>NC_044304.2:18281733-18595856 GCF_007474595.2 Lynx canadensis
GTAAACAGACAGAGGTCAAAAGCTGAAGAACCTCCTTTGAGACAGGAGACAGGTTCTTTAAAAAGTGAGACTGAAGAGTAACTTTCTGCTCTGAAGGTGTTTTTGTCCCTAGAGGACTATACCTTGGATGATGAGCTACAGGGCACACATTCCTCTTCATTCCTATAGGACTTAGACAAAGTCCATGATGTGTATATGAGGGGAGGGTTTCACATGGCTCTATTTTTCTGTGGTCTAAAGCTCTGCCCCACCCTCTAGGGCCTTCCAACGGCCCCCCCAAAGGAAGCCAGATTTGTTTGAAAAACCAAAACTAAAACAACTATTGAAAATGACCAAAGTGAACCAATGGCAGAGAGTACTTGCTCTGTTTCAGTCCTAGGAGATACTGCCCAGAGGCTCAATCTCAGGTTGACTCCTTGGGATGCATAACTTTGATCAAGTGGTTCAAAATCTTGGAGGGACCCAGTATATTGTCATTAAAATGAGTACATCCATGACAAAAAAAAAAAAAAAAAAAGTCACATAACCCTAATTGGTCAGCACAAGCCCACACCACCAACAGGCTCTCCAAGGCTGTTTGTTAATGACAATATTCTTGGCCCACATGCTACTCTGTCGATATAGAGCACTGCATTATCAAGAGAGATATTTTGTCATCTTCAAGTAAGTACAAACTAAAAGTAAGTTCTGTTTCAGGCCTTGGTGCCTTGTTTAGCAGAGTGTGAGGTCAGTGTTATTCATATTCAGTCTTTTTCTGAAGTAGTCTAAAAGATGGGTTTATATTTGGAACCCAGCTACTTTACAAGGTAGACACATGGCAGCTATGGGAGAACTAGGCTGAAAAGCCACCCAAGCCCAGGCTGTATAGTCCCAAGGCTCTAGGATTCTGGCCACTGATGATTCCTTCTATGAAGATCACGTTTGCTTTTCAACCACTTGATGCCCAGAAAGGACCTGAGAACCCAGGTGCTGGCCAGGCACACAGGCAGTGACAAACACCAGGCTGCAGGGCTACTCACCTAAACTATCAGGGCTGTCAATGGAGAAACACATCAGTATAACATCAGTGTCCGGATAGGAGAGAGGCCTCAAGCGATCATAATCTTCCTGCCCAGCTGTATCCCACAAAGCCAACTCTACCTGTGATAAGAAAAATAAACACATGAGTGCAAGGTTAATCCTACCCATTTTCAGAAGTGGTACTTACCAAAGTACATTCAAATGGCAAACTATCCCAAATAATAAAACCTAAGAATGTTCACTTTTATTAAGCATCAAGCCTGAGGTGGAGGGTATGATTAAATTGTTTCAGGTTGAGGGGCATCTGAGTGGCTTAGTCAGTTGAATGTCCAACTCCTGGTTTTGGCTCAGGTCATGATCTCACAGTTTGTGAGTTTGAGCCCGGCGTCAGGCTCCGTGCTGATGGCACAGAGCCGGCTTGGGATTTTGCCTCCCTCTCTCTGTGTCCCTCCCCCGCTTGTACACGCAAAACAAACATTTAAATAATAATAATAGTAGTAGTAGTTTTAGGCTGAAATTTCTCAAAATACCATACTTACATAATTCAAAATGTGAAGTCAAAAATAACTTTGTGAGAAGTACAGTATTTAATTATAAACAACATTCTACATAGAAAAGCAGATGAACAAGAAGGGAAATCAAACTGTAAATAATATTCCACCAGGTGTATACGGCAAGACAGGGAAACACCAGACCTGAGTAACTTTTGCTAATACGTTCTAACTCAACCACTTCCTTGTTTTGTCTCCTCATTCTGCTCAAATGTGGAAACATGGAGAGAAGACTGTATTTGAGTTGATGGGTAAGAAAAGACACCATGCTGTTAGGCAAGGTCTGAGCGGACAGGAAAGGTCTCTGGCTGTGCGTTTTCTCCTCAAAAAATGTTTGAATGAAAGCATCACTAAGGTAGCAGAGTACTCCTTTCGCACTTGGGAACCTGCACACCTTCACGTGATAGGAGGGCAAACTGATGATTGGGCTCTGGACATAGGTCCCTTTCCATGTTGTCCAGCACTGCAGGCAGCCCTGTGATTTCCCACAACCAGAGTGGGATTTTAATATCTTCTGCTCAGGGACACGTTGGGGCCCAAGGAGCTCTCCCTCTAATATGTGGAATACTCTTTTTCTCCTAGAACCTTCACAGTCTGTATTTAAAAAATTTTTAATGTTTATTTTCTATTTGAGAGACAGAGAGAGAGAGAGAGAGAGAGAGAGAGAGAGAGAGTGAGTGAGTGCAGGGGAGGGGCAGAGAGAGAGGAAGACAGAAGATCTGAAGTGGGCTCTGCACTGACAGCAGAGAGCCCGATGCAGGGCCCTAACTCATGAACCACGAGATCATGACCCAAGCCAAAGTCAGAGTCTTAACCGACTGAGCCACCCAGAAGTCCCACTCTGCCTGTATTTCAGAATTTCTACATATCATTCTTTCCTTAAAGTTGATGGCTAATTATCTCTTCCACCCTCAACCTTTGCCCTAGGATGCATCACTCACAACCTCCACTAGGCCCATTGCACTTGTCATGTACATACACCATTAGTTGGGTATGTGTATTTACTTATTAAAAAATTTTTCTCATTTATCTTTTATTAGAGAGAGCGCAAGCACGTGCACATGCAGAGGGAAAGAGAGGGAATCCCAAGCAGGCTCCATGCTTAGTGCAGAGCTCGATGTGGGGCTTGATTCCACAACCCTGGCATCATGCATGACCTGAGCTGAAACCAAGAATAACACATTCAACCAAATGAGCCATGCAGGTACCTCTGGTATGTATATTTATAATATATTGATATCAATATCAATCAATATTATCAATATAATCTTTGTGATAATATATCTATTATCACAATAGACCTGCCCTCAGAATGGTATAGCTCATTCACTCTCTGCCAAATCACACTACCTTGACCCCTCCATGCCTCATGTGTATTTAGTCAGATACATCCAACCATGACTGTCTCCTGATAAACGGTTCAGGTGTTGGACCTTGTCTCTTATCAGAATGGGCCTTTCCGTCTTTGGTATGTCTGTTCCTGGAACCACAATCACCTAGAATCTTGGATGGTTTCCTAGGTTCTATTACTGTATACTCTTACATGAACATTCCTAGGTAGCACCCTCTCCCAACTTGGAGGTTACCGAGTTGCTATCAAGCACTTTTATTTTGGGGACCCAAGAATTCTGAGCAGCTGGCTTAATGTGCTGCAAACTGTTGGCAAAGAGCCCTTTGTTCTAGTTTTCTTTTCAGCTGACCTATCTGCAGTGGGAATTTCATTCCTTTTCAAAAGATGCACAGAGAGCTGTGTAAGAAATTATTCTGACAATGAAAGGAAGAAGATTTAAAAAACAAAACAAAACAAAAAAACAAACCACAAACATATACTGAGGTGCCTGGCTCAGTCAGTTGAGCATCTGACTTCAGCTCAGATCATGATCTCATGGTTTGTGAGTTTGAACCCCATGTCAGGCTCCCCAATGACAGTGCAGATCCTGCCTGGGATCTTTTCTCTTTCTGCCACTCCCCTGCTCATGCTTTCTCTCTCTCCCTGTCTCTCAAAATAAATAAATAAACTTAAAAAATAATCTTAAAAAAAAAAAACAAAAAACATATACTGTAATTCCAGAAGAGTTTTGCTCCAGTCTTGCCAGTGGACTTTCAAGATAGACATGAAGAAACACTGTCCTCATTGCCAATGACAGGCAGTTGAAGCAACTGTAGCAGCCTATTTATGTTAAAGTCAAAAACATTTAAAAAAATTAAATGTGAGGGGGTGCCTGGGTGGCTCAGTTGGTTGAGTGTCCAACTTCAGCTTGGGTCATGATTACGCGTCACGGTTTGTGGGTTCAAGCCCTGCATATGGCTCTGTGCTGACAGCTCGGAGCCTGGAGAGCCTGCTTCAGATTCTGTATCTCCCGCTCTGTCCCTCCCCTGCTCATACTCTGTCTCTCAAAAATAGATGAACATTTAAAAAAAAATTTAAATGTATGTTGTTTAAATGTCATACTGCTGGTGGTACAGATCAATACACCCCCCTTGAGACACAAGATAAGGACCTCTTGACGTAGTAATCTCATTCTTCAGCACTTAAGGAAATATTGACAGACTGGGAGGAAAAAAAAAGTCCATCCATACAAAGAGGTTCATTTTAGCATTATCTGTCTGGCAACAAACTAAATTTCAAATATAAATAAAGCTGCGAGGACCACATATACTAAGGCTTTTCATCTAAAATACATATGAATTGAGCAAAGTCTAGATGATAGCAATTAAAAATGAATAAAGTTGGGCTAAGATGCCAGAACAGAATGAATTTCTCATTCAAACATGTTCGTTATTATACTGTGTACTGAAGAGACAAAAAGGCCTAATTCTCTACAGGCTCTATGAATAGCCTAACAGGCAAAACAATACTAGTTGTTAAGAAAAGTGTACTCACCTGCTTTCCATCAACTTCAATATCTGCCACATAGTTCTCAAACACTGTGGGTACATACACCTCTGGGAACTGGTCCTTGCTGAAGACGATGAGCAAGCAAGTCTTGCCACAGGCTCCATCACCAACAATCACCAGTTTCTTCCGGATGGCAGCCATGCTGAAACAGGAGACAAAGGTGTTATCTAAAATGAACAAGAAGCTATTAATAGCCTCAGGCTATGACACACACTATTCTGACCATAGGGAACAAGCCTCTATTAGCACACCCAAATACAAAATGTTAGTACCCCTTTCCACTTGACACCAAAAGGTCATACCAAAACCCCACAACTAAGGTTATACCTAATGGTAAAAAGACTGAAAGCTTTCCCCCCAAATCAGGAACAAGACAAGAATGGCCACTCTTGCCACTTCTATCCAACATGATACTGGAGATTCTATCCAGAGTAATTAAGCAAGAAAATGAAATAAAACATCCAGATTGGAAATGAATAAGTAATACTATCCTAATTTGCAGATGACATGATCTTATATACAGAAAATCCTAAGGAATCCATTAAATTATTAGAACAAATTCAGCAAGGTGGCAGGATACAGGATGAACATATAAAAATCAATTGTATTTCTATAACCTTGCAATGAACAAACTGAAAATGAAATTAAGATGATTTCACTTACAATAGCTTCAAAATGAATAGGGATAAATTTAACAAAAGTACTAAACAGACTCTGAAAACTCTGAAACACTGATGAGAGAAAGATCTAAATAAATGAACAGACATTCATGTTTCCAGATTGGAAGACACTACTGTTAAATGACAACATCCTCCAAATTATTCTACAGATTTAAGACAATCCTTATCAAAATACCAGTTGGCTTCTTTGCAGAAATCGACTAACTGAACGGAAAATTCACACAGAAATTCAATGGACCCAGAATGGCTAAAACAATAGTGAAAAAGAAGAACAAAGTTGCAAGACTCACACTTCCTGATTTCAAAACTTACTGCAAAGATACAGTAATCAAGATAGTGTTGCACTGTCATAAAGACAGACACTGTGATCAATTGAGAGTCCAGAAATAACCCCCCACATTTAGAGTCAAGTGTTTTTTTTTTTTAATGTTTATTCATTTTTGAGTGAGCGAGAGAGAGAGAGAGAGAGAGAGAGAGAGAGAGAGAGGAGAGAATGTGTGCAAGTGAGGGGGAGGGGCAAAGAGAGAGGGAGGCAGAGGATCAAAGCAGGCTTGGAGCTGATAGCAGAGAGCATGATGCAGAGCTCAAACTCAAACTGTGAGATCATGACCTGAGTCTGATGCTTAACCAGCTGAACCACCAAAGTGCCCCTAGGGTCAAAGTGATTTTCAACAAGGATGCCAAAACAATTTGATGGAGGAAAGACAGTCTTTAGAGGAAAAAGTCTATTTTCAACAGATAGTGTTGAGACAACTGAATAGATCCATACAAAAGAATAAAGTCAGAATGCTACACCTCAAATCATATACAAAAATCAACTCAAAATGGATAAGCCCAAATGTAAGAGTTAACACCATAAAATATTTAACTCCCTATCTCCCTACTCACCCCTGACAACCACCATTCTACTTTCTGTCTCATGCTACCTCATTTGGAAGTGGAATCAGCACTATTTGTCCTTTTGTGACTGGCTTATTTTACCCAACATAATGTCTTCAAGGTTCATACATGTTGTATCATGTGTCAGAATTTACTTCAAGGCTGAATAACATTCCATTGTATGTATATACTACACTGCCCTTTGATCCATGGATAGATACCAGGTAGCTTCCAGCTCCTGGCCACTGTGATTGATCGATTGATGGTTTGTTTATTTTTGAGAGAGAGTGCAACTGGGAGAAGGGCAGAGAGAGAGGGAGTCAGAGGATCCGAAGCAGGCTCTGCACTAACAGCAGTGAGCCTGATACGGGGCTCAAACTCATGAACTGTGAGATGATGACCTGAGCCGAAGTTAGATGCTCAACCGACTGAGCCACTGACTCTTGATTTCAGCTCAGGTCATGATCCTGGGATCTTGGGATGAAGCCCAGAGTCAGGCTCTGTGCTGAGTGTGGAGCCTGCTTAAGTCTCTCTCTTCTCTCTCTCTCTCTCTCAGACACACACACACACACACACACACACACACACACACACACAGAATATATTCATCATTAGCAACCAACTTTTGTGCTTCAAGAGATACCATCAAGGGGTGCCTGGGTGGCTCCATCAGTTTAATGGTCAGCCCTTGATCATCATCTCAGGGCATGATCTCATAGTTTGTGGGTTCGAGCCCACAAGCCCTGCTCATGCATGTGCACTCTCGCTTTCAAAATAAATAAACTTAAAAAAGACAGAAAGAAAACAAGAAGACATGGGGCACCTGGCTGGCTCAGTTGGTAAGGCATGTGCTGGCTCAGCTGGTAAGGCATGTGACTCTTTTTTTTTGTAAGTTTATTTCAGAGAGTCAGGGGCTGGGGGCGGTGCACAGAGCCTGACATGGGGCTCAAACTCACAAACTGTGAGATCACGACCTGAACCAAAATCAAGAGTCAGATGCTTAACCCACTGAGCCACCCAGGTGCCCTGAGCACATGACTCTCTCTCTTTTTTTAATGTTTATTTACTTTTGAGAGAGAGAGAGACAGAGTGTGAGTGGGAGAGGGGCAGAAAGAGAAAGGGAGACACAGAATCTGAAGCAGGACTGAGCTGTCCGCACAGAGTCTGACATGGGTCTCAAACCCATGGACCACAAGATCACGTCCTGAGCTGAAGTCAGACGCTTAACTGACTGAGCCACCTAGGCACCCCAGTGAGCACATGACTCTTGATCTCAGGGTCCTGAGTTCAAGCCCCACGTTGGGTGTAGGGCTTACTTTAAAATAAATAAATAAGTAAATAAAAATGAGAGGACAACCCACAGAATACTGGCAAATGTTTACAAATAACATATCTAATAAGGGACTTGTATCTAGAATACATAAAGAACCTTACAATACAACAGAAGAGCAGCTTAGGTGGGTGGTCTGGCTCAGGGTGTTTGTTGATTTGGATCCAGAATATATAAAGAACTACAAACTCAGTAACAAAAAAATCAAAGAATCCGGGGCGCCTGGGTGGCTCAGTTGGTTAAGCGTCTGACTTCGGCTCAGGTCATGATCTCATGATCTGTGAGTTCGAGCCCCGCATCTGGCTCTGTGCTGACAGCTCAGAGCCTGGAGCCTGCTTCAGATTCTGTGTCTCCCTCTCTCTCTGACCCTCCCCCAATTCATGCTCTGTCTCTGTCTCAAAAATAAATAAACATTAAAAAAAAAAAATCAAAGAATCCACTTTAAAAATGGGCAAGGGATCTGAATAGACATGACCCAGCAATTCCATTCCTAGACATACCATCGGAGAAAAACAAAAACGTATGTCCATACAAAAACTTGTGGACAAATGTTCACAGCAGCATTGAAAATACTCATCATATTCAAAGAGTGGAAACAAACCAAACACCCAACAACTAATGAACAGATAAAATGTAGTATATATATCCAAACAATGGAATATTAGGCAATAAAAAGAGAAAAGTACTAATACATGCTACAATATGGATGAAATCTGAAAACATTACATATGTGAAAGAAGGCGGCCACAAAGAACCACATATTAAATGACTCCCTTTATATAAAATGTCCAGAATAGGAAAATACAAAGTCAACTGGTGTTTGCTTAAGGAAGGGAGCTGGAAAAGAAAGGAAAGGAAATTATTACTAAGGGAATTGTGGGGTTTCTTTTTAGGATGATCAAATTGTTAGGAGATGGAGCACGTCTCTATGAATACACTATATACTATGAATATATGACACTGAATTGTATACTTTAAATGGTTGAATTGTAACATATACGGATTGTATTTTAATAAAGCTATTGTTACAAAATAAAACAAAACAAAACAACCTGCAGAATCCCTCCATTTGCCAGAGACGAATTGTCAGCCACTCAAATTCCCACCATTGCCTCTTAGAACAGCATTCTAATTTCTAGCTGGGTGCTTTGTTGCCTAGCTAAAAGACTACATTTCTTAGCTTCCCTTAATTAGATATGGCCATGTACAAAGTTCTAGCCCATGAGATGTAATCAGCAGTGCCTGTGGGATTTCCACGAAGTCTTTCCTAAAGTGAAGTCACATGCCCTTCTTCATCCCCTTCCTTCTTTCTGCTGCTTAAACCTGGAACCAGGAATGCTTTCTGAACAGCCATCCTGGAATGTGAGGATGTGGAAGTATGGATGAAGAACATGAATACCACATTCTGGAGTTGGAGGCATAACAGGGAGAAAGACCCTGGATCCCAGTTGTTCTTGGGAGTCACCATCTCAGCCCCAGACTGCCTACTTCTACACTTCTTTTCTGTGAAAAATAATTGTCTTGTTTAAAATGGTATTTTTCAGGGGCGCCTGGGTGGCTCAGTCGGTTAAGCGTCCGACTTCAGCTCAGGTCACGATCTCATGGTCCAGGAGTTCGAGCCCTGCATCGGGCTCTGGGCTGATGGCTCAGAGCCTGGAGCCTGTTTCTGATTCTGTGTCTCCCTCTCTCTGCCCCTCCCCTGTTCATGCTCTGTCTCTCTCTGTCTCAAAAATAAATAAACGTTAAAAAAAAAAAAAATAAAAAAATAAAATGGTATTTTTCAGGTCTTTGTTACTTGTAGTCAAAGTAATCCTCAACAATACAAACCCACAAAACCAGGTTGTCTAAAGCGAATGTTTCCCAAACTGGAGTGGATTCAACAACCCACTGGGATACATGAGGGAAACAAGAGAAACACATTTTCTAAGTCCAGAAAACATAAGAAATTTAGCTTTAAAATTTAAATCGCAGGGGTGCCTGGGTGGCTCAGTCATTTTGAGCATCCGAATTCGGCTCAGGTCATGATCTCACAGTTTGTGGGTTTGAGCCCCACATCGGGCTTCCTGCTGTCAGCGCAGAGCCTGCTTCAGATCCTCTGTCCCCCTCTCTCTGCCCCTCCCCTGCTCACACACACTCTGTCTCTCAAAAAATGAATACACATTAAAAAAAACTTTTTAAAATTTAAATTGCATAAACTCCTTAGGAGAAGATTCCATAATGGAAAGGGCTCACAGTGCTGCCATCACTGATTTGTGACATCATGGTATGCTTAACATACTGCAATGAATATGTGCCTGGCTAAGTATATACAAAGGCAATACAAAGTTTTAATCAAACCCATAAAATGACCTAGTGATTTTAAAGGATCTTTTTTTTTTTTTTTTACACAAAAGCATTAGATAGAGGATAATACTAATAATGAAAGCATGACACTAAGCATATAGGTAAACAGGAAATGTGCTCAATATCATTCTTTAAGTAACAGGAGTATGCAGGGGCACCAGGTTCACTCAGTCAGTAGAGCATAAAACATGTGATTCTTTAAAAAAAAATTTTTTTTTAAATGTTTATTTATTTTTGAGAGAGACAGAGACAGAGTGTGAACAGGGGAGGGGCAGAGAGAGGGAGACACAGAATCCGAAACAGGCTCCAGGCTCCGAGCTATCAGCCCAGGGCCTGACGCGGGGCTCAAACTCACAAGCCATGAGATCATGACCTGAGCCGAAGTCGGACGCTCAAACGACTGAGCCACCCAGGTGCCCCCAAAACATGTGATTCTTATCTCAGGTTCATAAATTCAAGCCCCACACTGGGCTTGGAGCTTAATTTAAAAAACAAACAATCGGAGCATGGAATCAAAACAGTTTTGTGTTGAGACCAGACTTTAAACTACAATCTGGGGGCGCCTGGGTGGCGCAGTCGGTTAAGCGTCCGACTTCAGCCAGGTCACGATCTCGCGGTCCGTGAGTTCGAGCCCCGCGTCAGGCTCTGGGCTGATGGCTCAGAGCCTGGAGCCTGTTTCCGATTCTGTGTCTCCCTCTCTCTCTGCCCCTCCCCCGTTCATGCTCTGTCTCTCGCTGTCCCAAAAATAAATAAACGTTGAAAAAAAAAATTAAAAAAAATAAAATAAAATAAACTACAATCTGGCACTCTGGCCACCCCATTCAGCTCCCTCTATCCCTTTTTGCTTTGGATTCCTAATGGATATGGGACCTGCCTCAAGGTCCTATACTTGTTTCCCGTGTGTTTTGTCTTCCAACCAGACTGCAAATCATCTCAGAGCAAGTAACCTATCTTACATTTCTTTGCGGCTTTATGTGGTTTGGTACTTTAGTGGGCATGTAGTAAGTATTAAATAGAAGAAAATAAAATAATCAAAAGGAGATAGATTACCTCATTTTCAGAATCCAGGGCACAAACATTAATGGATTTCTCTCTTAAAAATTGTTCCTCTATGTTTAGTCTGACTGCAAACATCTTGATAGGATTCATATATCATTTTCTGTTTTTCTCATGCTCTCAAAATCACTTCATGATTTTATATACTCTATACATTTCTTCAGGCCTAGTTTGTATCGGTTTGTGCCCAAAGTCAAACAACCAGAGCCTCACAGGACACAAAATTCATCAGGAAATCCCTGGTTCAAAAAAAGGCTGCCAGCTTTGAATACATCCTTCCTAGAAGGCACTCAATTCTCAAGAAATAATCTCTCTCAATCTAATGTGGTTAAAGACACACAAAATGAAAATGCCAGGGAGAACCAAAAAGGCTCTGGAACTTTTTCCTTGGAACATGTGGCCCAGGAGAAGTGTAAAACCAATCAGCCCCTACTGCTGAGGAAGACAGAAATTACAAGTGATTATGGGACAAAATGAAAATGAAAGCCTAGAATTACAAGATGATTTCTGGGAGTCTGGCCATTCAACCAAAGTTGTTGACAAGAAGTGAAAAGTACAAACATCAGGTTATTTCCTGAAATGACCCAGGAAAATTTACTCTAGTCTTTCCTTTAACTTTGCTATAATCTAGCATCTTTTTCAAGTACATGGCTTGCCAGCTTGAAAGGAAATCACGCTGAGCTCTCTGCAGTCTCTCTGCCAGATGTGTCATTTTCTAGGCTGAATACAGTCTCAGAAATAATTCTTAAGAGCTTTCAGTAAAGGTTTATTTTTTCAGTAACCATCAGCTATAACATATCTATTTAAGTCACCTGTAACAATATGTAAAGGACTGTAAATTTATTTCATTGGTTCAAAATCTTTATGTAGGTTACTGTGCCGCCCTCACAAAAGTTGAAAGGAAAAAGAAATGACAAAAGGAGATCTCTGATGGTGCTGAGAGGGCACAGAAAATACCTACTCCAATTTATGTTATCTGCCATTACAAGACCAGTCTCTCCCACAATCTCAAAAAACTGTGTTTTGGTTGTGGACTAAATTTTGGCAAATTAAGCAGTTACTGTTAACAAAAACAACCAACATTTTAACATATTTCTCACCCATATGCAAATAGAAACAGGTGTCCAAGAAAAGCAAGAGAAGGGCTACATGCAGTATCCCATGTGATCCCATGCTTCATACTCAAAAGACACAAGGGCAGACAGCTCACTCACTCTCAGGAGCCACACCTGAGGCCTCCAGGGCAGCACCCGAGGGGGTGAGGTATCTCAACAAACATCTCTTATGGGGTCTGGCATCACCAGAGGCACTCAGTGAATAACAACTCCTACTACTAAGGTCTCCCCCGCTGCCAGCCTTAACCTCATGTCCTCTTTTTAATTTATATAGTATTGCCACTTGTGGTATCACCCACCTCCTTCATCTCTCCCTCTCTAATGGCTTCCTTCTCTCAGTCTACAATAAAGTGCAGAATGCCCCTATTTTAAAATAATAAATCTTCCCACATCCATGCTTACTTCTGGTTACCTTTCTCTCTCTGGCCTGTTCAAAGAAAAGGTATACATTTCTGCAGCTTCATACTGGCTTGCTTAAAATTCCTCCCATCTGCTTTCTGCCCAAACTTCTCCTGAAACTTTCTCAGAAGTCACCAATGACCTACCTTCACAAAATCCAGTCTGCATTCTCCTTGATATTTTTTGTTGTAACTTACCTCCCTAACAAAATATGATCTCTGTTGTCTGTCTCCTTAGCTACAGCCTCCACGCCTAATCACTCCCCCAAGACTGGGCTTTTCCCTCATTCTCCTTATACTTTATTCTCCGGGGATCTCAATTCTTCAAAAACTACTTTTATGAAATGTCATTCCCAAATCTTTCTCTGACCCAGTCCCTGTTCTAAAACTCCTGATACACCTCCACTCTATGCTCCACTGGCATCTCAAATTCAACATCTCCCAGACATCATCCCAATCTCTGTCAAATCTTCTCTTTCCAGTTACCTCAAGTCTTGGTGATGAAAACAAAATTACATTCCTAAGGTACTCAACTCATTGTAGAAACCTTGTGGTTAAACAATTATCTTACTTTCTTTTCTTTGCTCCTCACAGCAAGACTGCTTTCAAGTTCTGAGGAATTCTGCCCCTTCATGGGTCTCCCTTCCACCACTACCACCACCCACTTTGAGTTCCCATAATCACTGTTCCAATTCAAGTCTTCAGTACTGCCTATCTGGGAAGAAGGCAAAATTCCAACTGGTCTCACCTTCCTTCTATCCTGCTTGCTGTAGCCAAATTCTCCATTCCTATGTCTGGGCTTCAGCCCATTCTGCCTTTGCTCAAGGGCCTTCAGAAGGTCCTCAATGCCAAAATCAGGTCAAGACTCCTCAGCCTTACCATGAGGGTCCTTTAAAATACTAAAGCAGCCTATTTTCTCCTTTCATCTTCTCTCTCATCTTTATCACATACCTAATTCCACTAACTGGCCTTGTAAACCACCCCCCTACCTCAGCTCAAAGTAATGCCTTATTTGAATTTTTTCTTCCTTTCTTCAGAAAATAACACCTTACCTGTCCATCCTAATGTTGCCTTCTGTTCCAAAGCCTTTTATTTTTTAAGATTTTTTTTAAATTTTATTTTATTTATTTTTTTTTTTAATTTTTTTTTTTTCAACATTTATTTATTTTTGGGACAGAGAGAGACAGAGCATGAACGGGGGAGGGGCAGAGAGAGAGGGAGACACAGAATCGGAAACAGGCTCCAGGCTCTGAGCCATCAGCCCAGAGCCCGACGCGGGGCTCGAACTCACGGACCGCGAGATCGTGACCTGGCTGAAGTCGGACGCTTAACCAACTGCGCCACCCAGGCGCCCCTTTAATTTTATTTTTAAATAATCTCTACGCCCACTGTGGGGCTTGAACTCATGATCAAGAGTCACATGCTCTACGAACTAAGCCAGCCAGGCGCTCCCCAAAGCCCATTTCTTATTTCTGGTCCTACATTTTCCACCCCCGAAAATCAAATGTTGCCTCTAAGCAGGGCTTTGGTCCTCTCTTGGTACTTACATTCAATCACATCCTACTCTATGAGAGAGAGATAGCAGTTATATTTCTTGTGTACTTGACTCATATCCATTCCTGGAGTTTAAGCTCCTTCAGAACAGGTACCACATCTTGCTTGGCCTTTCCCACTTGGAGTTGCATAACTAATGGGGCAAGGACATGCTGAATGGGATGCTTATAAAGAGAAACAAAAACTCAAAGAAGGAGCATGTATCCCAAAAGTACTCCTAAAAACTTGACTCATTGGCACTCTCTGATCACTTTTCTTGCAGCAATCATAGTTTTTTATAGGACTCAGCAGAATGAAAAAGCAAAACAACAACAACAAACAGTTAAGAATTTGTTGACTGAGGGGCACCTGGGTGAGTCAGTCATTTAAACATCTGACTTAGGCTCAGGTCAGGATCTTATGGTTTGTGGATTCGAGGCCTGTGTTAGGCTCTGTGCTGACAGCTCAGAGCCTACAGCCTACTTCAGATTCTGTGTCTCCCTCTCTCTCTGCCCTCCCCTGCTCACGCTATGTCTCTCTCTCTCTCAAAGATAAATAAACATTAAAAAGTTAAAAAAAAAAAAAAGATCGGACAACTGAAATTCTTTTAAGTTTATTTATTTAAGTGATCTCTGCACCCAATGAGGGGCTGGAACCCATGACCCAAAGATTAAGAGTCACATGCTCTTCTCACTGAGCCAGCCAGCCCCGCCTGGAAACCTGGAATTCTAATCAAACTACCATAGGCTAAGCACAAAAATACTGAAAAAGACTTCAGTGTAGAATACTATTTGGACCTGGATATATGCTATACTAAGTAGAGAATTTCAATGATATTCTCTTGAAAAGCAGACTATTATCTAGAGAGAGAAAAAGAGAGAGAGAGAGAAAACGAGTGGGAGGACAGAGAGGGAGATAGAGAATCCCAAACAGGCTCTGCACTGTCAGCACAGAGCCCTATGCAGGCTTGATCTCAAGGACTGTGAGATCATGACCTAAGCCAAAATCAAGAATTGGACACTTAACTGACTGAGCTACCCAGGTGCCCCTCAATGGCCTCCAGTTTTAAATATATACTTCCCACCTGAAAACATCTCTGTAAAATGCTGCTAGAAAGCCAGGTAGCACCTGAGCAAAGATGACTGCTCTTAGTGGTTATTGTTCATAGTAGGATAGTGTACCAAGTATATAGGGCCTGGTTCTGCCCTTTGACTTACAAAGCCAAGAAAATTCCCTGGAAAGGCAACACAGGCAGTTAACAATATCAGTGGCTGCTGCAACTCAAAGTCACCTACAGCAGTGAAAAATGAAGAAGGTGACCCTGACTTGGATATGGAGCCTGCCTTGCCTGGTTCCTGGCTTTGATAATAGACCGTTTCATTCTATAGGCAAAATGAAAGCCCCTCAGTCTTCCTGGTATAGTCTCACTCACAACGTTACTGATGACCATACACACAAGAAGTCAATAAGACCTTCTGTGTCCAGAATGCTTGGACACAGAGCTTTAAGTTACAGCAAGAGGGTGAACTCAACAATGACACATAGGTGGCTGTCTACAGTAGCATTCAATCATCTCGTGGTTGAAGCATAAAAAACAAAACAAAAAGAACCCTTTTATAACTGCTAATGGTCTCTACTAAAAGAGCAGGAACCTTTTGTTTTACTTGTCTGAAGACTCAAAACTTATCAAAGACTGGCTCTTACTCAGAACTCAAGAGGATGGGACTTGGGGTGCCTGGGTGGCTCAGTAAGTTAAGCAACCAACTGTTGATTTTGGCTCAGGTCGTGATCTTACGGTCCACACTGGGCATGGAGCGTGGTTAAGATTCTCTCTCTTCCTCTACCTCTGCCTCTACCCCCTCAAGTGAGTGATTGCTCTAACAAATAAACAAACAGACAAACAGGATGGGACTGGCTTTGCTGCTTAGAAACACAGTGCTGGGAATGAATGGCAAGATGACACCTTTGTGGAAACCACCATCTTCCTTCCGCAAGAGGAAACGGGCTGTTGGGACATAAACTTTCTCCCCTGAACAGCAGTGAGGACAGAAGGTAAGAATGTTTTTTTGTGTGTGTGATGTGCAAATCCTGGCCAACATGGTCATAAGTACTTGGAGCAATGCTCCTTTTCAGGGTGACTCCTCGGCTGGGACTGCTAATGAAGCACTTTCCAAAGCATATACCTCACTGGCCCTATCAGAGGCCCGGGATTTTGGAGGACAACCACAAGATAAACTTCACTGCCATATCTCATAGTGCTAATCGCATGCTGGTTGTGGCTCTCAACTACATTTCTGCCTATTACCTAACATACAACTTCAAAAAAAGACCAAAACACTATACTAACCATTCTTCTGGACTTCTTTTTAATAATACAAATGGTGTCAGAAGTTTCAAAATCTGCTATACTGCAACAAATCCTAACAAACTGTGTGGACCTTCATGAGTGACCATGATACCTTACACTGGTATATCACAATGCCCTTCTCATACATTTGGCAGGAACTTATTTGATCCTGAACTTCCAAAGGCAGATATAATTGTCATTCATTCCCATTTTATCAATGGGGAAAGAAGCTTTAGAGTTATTTGAATTTACTGAATGTAAGGCCAGTATGTTATTAAGACACATTAATTTTCAAACTGAAAAACCATTCTGGCCTAAGGTCTACAGTTCCCCATGTACTTTTAGAGAGGCTGCTGAAATGTAATCTGTGCAACAGGGACAGACAACAAAGGATTTACTCCTTGCCAAAGAGGCCTACAAGTCAATCATACTCAAACTCTATTAGCCTATATTTCTGCCAGCAAACAGATAAACTAGGACACGTCTACAAACGTAAGCAAACGTGTTGTGGAAGGACACCTAACTGGTTACACGGTGGAGGGTGTGGGGGGTGGATGGGAATAGACACATGTGAAAAGAAGCTATTCTATTAAAGTGTGTGTATACACATACACAAAATCTTTCTTAAAAATAGCTTTACTGAAATATAATTCATATACCATACAATTTACACATTTGAAGTATACAATTCTGGGGATCAAATGTACAGCATAGTGATTACAGTTAATACTGTATTACACACTTGAAAGTTGCTAAGGAGTAAATCTTAAATGATCTCACCACAAAAAATTATGGTGATTATATGAAATGATGCAGGTGTCAGCTAATGAATAAAAAAAAAAACCACTTTGTACACCTTCAATGTACACAATGTTTTATGTCAATTATACCTTAATAAAGCTGGAGAAAACTATACAATTCAATGGGTTTTGGTATATTACGTTACTAATGTTTAGAAGTTGTGATAATATATAACAAAATTTGCCATTTTAACTATTTTTTTCATGTTTTATTTATTCATTTTTGACACAGAGAGTGAGTCAGAGAGAGAAAAAGAGAAAGAGAGAAAGAGACAGAAAGGAAGAATCCCAAGCATGCTCTGTGCTGTCAGTGCAAAGCCCAACATGGGGCTAGGTCTCACAAACGCGATCACGACCTCAGCCAAATGAATGAGATGCTTAACCGAATGAGCCACCCAAGGACATTGTAACTAATTTTTTTTTACCTTTTTTTTTTTCTTTTTGGAGATGGGGGGGGGGAGAGGGGGGGAGAGGGGGAGAGGGGGGGAGAGGGGGGGAGAGAGAGGGGGAGAGAGAGAGAGAGAGAGAGAGAGAGAGAGAATGAATCTGAAACAGGCTCCAGGCTCTGAGCTGTCAGCACAAAGCCTGACACGGGGCTCGAACCCACGAACCATGGGATCATGACCTGAGCTGAAGTCAGAAGCTTAACTGACTGAGCCACCCAGGCACCCCCCATTTTAACTATTTTTAAGTATACAACTGTAATACTGTGATTTATATATATTTGGTCTTAGTCTCTGTTCCTGGCATATGGCTCCTGAAACTCTTGTAATTTCCTAAATTACATGAACAATGGGAGGATTTTTTTGTTATATTTGGTCTTTTGTCTTCAAATAGCTCCAGTTCCTGAAACAGCTCTGGGATGATCGATCAAAGTGAAAGGAGTGTCTCACGATTCATAACAAAATCTATTCAACCACACCTGAGCTTATGTCAGTGAAGTGACTTTGGAAAATCCCTAAAGATGGGGGCTGGTTGCCAGGAAAACCAACCTTGTGATTAGGGAGTTGCAACTTTGAGTGCCTGCCCCCCAACCTAGGGTAGAGAAGAGGGGCTGGATGTTGAAGCAATCACCAAAAGCCAATGATTTAATCAACTGTGCCTGCTTAAAGCCTCCAAAAAACCCAAGGGCAGGATTCAGAGAGCTTCCAGGTTGGTGGAGATGTGCAGGGATTGAGAGAGTGGCACATCTTGGGTGGGCAGGCAAGCAAGCTCCATGCACCCCTTTCCACATATCTTGCCCTATGCATCTGGCTGTTCTTGGGTTATATCCTTTTACAATAAACTGGTAATCTAACAAAATATTTTCCTGAGTTCTGGGAGCTGTTCTGGAAAATTGGCTTCCAGGAAGAGATCACGGTAACATGGAATTTATATTCAGTCAGTGAGAAATACAGGTAACAACCTGGACTTGCTACTGAGGTCTGAAGTGGGGAGCTGTGGGGCAGTCTTGTGGGACTGAATGTTTAACCTGTGGGATCTGATGCTAACTCCAGGTAGATAGTGTCAGAACTGAACTGAACTGTAAGACATCAGTCAGTGTTGCAGAAATGTTTGGTGGGGGACCCTCCTCCATATTTGGTGACCAGAAGTATGAGAAATGGAAGATGTTATAGTGGCGTACTGAGAGTAAAGATACAAACAGGAGATGTTTTTTCCTTTACAACAATTCACTAGCAATAATTACATTTACAATGTTGTGCAATCATTGCCACTGTCTATTTTCAAAGCTTTTTCATCACCTCAAAGAGAAACATCACCATTAAGCAATAACTCCCCATTCTTCTCTCCCCTTAGCCCTTGATAAACTACTCTAATCTACTGTCTCTATAAATTTGCCTGTTCTACATATCTCATATAAATGAAATTACACAATATTTGTCATTTGTTCTTACTTCACAGCATAATGTTTAATGTTCATCGATGTTGTAGCATGTATCAAATTTCATTCCTTTTTATGGCTGCGCTAATTTTCCATTGTGTGGATATATCACATTTTATTTGTCCAGTCACCTGCTGATGGATACTTGACATTACTTTCACCTTTTAGCTACTGTAATAATGCTGCAATGAACACTGGTATACAAGTAAGTATCTGCTCAAGTCTCTGCTTTCAACTCCTTCGAACAAATATACACCTAGGAGTGGAACTGTTAGGCATTCTATGTTTAGCTTTTTTAAGAACTGCCAAAATGTTTCCTACAATAGCTGTACCATTTTACATTCCCATTGGCAATGTACAAAGATTCCAATTACTCCACATCCTTGTCAACACTTGTTATTTTCTTTTTTGTTTTTTTAATTATTGCCATTTAAGTGGGTGTGAAGTGGTATCTCATATGGGTTTTTTTTTTTAATGTTTTATTTGGTTTTTGAGAGACAGCGAGAGAGCAAGAGAGAGAGAGAACAAGCAGGGGAGGGGCAGAGAGAGAGAGAGAGAGATACACACAGAATCCGAAGCAGGCTCCAGGCTCTGAGCTGTCAGCACAGAGCCCAACGTGGGGCATGAACTCACGAATGGCTGAGAGATCGTGACCTGAGCTGAAGTCGGATGCTTAACTGACTGAGCCACCTAGGCGCCCCTTGTATTTCATATGGTTTTGATCTGCATTTCCCTAATGACTAATAATGTTGAGCATCTTTTCATATGCTTATTGGCCATTTGTAAATCTTCTTTGGGAAAACATCTATTCAAATCCATTGCCCATTTTTGAACTGGATTGTTTCCACTATTTTGTTTGTTTCCACTTTCTTGACGGTGTCCTTTGAGACACATTAAGTTTTTAATTTTGATACAGTCCAATATCTAATTTTTTCCTTGACTGCTGATACTACAACCTTGGATTGCGAATAACTTGTTCTGCGAGTGTTCCACAAGATAAGCAAACATTTCTAATAAATTTTAACTTGATAAGTGAGTGGTGTCTTGCAATATGGGTGGTTTGTGATGCCAAATATCACGTGATCACAACTGAGCCAATGGTTCTTGAAATTCGCTTTAAAAAAAAATTTTTTTTTTAATGTTTATTTACTTTTGAGAGAGACAGAGACAGAATGCGAGTGGGTTAGGGGCAGAGAGAGAGGGAGACACAGAAGCAGAAGCAGGCTCCAGGCTCTGAGCTGTCAGCACAGAGCCCGATGCGGGGCTCGAACTCACAAACCGTGAGATCTTGACCTGAGCTGAAGTCAGACGCTCAACCGACTGAGCCACCCAGGCGCCCCTTGAAATTCGCTTTGATATACGAGTGCTTTGGATTACAAAGCATGTTTCCGGAATGTATTATGCTCACAAACCAAAGTTTTACTGTAATTTGTGTCATGTCTAGGAAATCACTGCCAAATCCAAGGTCATGAAAAACCTAATGCTTTTTTCTTTAAAAAAATTTTGTTTAATGTTTATTTTTGACAGAGACAGAGACAGAGAGACAGAGCATGAGTGGGGGAGGGGCAGAGAGAGAGGGAGACACAGAATCTGAAACAGGCTCCAGGGTCTGAGCGGTCAGCACAGAGCCCGACGCAGGGCTCGAACTCATGGACAGTGAGATCAGGATCTGAGCTGAAGTTGGACGCCCAACTGACTGAGCCACCCAGGCAACCCCCTAATGCTTTTTTCCAAGCGTTGTATAGTTTTAATTCTTATGTCTTGATTACTGTTGATTTGTAATAAGTTTTGAAACCAGAAGGTGTGAGTCCTCCAACTGTTCTGTTTTCTAGATTGTTTTGGCTATTCTGGGTCCCCTGGATTTCCAAATGAATTTTAGGAGCAGCTTATTGATTTTTGCAAAGAAGGCAGCTGAGGTTTTTAATAAGGACTGCACTGAATCTATAGATCAATTTGAGAATTATTACCACCTTTACAGTATTAAGTCTTCAAATCCACGAAGACAAGATGTCTTTCCATTTATTTAGGTCATCTTTTGTTTTTTGCAGTCCTCTCCTTCCCAGCTTCCTTCTTCTCCTTACATATGCCTAAACCCATATATATTTAAAGGTGGAGAAGCCTGGTCTCTCACCACTTTGTAGGAAATAATAGGGAAATGCCAGAAATAGTAAACACTTAAAAATGCTATTACAAACTTTTTTACTTTTTATTTACACATTTAATCATCGTAACTGCCCTATGAGATAGAGCCTAGTATTCTCATTTCATAGATAAGGAAACTGAAATACAGAAAGATTAACTTGCTCAACTTAACTGGATTACTAGCCAGTAAGGGGCAGAAATGGACACTGAACAAATAAGCAATCTGTTCCAGAGTCCCTATTTCTAAACACTCCACTTTCTTGCCCTCCTTCCTCACCCTCAAATGTCAAGAAGCAATCCTATAGCTCGTAGTGTCCTTTTCTCCTTTGCCTACCCAAGTAAACGTTAGTGACATTGTTAAAAATTAAGTCAATATGTAACTTAGGGGTTGCCTGGGTGGCTCAGTTGGTTTAGCGTCTGACTTCGGCTCAGGTCAGGATCTCGTGGTTTGTGGGTTTGAGCCCTAGGTTGGGCTCTGTGCTGACAGCTCAGAGCCTGGAGCCTGCTTCAGATTCTGTGTCTCCCTCTCTCTGCCCCTCCCTGACTCATGTTCTCTCTCTCAAAAAATAAACATTAAAAATTTTTTTAAAAAAAATGTAACTTAGGAGGATTGATTACTCTTCAATTATTTCTCATTGAGTTTTTGATTTTTTGATCCAAAGTCCTATGGTTTTGGGGCACTTTGCTGGCTCACTAGACAGAGCATGCAAGTCTTGATACTGGGGTTATGAGTTCAAGTCTTATGTTGGGGGTAGAGATTACTTTTTTTTTTTTTTAAGTCTTGTGGTTCTAAACCTATGTTACCTTTATTTCATGTTTCCTAGCCTTTTATGATTTTTTTTGCACCCATTCTTTTTAGAATGTCATTTACATAAAAAAAAGGAAGAAAAGAATTGCCAAACATCAAGTATGTTTGAATTGCTATGAAGTTAGCAACTCTTGGTTCTAGTGTGTCTTAAGTCTGCTTACTCTCACTGGGGGACAGATGGATGTCAAGCAAGGGTTGTGGCTTACGTAGCTACAGGAAACTCCGCTACAGTAAGACTGATAAGTGGTAGCCAGCCCTTTTCACACTTGTTTTTACAAGTCTGATGATTTCCTGTGGTAACTACAGCCTATTTGCACTCCTGCCTGCCTTGCTCATCTAGTTGCAGTGTGGAAGTGGTCTGTCCATCAGACATTTTTTAGCAGTTAAGAGTGGCTGCTTCCTGCACTTGGGGCAGGTAAACCACAATCACACATTAACATTCAATTGTCTCCATTTCACATAGCAGTCTGGTAATTTCTTCATGTTTCTGTGACCATGATGCAGATGCATATATGTCTAAATAGCTTCCTGAAGGCTTTCTGGAGTGCTCATTTAGCCTAGAATTTAGTATACAACATTCTAGCCTTCCTAGTTTAACTTAATTGGAAATTAGTAATAACTGCTCACTGGACAAAAAGTAAATACTGTAAGACACTAATGACTGACCTAATGCCCTATATTTTTAATCCTAAAATCATTATTTTTCAATTAACAAAATAACTTGTTAAGGCAAGTATCTAGCCATAACACTTCAACTAGCTGCTATTTCCTTAAGAATCCTGGGTTTCTAGTTAGTGGTTCTGAAAGTGGTCCTCAGACTAGTGCTATCAACCTCACCTGACAACCTGAAAGAAATGCAAATTCTCAGCTCTGACTACAAACCTACTGAATCAGAACTTCTAAGAGTGAGTCCATTAATCTGGGTTTAAACAAGCCCTCCAGGTAATTCTGACTCATGCTCAACTTTAAGAACCTCTGAGTTAGTGTATGTGTAGCTTTACTGTATGGGTAAAATGAAGTACCTACCCACCACATACCCAGAGCTAAATTTTACTGAGTCTTATAATTTCTCTGAAATCTTTTTATCTGCTTCTTAGTGATTGTCTGAGCTACTCTTTTGGCTTCTATTATAAAATCTCAATCTACATTTTAGAATGTTTCATAGAAATCTTATTTCTCCAATCAGATTGAATTTTAGTCCAAAGTAATCCTTTTTCAAAAAAGCAGCTTTCTAAAATGGCCAATAAACACAGGAAAAGGTATTCAAAGGTGAATGAAAAGATATCCGATGTTCATGAATTTAAGGACTTGACTTTAAGAGAGTGAGCATGAGCAAGGGAGAGGGAAAGAGAGAGACACTGGGATCATGACCTGAGCCTAAACCAAGAGTTGGACGTTCATCTGACTGGGCCACCAGTCACCCCAAGGACTTGATACTTTTAATATAACAGTACTGTACAAAATGATCTACAGAAGGGCGCCTGGCTGGCTGGGTCAGTGGGGCATAAGACTCTTGATCTCAGGGTCATGAGTTTGAGCCCCACACTGGATGCAGAGATTACTTAAAAATTTTAAAAATACACAGGGACCCCTGGGTGGCTCAGTTAGGTGTCTGACTCTTGATTTCGGCTCAGGTCATGATCTCATGGTACATGGGATTGAGCCGTGGTGCCGGGCTCTGCAAGGACAGCACAGAGCCTGCTTAGAAATCTCTCCCTGCCCCACCCCTGCTCGTGTGCAAGCTTGTACACCTCTCTCTCTCTCAAAATAAATATTTAAAATAAAAATAATAATAATGGCACAAAAACAGACATTCAGACCAATTAAACAGAATAGAGAACCCAGAAATGGGCCCACAAATGTATGGGCAACTAATCTTTGACAAAGCAGGAAAGACTATCCAATGGAATAAACACAGTCTCGTCAGCAAGCGGTGCTGGGAAAACTGGATGGAGACATGCAGAAAAATGAACCTGGAACACTTTCTTACACCACACACAAAAATAAACTCAAAATGGATGAAAGACCTAAATGTAAGACAGGAAGCCATCAAAATCCTTGAGGAGAAAGCAGGCAAAAACCTCTCTGACCCTGGCTGCAGCAACTTCTTACTCAACATGTCTCCAGAGGCAAGGGAAACAAAAGCAAAAATGCACTACTGGGACCAAAATAAAAAGCTTCTGCACAGCGAAGGAAACAATCAGCAAAACTAAAAGGCAACCTACAGAATGGGAGAAGATATTTGCAAATGACATACCAGATAAAGGGTTAGTATCCAAAATCTATAAAGAACTTATCAAACTCAACACCCAAAAAACAAATAATCCAGTGAAGAAATGGGCAAAAGACATGAATAGACACTTCTCCAAAGAAGACATCCAGATGGCCAACCGACACATGAAAAAATGCTCCACATCACTCATCATCGGGGAAATACAAATCAAAACCACAATGAGATACCACCTCACACCTGTCAGAATGGCTAACATTAACAACTCAGGCAACAACAGATGTTGGCAAGGATGCGGAAAGAGAGGATCTCTTTTGCATTGCTAGTGGGAATGCAAACTGGTGCAGCTACTCTGGAAAACAGTATGGAGGTTCCTCAAAAAATTAAAACTAGAACTACCCTACGACCCAGCAATTGCACTACTCAGTATTTATCCAAGGGGTACAAGTGTGCTGTTTCGAAAGGACACATGCACCCCCATGTTTATAGTAGCACTATCGACAATAGCCAAAGTATAGAAAAAGCCCAAATGTCCAGTGGATGAAGAATATGTGGTGTGTATGTATACATATACATACACATATATATACATACATACACAAAATGGAGTATTACTTGGCAATCAAAAAGAAATGAAATCTTGCTATGTGCAACTACATGGATGGAACTGGAGGGTATTCTGCTAAGTGGAATTAGAGAAAGACAAATATGACTTCACTCCTATGAGGACTTTAAGATACAAAATAGATGAACATAAGGGAAGCAAAAATAATATAAAAACAGGGAGGGGGACAAAACATAAGAGACTCTTAAATATGGAGAACAAACAGAGGGTTACTGGAGGGGTTGTGGGACGGGGGGACAGGCTAACGGGTAAGGAGCATTAAGGAATCTACTCCTGAAATCACTGTTGTACTATATACTAACTTGGATGTAAATTAAAAAAATAAATTTAAAAAGAAAATAATAATAAACAAATGGGATAAGATAAAGACACCAGAAATAAACCTTCACAAATATGGCCAATTGATTTTTGACATGGTACCAAAATATTCTATGAAAAAGGACAGTCTTTTCACTAAACAGTGCTGGGGGAAACCATATATTCACATGTAGAAGAATTTAGACTCAGGACACCTAGGTAGCTCAGTTGGTTAAGCATCCAACTCTTGGCTTCGGCTCAGGTCATGATCTCATAGTTCATGGTTTTCAGCATCTTGTTGAGATCTGTGCTGACAGCGCAGAGCCTGCTTGGGATTCTGTCTCCACCTCAAAATAAAATAAACTTTAGACAGGCCCATGTGAGCAGATTCCAACACATGCAACTGCCTGGAGAGAGGGAGCCAGTGTCCTATGTCAGAGCTGCTGGTGGGGAGGAGCAGCCGCTGCCACCCAGGACTGGGCTGTTAGGGAGAAGGAGACAAGAAAATGGCAGACGACCCCAGTGTGCTGACAGGAATGTGGAGATCTGGAAGATCAAGAAGCTCACCACGAGCTTCGAGGCAGCCCGCGGCAATGACACAAGCATGGTATCATTGATCATTTCTCCCAAAGATCAGATTTCCCAAGTGGCAAAAGTGTTAGCAGATGAGTTTGGAACTGCATCTAACATTAAGTCATGAGTAAACCGCCTTTCAGTCCTGGGAGCCATTAATTACATCCATACAACAAAAACTCAAACTTTATAACAAAGTACCTCCAAATGGCCTCATTGTTTACTGTGGTACCATTGTAACACAAGAAGGAAAGGAAAAGAAAGTCAACATTGACTTTGAACTTTTCAAACCAATTAATACATTGTTGTACTTGTGTGACAACAAATTCCATACAGAGGCTCTTACAGCACTACCTCCGTATGACAGCAAGTTTGGCTTCATTGTAATAGACGGTAGTGGTACACTTTTTGGCACACTCCAAGGAAACACAAGAGAAGTCCTACACAAATTCACTGTGGATCTCCCAAAGAAACATGATAGAGGAGATCAGTCAGCCTTGCGTTTTGTTCATTTAAGAATGGAAAAGTGACATAACTATGTTCGGAAAGTAGCTAAGACTGCTGTACAGCTGTTTCTTTCTGCAGACAAAGTGAATGTGGCTGGTCTTCTTTTAGCCGGATCAGCTGAACTGATCCTATGGTGGTGAAAATGGATTCAACTAAGCTACTGAGTTATCTACTGAAGTCCTCTCCAACGTGTGATTCATTCTTCAAGAGAAGAAAATAGGATGATACTTCGATGAATCAGTCAGGACACAGGGAAGTACTGTTTTGGAATTGAAGATACACTAAAGGCTTTAGAAATGGGAGCTGTAGAGATTCTAATAGCCTATGAAAATCTGGATATAATGAGATATGTTCTTTATTGCCAAGCCACAGAAGAGGAGAAAATTCTCTATCTAACTCCAGAACAAGAGAAGGATAAATCTCATTTCACAAAGAGACAGGACAAGAACACAAGCTGACTGAAAGCATGCCCCTGCTGGAATGGTTTGCTAACAACTATAAAAAATTTGGAGCTATGTTGGAAATTTTCACACATAAGTCACAAGAAGGATCCCACTTTGTGAAAGGATTTGGTGGAACTGGAGGTATTCTGTGGTACCGAGTAGATTTCCAAGGAATGGAATACCAAGGAAGAGATGATGAATTTTTTGACCTTGATGACTACTAGGTAGTCGACATAGGTCTGGCAAAACATGCCTCACCCTCTAGCATCCGACCCAAGAAGCATACCCGTGGTGGAATCCAAACAGATCCCTGCCTTACAATTGGAACACTTCCAGAACTTAATCCGTGGGCACTGGATCCTGAAAAGAAAACCGAAACAAAACCAGACCCAACCCTACACTTTGGTTTGTCATGGTGTCAGCGCAGCAGCCTACAACTAAGTTCCTAAAATGCCACTTTGGACTAATTTAAGAAAGTATCCCAGTTTTTACTTTTACTCAATAGTGACATTGGTTGCTCTTGTACTTTATGGAAAAAAAAATGGTTTTTTTAACCTTCATACATAGTATCAAAAATACTTAACTGCTGTATACCTTCAAAATTTAATAGAAATGAGATCATACTGGTTTGTTTCTTATCTTGATTGCAGAAAAACTGCTGCATTTTGCAGTGACCCATTTACATGGCATTCTCAGCTTAGACTGCATGAGAAGAAATACATGCGGTGAAATGTTGGAACCAAAAAAAATAAAATAAAATAAAAACTTTTAAAAAATCTTAAAAAAAAAACTGTAACTGTCTACAAAGCTGGCTTCATTAAGCAATTAAGCAATATAACAAATAAGAACTTCACTGAGAGGTAAGTAAGAAAGATGTTGGGATAGAGAAATCAGCTCAGGGATCAAAGATCAAAAACTTAAGTCAGGGGCACCTGGGTGGTTCTGTAGGTTAAGTATCTGATTCTTGATTTCGGATCAAGTCATGATCTTAGGTTCATGGGTTCAAACCCTGTGCTGACAGTGTGGAGCCGGCTTGGGAGTCTGTGTCCCCCTCCCCCGCTTGTATGCCCGTGTGCTCGCTTGCGTGCTCTCTCTCTCTCAAAGTAAATAAAATAAATAAACTTTAAAAAAAAAAAAAAAGGAAATTTAAGCCTGGATCACAAAGCCATCCTGGATCACAAAGATACCTCCTGGCTATTAAGGACTGCACGGCATTAGCAATGTTTTCCAACAAAGTTCTCTGAAACTGAAAGTCACCTCCAAGTCTCCAGGTAAAGGGTCCAATTCACTGTATTCCATTATCATCTGCATCACAATATAATTTTATACAAAGTAAAGGCATATTTGGTCCTAGACACATCTTCCTTCTGCCTAGGAATCCTCCCCACCTCTTGTCTATCTAATAAATATTCACCTTCCAAAATAACAAAAATCATATTTTTTAAGTTTTTTTTAAGTAATCTCTACACCCAATGGGGGCTCAAACTCATGACCCTAAGATCAAGAGTGGCACGATCTTCCAATTGAGCCAGCCAGGCACCCCAAAAGTCACTTCTTTCCTGATCTCTGCCATTTCCTTTTCCCTCCCTACACAACCTCCTTCATAAATATCTTCACATTTATTTACCACTCTTATTTAACGGAGATTCTCTTTACTAAATTGAAAGCTAATTTAGGGCATGGGTAGTACTATTCATCTTTATACCACCAATGCCAGGGGCACATGGATGGATCAGTCTGTTGAGTGTCCAACTTTGGGTCAGGTCATGATCTCATGGTTTGCGGGTTTGAGCCCCGAGTTGGGCTTGGCGCTGACAGCACCTGCTTCAGATTCTCTGTCTCCCTCTCTTCCCTGCTCATATGCCGGCTCTCTCTCAAAAATAAACAAACATTAAAAAAAAGAAAAGTGTACCACCAATGATGGACATCATTAGGCTACCTATGTGTGTTTCCTGAATGGGGAAAAAAAAAACAAAAAACAACGCACAAAAAACACTATGTAATCTACCAGTGGCTGCTATATACAGAATAAAAATTTCAATTTCAATCCACCTTTCAAAGGAAGCACGTGTGAAGCTCTACTCAATACCATGAAGAAAGACTTCCCTCATATCTGAATCATACATAAGCAGGGAGGAAGCCAAAAACTTCTACAAGTTATAAACTGGAATATAAAAATAGTGGGAAAAGTATATAGGGGGAGAAGAATTATTGTTTGAAGCACTTTGAACGGAAGAGAGAGAATGTTAAGTCTGCATTCTCGGGCACCTGGGTGGCTCAGTCAGTTAAGCGTCCAACTTCAGCTCAGGTCATGATCTCACAGTCTGAGTTCAAGCCCCACGTCGGGCTCTGTGCTGACAGCTCAGAGCCTGGAGCCTGCTTCGGATTCTGTGTCTCCCTCTCTCTCTGCCCCTCCCCTGCTCATGCTCTGTCTCTGTCTCAAAAATAAATAAAAACATTAAAAAAAAAAAAAAAAGTCTGCACTCTCTTCCAAAGACGGTACTATCATAGTTTTACTGCCCAACACAGTAGCCACTAGTCATGTGTCTATTTCTTAATTAATATTTTAATTAATTGAAATTTAAAAATTTACTTCCTTTGTCCCAATGACACATTTCAAATGCTCAACAGCCACACAGGACTATTGTGTGGACAAGACAGACACAGAACATATCCATTGTCACAAAAAGTGTAATTCTAAACAATTCTGCCATGGCTGTTTGGCAGACGCAGGATTCTTATTCAATGTTCTCCTCATTTTCTTGCATGCTACAAAGATCTTCCAAAGAAAATATACCCATAATTTCATGCTATAGGTTTCCTAGAAAACATTTACAGCAAACATCAGGTCACTTAAAGATAAATTCTGGCAGGCACTCCCACTTATCCCTCATGCCTCCTCCAAGTCAGTCCACTCTTCCACCCACTACTTCAGTAGGATGACAATCACCTCCTTCCTTGACAGGTCCAGCCTTGTCTAAATTCTTATCTCCTTACATCTGATCAGCCTAACACAAACGTAGAGTTTTTAATGGGCCATTCCCTGTTGCTAGAGAGCAGCCTTATCTGAAAGAAAGTCTTAGAGAAAACAATACAATGTAATTAAGTGCTGTAACACAAGTTCTTCCTCTCCTGTAGGAACAAAGAGAAAGTAAGCAATTCTGCTAGAGGCTTCAGAGAAGGTAACATCTGACCTAGACCTTGAAGAATGAGGACAAGTAACCTGAGAGGAGTTGAGAGTGGTAATGGCTTAGGAATACTTCCTAATGTGAGGAACAGCCTGAGCAAATGACCTCAATGACCCTAAATATAAAAATTCAGAGGGGCGTCTGGGTGGCTCAGTTGATTAAGTGTCCAACTCTTGATTTTAGTTCAGGTCATGATCTTATGGTTTGTGGGTGCAAGTTCCACACAGGGCTCCATCAGGCTCTGTGCTGTCAGCAAGGGATTTTCCCTCTCCCTCTCTGCTCCTCCCCTGCTTGCGCACTCTCTCTCAAAATAAATACACAAATGTTAAAAAAAAAAAAAAAAATTCAGAGAGGAGGGACACCTGCCTGGCTGGCTCAATCTGTAGAGTGTGCACCCATGTTGGGTGTAGAGATTACTTAAAATAAATAAATAAAATCTTAAAGAAAAAAAAAAGGAATTCAGAGAGGAGACTGTTGGAAAATGAAGCTAGAAAGATGAATGGTTACACTGGAGGATCTGGAATGTCAATACACAGCAACCTGTATTCTATTCTGTAAGCGAGGGAAAGCCACTGGAAAACACAATCAGATCTGTGATTTACAAAGACAGCTTTGGCAGCAGCATTTGAAATAGCTAGAAGGTGGACTGGGCAGGGATGAGAAGACCATGATGAGAGTATGAGAGTGCCCTGGAGGAGAGAGAAGCCTAATGAAAAGGTGAGGTGGAAGGAGCACAATCTAATAGGCTTATCCTAACACTACACACATTTCTGTCCTACCCCCACCCCCCTGAACCAGTTGAAAAAGATTAGTGCCCAGGTAAATTGTTACTGCAGGTAAAAACAGCATAGCCCTCAAGTGTATAGAATGGGGAGAGGCAGTGATCAATCCACAGAGACTGCCAGTAACATGGAAAAGGTGGGCACAAAAAACCCAGAGATATTTATATTTGAAGACAGCAGTCAGAAAGCTATGATGACAACCAGCACCAATAGAAAGGAAGAGGGTACTTCAAGGAATGGCTTCATATTATATGGCTAGCAAAAAGGGCATGGGCACAGCAATCAAAACCCTTTCAGTTGGCCACAGGGGAAGAGTAGTAGACTGTGGTAGACTGAGAAGATGAGGGCATGGAGGTCGGTGATATAAAATGTTCTTTCAAAAAGTTAGGAAATACATGTTACAACATGGATGAACCTTGAAAACTTTATGTTCAGTAAAAGAAGCCAGTCACAAAAGACCAAATATATGGTTCCAGTTATATGAAATGTCCAGAACAGACAAATCTACAGAGACAGATTAATGGTTGCCTAAGGCTGGGGGTTGTGATGGGAGACTGGGGAATGACAGTTGAAGAGTATAGGAGTTTCTTTTTGAGGTGATGAAAATACTCTAAAATTGATTATACAACTCTGTGAATATACTAAAACCCACTATTTGTACACTTTAAATGGGCGAATTGTATGGTATATAAATTGTACCTCATAAAACTGTTACCAGGAAAAGTCGTTCCCCCCCCCCGCCCAATTAAGACAAAAAAAGGTCTGGAATGTGTGGTAGACTACCCATTGTCTGTCTGCCTCATTATCATTCCCTTTCCTGGTCATACAGCTGCCAATAATAAAGACTACATTTCCTGGACTCTGTTGCACCTAGGTGAAGTCATTAAGGTCTGGCCAGTGGACTATATGCAGAATTGATGCAGGATAGAGGAGACTTGCTAGAGCAATGTTTTGAGATTAAGGGGAGTATATCTAGTACAGAAGTGGAAGGCGTGACCCTGGATATGAAATATTGACTCCTACAGGACTGCTCCACTGTTAACAGAGGAGGAAGCAGACCACAACAGCCAAACCACAGGCAAATGAATAGAGGTGGTGGCAGACCCTTGTATTTGCTTCCATGTTCTCAATTAAGAAGCAAGATCGTTAGTTGACAGGCTAGGGAAGGAAAAAAGAAAGCGTGAGCTAAAGAGGTGGTGCTGTCTAAAAATAGGAGAAGAAATGGGCTAAGGAATCGCAGTGGAACTGCTAGGCAGTGCTACAGGCCACCTTTCAAGTTAGGGATCATGAATTCAAAGCAAGACCAGTAAGCATGTTTTCTTCCTTCTCCAGCTACATTCAGTTATAGGTGTAGAGTGAGTGAAAAGATGGACTGAAAACAGGGCTGAGGTTTTCAGCCCTGAGCCTGGGTGGCTCAGTTGGCTAAGTGTCCAGCTCTTGGTTCTGGCTCAGGTCATGATCTCACGGTTCATGGGTTCAAGCCCTGCATCAGGCTCTGCCCTGACAGTGCAGAGCCTGCTTGGGATTCTCTCTCTCTGCCCTTCCCCAACTCGTGAGCATGTGCTTGTGTGCTCTCTCTCTCAAAATAAATAAAACTTTAATTTTTTAAAACACATTTTATTTTTGGGGCACCTGGGTGGCTCAGTCGGTTAAGCATCCAACTTCGGCTCAGGTCATGATCTCATGGTTCGTGGGTTCGAGCCCCGCATCGGGCTCTGTGCTGACAGCTCAGAGCCCGGAGCCTGTTTAGGATTCTGTGTCTCCCTCTCTCTCTGCCCCTCCCCCACTTGCACTCTGTCTCTGTCTCAAAAATAAATAAACATTAAAAAAAAAAAACACATTTTATTTTTTTGAGAGACAGAGCACAAGAAGGGGAGGGGCAGAGAGAGAAGGAGACACAATCTAAGGCAGACTGCAGCCTCTGAGCTGTCAGAACAGAGCTCAATGCATGGCTTGAACCCAGGAACCAGGAGATCATGACCTGAGCCCAAGTCAGACACTCAACTGACTGAGCCACCCAGGCGACCCAAAATAAATAAAACTTTAAAATAAATAAATAAAAATAAACAGGGCTGAGGTTTTGCCAGATAAGATGAAATGGGACAGGAGAAAAAGGGTTGAGAATATATACAAGGGAGTGATTACAGTAATGAACTATGAACTCTAAGTTGAGTAAGGAGAAAAGTGGTAACTGAAGATGAGGAGCAATAAAAGGGAAGTAAGATCAATGGACTGTAAGCCCCAGTGAGGCTGAAGAATTTCAGTGTCTGAGTATTAGATGGATTAAGTCATAAAACTAGCATATTACCATTGTTGTAGGGGGCAATTTCTTTGTAGGGTCACTGGCAACATCTATCAGAATTCAAACTGCATATATCCATTGAACCAGCAATTCCACTTACAAAAATTTATTCTACAAATATATTCACACATAAATACAATCATTTGTGTTCAAGAATGCTCACTTCAGCAATACTCATAATACCAAAAGACTAAAAACAATCTAGATGTTCCTTCTCCACAGAAGAAGATATTGGTTAAATATCTTAATCATACAATGGCATATTATGCAACCATTAAAAATAAAAAGGATTTGGGGCACCTGGGTAGCTCAGTTGGTTAAGCATCAGACTTCAGCTTAGGTCATGATCTCACAATTTGTGAGTTTGAGTCCCGCTTTGGATGAGCTTGGGCCCTCCTTCAGGTGAGCTCGAACCCCACTTCGGATAAACATGAGCCCCCACATCAGGTGAACCCTGCTTTTTTCTCCTTCCCTGCCCCTCGTGGGATTCTCTCTCCCTTTCTCTCTGTCCCTTGCTCACTTGCGACCTCTCTCTTTCTGTCTTGCTAAATACAGATAGACAGATAGATAAAAATAAAAAATATATAAATGAAAATAAAGGCTAGACTCTTTAAAAATAAAAAGATAAGTTAACAAGTGATCTCCAAGATAGATTATTAAATGAGAAGAGTTAAGGTGCTGAATATGTATACTGTCATAACACTGTGTAATGATGGTATGTATAGACATACAGAACAGGGCCTGGCAGAAATGCACAATTAATATTCACTGAAGAACAATGGACACTAGTGTAATCACAGACTCTCTCAACAAAGGCTGCCTCTAGGAACCATATATCATTTTGTATTGAATCTACCAAATGTATTATGTTTTTTGTTTTGTTTCAAAGTAGTCTCCACACCCAAAGTGGAACCTAATACAGGGCTTGAACTCACAATCCTGAGCAGAGATCAAGAATTGGATACTGGGGTGCCTGGGTGGCTCAGTCGGTTGAGCGTCCGACTTTGGCTCAGGTCACGATCTCACGATTCGTGGGTTCGAGCCCCATCTTGGGCTTTGTGCTGACAGCTCACAGCCTGGAGCCTGCTTAGGATTCTGTCTTCTTCTCTCTCTGCCCCTCCCCTGCTCTTTCTCTCTCTCTCTCTCAAAAATAAACAAACATTAAAAAAAAAAGTCAAATATTTAACCAACTGAGCCACCCAGGCACTCCTTATTTTTTTTAAAAGATTACAGCACTGACATATAGATCTTTCCAAGTCAGTACACGAGGTAAAAAAAGAAAGGAAAAAAGAAAAACCAAAGCAGTAGTACAACATACACAAAGATCCATCCTGGAATCTGATGTCCTAAAGGCTTATAAAAGTATACTGTCCCCTCTCCCCCTTACAACTTCCCTAGGCTAGCCAAGACTGGCTCACTACTCTCTCTTCCCTACAAAGAAGTAAAATAAGAGTATCTGTGATCAAGCACAGTTTAACACTGCCAACAACTGATTCCCACCACTCCTAACACTTCTCTTTATCTCTTTTTAGGCCAAGAGTTACAACTTCCCCCAGAGGGGCCTCACCGACTACTCAAACACATATTCTTCTTCATCTATTAACTCCTATAGTGCTTGGTCTACTAGGTGCTGCTTCCCAAATTACGTAAGCCTACATCACTTGGTATTCTGCTTGCACTGGTAGTGAGAAGGCTCTGTACCCTGGTACTAGTGTTCAGAACAGCTGTGAATCTTTGGGCAAATTACTTAAGCCCTCTGTGTCTCTACTTCCTCATCTGTACCAATGGGAAAAATAATGGTTCTTATCCTCACAGAATAGTGGTAATTATTAAATGAGTAACAGAGGAAAGGGCTTAGAACAAACAATACCTAGCATGTAACAGCTGTTCAACTATTGGATACTATTACCTGTAAATTTCAATAAAAAAGACTGTATCTTCAATTCTATATTCCCCATAATGCCCAACAGGGTCAAATATGGCAATGAAGAGAAGTGTTTGCTGATTGAATCAAAGAAAAGAAACCTAGCCTTTCTAAGTTAATAGATAAAAATGTACTGGTTGGTATAGGGGCACCTGGCTGTCTCAGTCAAAAGAAAGAGCCCGCTACTCTTGATTTCAGGGTCATGAGTTTGAGCCCTGTGCTGGGTGTAGAAATTATTAAAAATAAATAAATAAATAAATAAACTATTAAAAAATGCATGGGTGAGGGGCGCCTGGGTGGCGCAGTCGGTTAAGCGTCTGACTTCAGCCAGGTCACGATCTCGCGGTCCGTGAGTTCGAGCCCCGCGTCGGGCTCTGGGCTGATGGCTCAGAGCCTGGAGCCTGTTTCCGATTCTGTGTCTCCCTCTCTCTCTGCCCCTCCCCCGTTCATGCTCTGTCTCTCTCTGTCCCAAAAATAAATAAACGTTGAAAAAAAAAAAAAAAAGGTTTAAAAAAAAAATAAAAAAAAAATGCATGGGTGTAAGAAAGAGTTAATTTTTTAACTTTTTGAAGGGAAACTTTCAAAAGCTCAAGTTACTAAGATTAGACATTAGCCTTCAAATTTACTTCCTCTTAAGCACTTCCCTTCTTTTCTAAGTTGGCCTTAAGTCTCATTCTTAAGAAGAAATTGCTTCTTTTCCAACAAGACTTACAAGCAGCAAACTATTATATATAAAACTCCCTAGTCCATACATTTATGTATGAAATATCATAAAGGAGAGGGGAGGGGAAAAAGACTAAACATCTATCTTATCATCTTCTATATGGCAAAAAAGCCTTGAAGTAAGCAATCCTGGGAGTCTTTTTTTAAGTTTATTATTATTGTTTTTAGTAATTTCTACACCCAAGAAAGCTTAGGTGCTTGGGAAATCTTGGGGCTTGAACTCTCAACCCTGAGATCAAGAGTCATATGCACTACTGACTGAGCCAGCCAAGCACGCCATTCTTGGAATATTTTAAAGCCGCAACTTCAACTGCTGAAGAGACTCATTACGGGAGATTAAAAAATAATCTATTCACAGCTAAAACACTGAAGATTGCAAACTATTTTTTCCATAAATTAGAGCAAATTCAAGGATACCTGAATACAGTGGTGTTTTTTCAAAACTGAAGCTTTTCCCAATCTAGCAAATAACTGTTTTTTAAGGCCAAGTGTTTTTAAGGCCTATAAGGATTCCTTTCTTGTATTCTAGTAAGTGTTTCCCAAACAGTAGATAAAGGGCCTAGAAATTGTGCACTACCATTACCGTATCTTACCTTATGAATAATCTTGACTGTTCACTATAGTTGGAGGAAGATATGATCACATACACTCCAATCCCTATTCCATCCACACATGCTAGAAGGGGCCACCTGACACATGTTCTCAAAGATTTCCAGGTGATTCTTACCCACTTCCCCTCCCACCTAAAACACTACCAACAACCTTACCTGACCAAACATTACACTAGGGTTTCAAAATCTGAATCCCATCCTGCATATGTCTAACAAGAAAACAGCATCTACCATACGGACTACTCAGTAAAATCAGAAATGTTCAGTCCTATGTAGATTAACCAAAGTAAAAGTTTTGGGTTTTTTTGTTTGTTTGTTTTGTTTTGAGAGACTGTGTGTGGGGGAGAGAGAGAGAGAGGGAAAGGAGAATCAATCCCACACAGGCTCTGCACTGTCAGCACAGAGCCTGATGTGGGGCTCGATCCCACAAACCATGAGATCATGACCTGAGCTGAAATCAGGAGTCAGACGCTTAACTGACTGAACCACTCAGGTGCCCCAAGGTTTTTTTTTTTTTTTTCTTTTTTTAAGTTAATTTGTTTATTTTGGGAGAGAGCAAGAAAGAATAGTGGGGGAGGGGCAGAAAGAGAGGGAGAGAGAATCCCAAGCAGGCTCCACACTGTCAGCACAGAGCCCAACACAGGGCTCGATCTCATGAACCATGAGATCATAACCTGAGCTGAAATTAAGAATCAGGGGCGCCTCGGGGCGCCTGGGTGGCGCAGTCGGTTAAGCGTCCGACTTCAGCCAGGTCACGATCTCGCGTTCCGTGAGTTCGAGCCCCGCGTCAGGCTCTGGGCTGATGGCTCAGAGCCTGGAGCCTGTTTCCGATTCTGTGTCTCCCTCTCTCTCTGCCCCTCGCCCGTTCATGCTCTGTCTCTCTCTCTGTCCCAAAAATAAATAAACGTTGAAAAAAAAAAAAAAATTTAAGAATCAGGGGCGCCTGGGTGGCGCAGTCGGTTAAGCGTCCGACTTCAGCTCAGGTCACGATCTCGCGTTCCGTGAGTTCGAGCCCCGCGTCGGGCTCTGGGCTGATGGCTCAGAGCCTAGAGCCTGTTTCCGATTCTGTGTCTCCCTCTCTCTCTGCCCCTCCCCCGTTCATGCTCTGTCTCTCTCTGTCCCAAAAATAAATATTGAAAAAAAAAAAAAATCAGATGCCTAACTGAGTGAGCCGCCCAGACACCCTCAAAGTAAAAGATTCTACTAGAAATTAATTTCAGTTATAGGCAGCAATAGTTACTGAGTTATAGGTAGTTGACAGTAATGGTAAAGGAGCTATGCTACTTAAGAGTTCATCAATGCTCTATCGCTTACTAGCTTTGTGCTCCATTACAAGCAGCTTCCTTACATGTCAAGTGGCGAATGAAATCTTCTAAACATGGTTGGTATGAAGATTAAATAAGACCAAAAGAGCTTACTTACTGAAAATAGGTCCGTGTTCAATAAAGGTTTCTCATTACTACTTAGGTCTCATTTTGGACAAATGGTAACTCCCTCCAAATTCCAACTGTCCAGAACTTGAGGACCAGTTTGTAATATGGCCTGACCTGGAAAGAATGTTGTTTCTCCTAAAACGAAAATTTTACCAGTCTAGCAAATATAGCTGACCCTTGAACAACACCGGTTTGAACTGCACTGGTCTACTTAATATGTGGATTTGCAGTAGACTACTAAACATATTTTCTCTTATGATTCTTTTTATTTTTCTTTTTAAGTAGGCTCCATGCTCAATGTGGGCCTTGAACTCATGACCCTAAGATCAAGAGTCACATACTTCTCTGACTGAGCCAGCTAGGTGCCCCTCTTATGATTTTTAGTACTGTATCTTTTTTTTTTCTTTCTTTATTTTGAGAGAGACAGAGACAGCACAAGTAGGGGAGGGGCAGAGAGAGAGAGAGAGAGAGAGAGAGAGAGAGAGAGAGAATGCCAAGCAGGCTCCACACTGTCAGCATGGAGCCCGATGCAAGGCTTGAACTCATGAACTGTGAGGTCATGACCTCAGCTGAAATCAAGAGTCAGACACTTAACTGACTGAGCCACCCAGGTGTCCCTCTAGCTTACTTTAAGAATACAGTATACAGGGGCACCTGAATGGCTCAGTCGCCTAAGTGTTTGACTCTTGATTTCGACTCAGATCATGATCTCACAGTTCCTGAGTTCAAGCCTTATATTGGGGTCTGTGCTGGCAGTGTGGAGCCTGCTTCAGATTCTCTCTCTCTCTCTCTCTCTCTCTCTCTCTCTCTCCCTGCCCTGCTCACTCATGTGCACAGGTGCTCTTTCTCTTAAAAATAAATAAAACTCCCCCCCCCAAAATACAGTATATAACACATTTAACATACAAAACACATGTTAATCGACTTTATGTCATCAGTAAGGCTTCCAGTCAACAGTAGGCTGTTAGTTACATATTTGGGGAGTCCAGTTATACTCAAAATTTCGGCTGCACAGGGGTCAGTGCCCCACCCCCCACACTGTTCAAGAGTCAGCTGTAATTAGTTTTTCAAAGTATGTATCACATCCATACCTGACCCCACCCTCTTCTTTCCTGTTGAAAAAAATAATAAATTACTACTTATCTCTCACTGCCTGAAATTATAGGCCCACAATACTTCATCCAAAAGCCTTGGGACTAGATATTTCTAAAGTCAGAATTTTTCAGATTTCAGAAAGATGGTATGGTACAAATGCCGAATACTCTGTAATATACCCAATGGGTTAATAGTTCTTCAGTAAAATAAATGAACATGTAAGGAGGATAAAAACTAAACAACCTCTCATCAGTTCAGTTCAGATTTTACCATCAAATGGGTTTGTGATCTTCAGAACTTTCCAAAAGAAAGTTATGACCATCCCTAACCCAATGCCAATTTGCTTTAAAACATACACACGCCATCACATTCTTCTGAATACTTTTTTTTTTTAATTTTTTTTAACGTTTATTTATTTTTGAGACAGAGAGAGACAGAGCATGAATGGGGGAGGGTCAGAGAGAGGGAGACACAGAAACCGAAACAGGCTCCAGGCTCTGAGCTGTCAGCACAGAGCCCAACGCGGGGCTTGAACTCACGGACCGTGAGATCATGACCCGAGCCGAAGTCGGCCGCTCAACTGACTGAGCCACCCAGGCGCCCCTCTTCTGAATACTTTTTAAGCACTTTTTCTAATGCCCTCAGGTCTGATTTTTCCCATGACTGGTAACTATGCTATTATCTCAGAGAAGTGGACTGAGCCATTCCTGCTATTTCTCTTGGGAAATTAAAACAAAATAGCCTTTAAATTAGGTAAGTTGGGGGCAGGGGGTGGTGTGCATTTAAGCTAAACTTCAGGGCTGACAGTAATTTGAATTCTACAACCTAAATTAGCTGAATGATTTCAATAACTTGTTCAGGGACTATACATTTTACAATACTTACTTTCTTAGACTCACAGTAAATCTGCCTCTGTGCACAATTTTTAGCAGATAAGGAGCTACCAAAGGTGCTTCAGATGGTGCTATTTGGTTATAATGCATGTATTTTCTAGACATTTATTAACCAAACATTCATTATAAGCAGGCACAAAACAGTTCTCCAGCTGAGAAACAGTTGTAGAAATAATTCAACTGAATAACTATGCTGCTTCTGCTGGATCAAGATCTTTACAATATTTTGGAAAGATAATGAATAAATTCCTATGCAGAAAAAATAATCACAGCTTTAAAATGATAGCATACTTCAAATAATTATAATTTTACCTCATGATTCTACAAAGGGACTAATTACACAAAAGAAATAGTGATGATTACAGTAAGCTTTCCTCAACCACTGAAGAAATAAAAGCATTTAATAGAGCATAACTTTAGACATGGCTTAATTTTTTAACTTTTTACTATATTCATTACTTTAAACACATTACTTTAAAAACAGATTAGAAGCTGAGTTCAGGGGTACCTAGGAGGCAGAGTCAGTTGAGCATCTGACTTTGGCTGGGGTCATGATCTCGCAGTTTTATGAGTTCCAGCCCCACAACGGGCTTGCAGCTGTCAGCGCAGAGCCAGCTTCAAATCCTTTGTTCCCCTTTCTCTGCCCCTCCCCCACTCTTGCTCTCTCAAAAATAAAATAAAATTTAAAAAGTTGAGGGGCGCCTGGGTGGCTCAGCTGGTTAGGCATTGACTTCAGCTCAGTTTATGATCTCACGGTTCATGAGTTCGAGCCTCGAGTCGGGCTCCGTGCTGCCAGCTCAGAGCCTGGAGCCTGCTTCGGATTATGTCTCCCTCTCTCTCTGCCCCTCCCCCACTCACTCTCTGTCTCTCTCCATCTCTCAAAAGTAAATGAACATTTAAAAAAAGTTTTTAAGGTTGAGTTCATGAAACTTACCTTTTTGACATCCATATGCCTCAATTATATAATCTAGTTTGAAATTTTACATCCTGTAGTACCCCCTTCTCCACAAAGGATATGTTCCAAGACCCCCAGTGGATGCCTGAAACCACAGATGGTACCGAACCCTACATACTCTACGTCTTTCCTGTACATACATACCTATGATAAAATTTAATTTACAAATTACACACAGCAAGAGACTAAACAATAATTAATAATGAAATATAACAATTATAATATGTTATAATGAGTTATGTGAATGTAGTCTCTCCCCTCAAAATACCTTATTGCATTGTACTTACCCTTCTTGTAATGATGTGAGATGATAAAATGCCTATGTGATGAGATGAAATGAGGTGAATGATGTAAGCACTGTGATGTAGCATTAGGCTGCTACTGACTTTCTGACATATGTCAAAAGGGAGGATCATTACTTTCGGACCATGGCTGACCAGGACAGAAAACCAGGATAAGAACCAGTGTGTGTTTTATTTCTCTCTCCACATAAGTTGTTATGAATCAGTATTGTACAGATGACTATTATAAAAGCAAAAGTTGTCTAGTCTTTTAGAAACTAAAAAAATTTTTTAAGAAATTTTAAAAATCATAAAAATCCTGTGAATTTTACTCAGAAGAATGATGATCCTAATGAACATTAAAAAGTTCCTCCCAATCCAGGTTTTGTCAATGTTTCTGCAGCACGGTGTAGTGTCAATGCAAGCTGTGCAAAAAATATTTTGGATGAAATCTAAGTACAAAATGTCATATTATAGATAAGAAAATATATTAAATCCCAAGACAGTATCTTATGAAATTATAAAACCCAAAGCATACAACCACCAAAACAATATAATATCCTATAACTCAGGCTATTAACCCAGGGTATCTTCCTTCTTTCCTTTGCCCTTAATGCACCCCACCTACCCTTCCCCACTCAGATAACTCATACTTCAGGCTAAGTCAGTCTCTCAGGGTGTTCCCTGAGCTCCTAATTTAGATCAGGCCTTTTGGATACTCCCACAGCACCAAACCTCTCTCTGCCTCACTCATCACACCCCTCCAAAGTTTCTTCCTCCCAAACTCCATTAGTATAAGAATCATTATCTGTCTTATTAACCACTGTCAGACAAGCATAGGTGCAAGCACATAATAGTTAAGTGTTCAAATAATAAACCTGAAAAAAATAAATTTCCAGGAGCAAAGAAGCTTTATACAACCAATTTGGCGAACACAGATTTTAAAAAGAAAACAGTTACAACAACCTCGGCTGTGTACACTAGTGGTGAGGCTACCTCCTAGGGTAGGAGTCTAGTAGTTCAAGAATTCACCCTCGGGGCGCCTGGGTGGCTCAGTGGGTTAAGCATCCGACTTCGGCTCAGGTCATGATCTCACGGTCCCTGAGTTCGAGCCCCGCGTCAGGCTCTGTGCTGACAGCTCAGAGCCTGGAGCCTGTTTCAGATTCTGTGTCTCCCTCTCTCTGACCCTCCCCCGTTAATGCTCTGTCTCTGTCTCAAAAATAAATAAACGTTAAAAAAAAAAATTAAAAAAAAAAAAAAAAGAATTCACCCTCACAGAATTATAGAAACCTCTCATACAATCAGAAACTTAAACTGGGGCGCCTGGATGGCTCAGTCAGTTGAGCATCCGACTTCAGCTCAAGTCATGATCTTGTGGTCCGTGGGTTTGAGCCGCACATTGGGCTCTGTGCTGATAGCTCAGAGCCTGGAGCCTGCTTTGGATTCTCTCTCTCTGCCCCTTCCCCACTCACACTCGTCTGTCTCTCAAAAATCAACATAAAAAAAAAAAAAAGAAACAAATTATCTGTAACAGTAATGCTAAAACTCAGATCCTCCCTATGAACTTATTTGCTCTTATTTTATAAACGATTCTGTAAGTCTAACTGGACAGTAGCTGAGTTCACAACAGTTTAGAAAAACGCATACTTGAGTGAGAAAGCAGTGTAGCCTATGACAAGACTTAGGACACAGAAAACCCTGTAAATCAGGTTCGAAACATAAAATGGAGAGGGAGAGAAGTGCCATTCTGGCCAGTCCTAAAGTAGGCTGACAGACTCCAAGGACAGAACTCAAAAACTCTCCCTTAGGAGGAAAGACCTCATTCATTACATGGAGAAGCTTAAGTCCTAGATACCGTAAGACAGGGAAAAAGACGTCCACTGCAGAAATAAAACAAAAAAGTTGTAAAGCTTAAGAAAGAAAGCTTCATTTATCTAGAATACAATGATACCATTTCAGTGGTTTAAGATCTTGATTTTTTCCCAAGAGCCATACTGTACCTAAACACACATGAATTCCATAAAAGCTTAAAGATGCCTTACAATGCCTTCTCTTGGAGCAAAACTATCAGTATTATGAAGGTGAAAATAAAGGTCAAAATACAGCTTTTTAACCAGCCAGTCCTCAATGTAACAACCAAATCAGAATCAAATTTCTGTTCAAACAATAAGCCAGGTTGAAAAGCATAGACTTTTCATACGCACTCCCTTCTCAAATACCTTCCATTCTACTGCTTTTGTCCTTTGTTAAAGTACACATTTAAAATGAATAGAGAGGGGCGCCTGGGTGGCTCAGGAAGTTGAGCATCTGACTTTGGCTCAGGTCATGATCTCACAGTTCATGAGTTCGAGCCCCGCATCAGGCTCTCTGCTGTCAGCACACAGCCTGCTTTGGATCCTCTGTCCCCTCTCTCTCTGCACCTCCCCTACTAGAGCTCTCTCTTTCAAAATTAAACATTTAAAATTAGTAATAAATAAATAAAGTAAAATGAATAGAATACATACTACTTCATTAAGAGGAAAAAAATCACTATATTGAAACTCTTTCAGTGCCATGGGCAGAACTGTCCTATCGACCCCAGGTTCACCTACACCCAGGACTGTCCCTGACACACAGGAAACACCATTAAACACTTGGGAAATTAAATTGAAAACATAAAGCCATTTATTTGGTTTGCAAACAACATAGGAAAACGCCTGGCAAAAAGGCTCAAACCAACTGTCCATTTGTTCACAATGCACTTGAGCCTGGTACTATTGTTATTTTGCCATCTTGATCAAGCAGTTGTTAAGGGTCGATGTCAGTTCAAGGGCTCTTAGAGATGGAGAGCAGCAAACCTAAGGCAAATGAAGGCAAGCAGAGGAAAACCCCACAAAACCTCCAATATACGGCCAAGTAAGAATAACCCCAGACTAGGGGCTCCTGGGTGGCTCAGTCGGTTGAGCATCCGGCTTCGGCTCAGGTCATGATCTCACGGTTGGTGAGTTCGAGCCCCACGTCGGGCCCTGTGCTGACAGCTCAGAGCCTGGATTCTGTGTGTGTCTCTCTCTCTCTGCCCCTCCCCTGCTCATGCTCTTCCCTATCTCTCGAAAGTAAATAAACATTAAAAAAAAAAAAAAAAAAAAGAATAACCCCAGACTAAAATTCTCTTTTGAGGCTAAAGGAAAGAAATACTCCCTTCTGGCTTTCTAAGTAAGAACATCAGATCATTCACCTCAAAATGTAAATATCCCAAGGTTAACCTTAAATAGATGTGCAGAATCAGAATTTGATTTTGTACAGTTTAATTCTCCACTTATATTGCTCACAAGATAATGCTTGTCTGGAGAACCACCATAAAGAGAAGAATAAACTAACTCCAATGAGTTGCCTAGGTGTTTCAGCAATGACAATGCACAGCCAGACACCCTGCATTCGGGCGCAAACATCTCTATTCCTTTCAAGGTTCCACAATTAGCAAGATGAAAACTCTGTAAGGCCTAAACATCTATTTAAAACTTTTTTTTTAATTCAGGTGAAATACACAATATAAAGTTCACCTTTTTAAAGTGTACATTTCAGTGATATTTAGCATATTCGCCATGTTGTAAAACAACCAAGCCTATCTAGTTCCAAAACATTTTCATTACCACAAAAGAAAACCCCATGCTTATTAAGCAGTCCATCTCCAGTTCCCCTTCTCCTAGCATCTGGCAACCACCAATTCGCTTTGCGTCTCTACAGGTTTACTATACTAGATACTTCATATAAATTAAATCATACAATATATGGCCCGTGTTAGGCTTCTTTCATCTAGCATAATACTTTCAAGGTTCATCCATGTTATACCACGTATTAATACTTCATCTTTTTAAGTAGTTGAAAAATATTCCATTGTATGTATACAACCACATTTGTTTACCGACTTATCTGTTGATGAACATTTGAATTATTTCCACCTTTTGGCTATAAGAATGGTGATGCTATGAACATCTACGTACAAGCATTTATTCGACTACTTGTTTTCAATTCTTTTGCGTATAGAGCTAGGAGTAGAACTGCTGGGTTGTATGCTAACTCTATATATTTAACCATTCGAGGAACTGCCAAACTGTTTTCCACAGCGTATGCTATTAAATATCTTGCAAAATAGTCACTCAGACCTATTAAGGGGAAAGAATAAGATGCATAACAATGTGATGTGCAAATGCATGTTTCTAAAAAAAGAAAAATATGTAATATACACATATAGACACAGTATCTCTAGAAGGATATATAGAAAAGTTATATGGTCTTCTCTAAAGAAGGACCTTGGAGGCTGAGATGGGAGAAAGGCTTTTACTCCTCATGCCTACCTACCCCCTTCTACAATGTTTCATACACATGCTTCATCAACCCCCTTGCTCTAATATTTTTAAATTTTTTGAAAGTAATCTCTACACCCAACATGGGGCTCAAACTCACAACCCTGAGATCAAGAGTGAAATGCTTTCACAACTGAGCCAGATAGGAGCCCAAATAAAATATTTTTAAAGCCCAAAGGAAGTAATACAATGAGAGGAGGATTATGCTCTGGAATAGGAAGACGATACACTTTTTTAAGTAAACTCTACCCTCAATGTGGGTCTTGAACTCATGACCCCAAGATCAAGAGTCACATACTCTTCCAAATGAAGCAGCCAGGCACCCTCATTTTTTAGTATAAACTTTTTTGTATGATTTTATTTTTACCTGGTGCATTTTTCCCTCTCTTCTTATTGAAGTAAAATACACATAACATAGGGGTTCCTAGGTGGTTCAGTTAAGCATGTGACTTTGGCTTAGGTCATGATCTCACTGTCCATGAGTTCGAGCCCAGCGTCAGGCTCTGGGCTGACAGCTCAGAGCCTGGAGCCTGCTTCATATTGTGTCTCCCTCTCTCTCTGCCCCTCCCCTGCTAGTACTCTTGTGTCTCTCTCTCTCTCTCTCTCTCTCGCTCTCAAAAATAAATAAACATTAAAAAAAATTTGTTTTAAATACACATAACATAAAACTTACCATCTTAACTGACTGAGCCACCCAGGTACCCCCCATCTACTTAAAAATGTATACATTTTTAAGTATACATTTCAGTGGTATTAAATATATTCGTGTTGTCATGCAACCAACACCACCATCTATCTCCATTAAAAAAATTTATTTAAAAAAATACTAATTAAAAAAGGCAAACTTAGGGGGTGGGGGGCCTGGGTGGCTCCGTCAGTTAAGCACTCAACTTCGGCTCAGGTCATGATCTTGTATTTCGTGAGTTTGAGCCCTACATTGGCCTCTGTGCCGACAGCTCAGAGCCTGGAGCCTGCTTCGGATTCTGTGTCTCCCTCTCCCTCTGCCTCTGCCCCTCCCCCGCTTATTCTCTCTCCCTCCCTCTCTCTCTCTCTCAAAAATAAATAAAAGCATTAAAAAAAAATTTTAGGGGCGCCTGGGTGGCTCAGTCGGTTGGGTGGCCGATTCCGGCTCAGGTCATGATCTCTCGGTCCCTGAGTTCGAGCCCCACGTCAGGCTCTGTGCTGACAGCTCAGAGCCTGGAGCCTGTTTCAGATTCTGTGTCTTCCTCTCTCTGACCCTCCCCTGTTCATGCTGTCTCTCCCTGTCTCAAAAATAAATAAAACGTTAAAAAAAAATTTTAAAAAAAATTTAAAAAAAAAACTTAAGGGGCACCTGGATGGCTCAGTAGGTTGAGTGCCTGACTCTTGATTTTGGCACAGGTAATGATCCCAGAGTCATGGGATCAAGCCCCATATTGGGCTCTGCACTGAACATTGAACATGCTTAAGATTCCCTCTCTCTCTCTCTCTCTGCCCCTCTCCCCGACCTACCCTCTCTCTTAAAAAAAAGGAGGAGGGGGCGCCTGGGTGGCTCTGTCGGTTAAGTTTCCAACACTTGATATGGGCTCAGGCCATGATCTCACAGTCATGAGACAGTCCTGCATGGGGCTCCACACTAAGCACCAACCCCACTTAGTACTCTCCTCCCTCAGCCCCCCTCCCCCATTCTCTCTCTCAAAATAAAATAAACTTAAAAAAAACCAAAAGGAATCTATCAGACTTAGAACAAGTATTTCTACTAAGGGAGAAAACTAGCATGCACTGAGCATCATGCTCTTCATATATTATTTCATCTAAAATTCCTATAAAATAGGGGCGCCTGGGTGGCTCAGTCGGTTAAGCGGCCGACTTCGGCTCAGGTCATGATCTTGCGGTCTGTGAGTTTGAGCCCCGCGTCGGGCTCTGTGCTGACAGCTCGGAGCCTGGAGCCTGCTTCCGATTCTGTGTCTCCTTCTCTCTGACCCTCCCCTGTTCATGCTCTGTCTCTCTCTGTCTCAAAAATAAATAAACGTTAAAAAAAATATATATATTAAAAATAAAATAAAATAAAATTCCTATAAAATAAATGTAATCTTCATTTCACAGATACAGGTCCTGAGGCTCAAAGGAATAACCTGGTTAAAGGTATATACATAGAGTTCTTCTATAGCAAAACTTCTTTGTCATTATAGGGTCATCAGCATTTTTGGTGAAGAAACTGGTAAGCATAGCTTCACTTCTGTTTTAAAAAAATTTTTTTAGGGGTGCCTGGGTGGCTCAGTCAGTTGGGCATCCAACTTCGGCTCGGGTCATGATCTCATAGCTTGTAAGTTCAAGCCCCACATCGGGCGGGCTCTGTGTTGACAGCTCAGAGCCTGGAGCCTGCTTCAGATCCTGTGTTTTTCCCTCTCTCTCTGTCCCTCCCCCACTCTCACTCTCTGTCTCTCAAAAGTGAATAAACATTAAAAAAAATTAAAAAAAAATTTTTTTTAATGTTTATTTTTGAGAGAGATAGAATATGAACAAGGAAGGGGCAGAAAGAGAGGGAGGAGACACAGAATCTGAAGTAGCTTGACGTGGGACTCGAACCCACCAACTGTGAGATCATGACCCAAGCTGAGGCATGAAGCTGGATGCTTAACCGACTGAGCCACCCAGGCACCTCTGTTTTTAAATACAATGTAGAAATACATAATTGAGAAAACAACTTTGAAACAGTCTCCCCTCTTACAAGGGAGGCCATCAATCAAACCACCCTAATGCATTACTCAATGTACTGAAAGGAAAAATACTTTTAAACATTTTTTAAAATATTTATTTTGAAAGAGAGAAGAAGACAATGCAGCAGCAGCAGCAGCAGCAGCAGCAGAAGGGAGAATGAGCAGGGGAGAGGCACAGAGAGAGGGAGACAGAGAATCCCAAGCAGGCTCTACACTGTCAGCACAGAGCCCAATGTGGGGCTTGATCTCACAAACTGCGAGATCATGACCTGAGCTGAAATCTTGAGGTGGACACTCAACTGTCTGAGCCACCCAAACACCCCTTAAAGGAGAAATTTCAAGCCTTGTGGACAACAGAGTATATATGCAGTGGTGCTAGGCTAGTTGTCTTCTTATGCCCAGCAGCTGCACTGAGCTAATCTTACCATAGATCAGGGATTCAGGAAGCCATATCTTCCAATTTATCAGCAAAGCCTATGATCACTCATTTACAACATACTGTGAATCCCTCTATTACCGTTGTCATTCTTGTCCAAGCCCCAATCATCTGTCACTGGATTTAAACAGCCTCCAACAGATCTCCCTACCTCCATTTTTGCCACCCTGTAGTCTATTCTCCATACGTGAGCTAGAAATCTAAATAAATCAGATAACATTACTCCTGTTATACGAACCCTTTAATAGCTTTCCAATGCATTCTGAATAAACTCTAAATTCCCAGTTCCTAAAAGATCTGGCCCTTGCCTGCCTATAAGACTATTTCTTCCACTTTTCCACTTGCTCTTTAGGCTCCAGCCATTCAATTTTTTTTTCTTTTGCTGTTCCCTAAAAAAGACAAGTCCATTCCTTACCTATCATCAGTCTCTCCTACTAGAACAATAACTCCATAAGCAGGACTATTCATATTTTTGTGACTATTTACACCTGAAGTGCTTTCTACTTTGTAACACTGAGAAAAGTAGATGGTATGATTCAAAACTAACACTTTTCAGTTCCAAATCAAACGTGCTCGTATTTTTAGGAATAAAGACACTGTAAAACAAACAAAAACTGTTTGAGGGCGGGGACTTTTTTTTTTTTTAAATGTGAGAGTTAATTTATTTAAGTAACTTCTAAGCCTAAAGAGGGTTTGAACTCATTATCCCAAGTTCAAGAGTTGCATGCTCTAGGGGTACCTGGGTGGCCCAGTTGGTTAGGTGTCTGACTCTTAATTTTGGCTCAGGTCATGATCTCGTGGTTCATGAGATCAAGTCCCATGTCAAGTTTTGCATGGAGGCTGCGTGGGATTCTCTCTCTGCCCCTCCCCTGTGCACATGCATGTGCTCACTCTCTCAAAATAAACTTTAAAAAAAAAAAAAAAAGAGTTGTATGCTCTACCAACTGAGCCATCCAGGTGCCCTGAGGACAGGGACCTTCTTTGTTTTCTTCAGATGTGTTCCAGAACAGCATCTGACATGTAGTAGCTATTCAATAATTATTTGTTCAATGAATGAATGACAAAACCACAAGCTAGCTTGTTCATTCTTCTTAGCATGCCAAGGAGGAGTTCAAAGCCAACCAAAACCACTATCACTGTATGCCTTCACTGCCAGGTACCCCATTTCACCAAATAAGAATATTCACCTCCATGGATAAAAGAGATATGTGTGTGTGTACACGCACATGCACACACACATACACAATGGAATATTACTCAGCCATCAGAAAGAATGAAATCTTGCCACTTGCAATGACATGGATAGAGCTAGAATGTATTACGCTAAGCGAAGTAAGTCAATCAGAGAAAGACAAATACCATATTATTTCACTTATGTGGAATTTAAGAAACAATACAGATGAACATATGGGGATGGGGGAGGGTGGAGAGAAGAGAGAGAAACAAACCACAAGAGATTCTTAATGATAGAGAACTATGGGTTGATGGAAGCAGGGGGGTGGGAGATGGGTTAAATAGGTGATGGCTTATATGATACCAAGGAGGGCACTTATGATGAGCAGTAGGTATTATATGTATCGTGTGTAAGTGATGAATCACAGAATTCTACTCCTGGAACCAATACTGCACTGTATATTAACTAAAATATAAATTAAAAAAACAAAACAAACAAGTTGGAAAAAAATAAACAATATTCATCCCCATCACAGCTCATTTCTCCATATACAGAGTTCCCTCAGACCCAAAGAGAACAGAAAAAGGCGATCAAAACAGTACCGACTAGGATATATACCATGGTATCAATCAAATTAAGATTATTTCTAACAATTTCCTTTATTTGTAATTAGTTTAAATATCTAAAGAACCCCTGGACGGATCTTATACCAGCTGTTAACGTTGTTCCCACCTAAGCCAGTATCACTCTGACCCCTCTGGTAAGAGGGAAGATTGTCCTCTGATCTTCATTCTCTACCTGACTCATTTGCCACTGATAATTAGATAGATATACCCACAACATAAGCTGTGGATAAATGTATGATAACTAAACTACTGAAAAAAACGAAAACTTGGGGCGCCTGGGTGGCTCAGTCGGGTAAGCATCCGACTTCGGCTCAGGTCATGATCTCACAGTTCGCGGGTCTGAGCCCCACGCCAGGCTCTGTGCTGACAGCTCACAGCCTGGAGCCTGCTTCGGATTCTGTGTCTCCCTCTCTCTCTGCTCCTCCCCAACTCATGCTCTGTCTCTCTCTCTCAAAAATAAATAAATATTAAAAAAAATTAAAAATGAAAACTTAAAGATGAAAACTAGGAGCGCCTGGTTGGCTCAGTTAAGCACCCGATTCTTAATTTCAGCTCAGGTCATCATCTCACAGTTCATGAGATCGAGCCCCAAATCGGGCTCTGTGCTGACAGCATGGAGCCTTCTTGGGATTCCCTCTCTCCCTTTCTCTCTCTGCCCACCATCCCCCCTGCAAGAGTGACCGCCCGTGCACATGTGCACTCTCTCTCTCTCAAAATAAACTTTAAAGATGAAAAACAGAAGGAATAAGATGGGAATGGTCCAGATGTAAAAGAGGTATGTGTACAACACAGTGAGTTTCATCTCCTTTAAGAGAGAGATTAGGAAATCTATCTTCATCTAAAAAAGAAATACCACTTAAAAGTAAAAAAGTTAGAGGAGTACCTTATGGAGAGGTGGGAGAATAAGACTAGAGAGAAAAGGTATGGAGTAAGATAAAGAACGCAAGATTGGTGAAGAGAATCATTAACAGTAATGCACTGACATTTCTCCAGAATTTACTTTAATATATAATAATCTCTCTTTCGTGGGAAAAGAGAAATAAAAGAAGAGGTTTCTATGTACATACCTTACAAATGTGCTGCAAGACCCACGGCCTGTGTGGCAGAAGTTTTACAAGTGCCTTGAACTTCTCAGATGAAAGGCACTATAAAAATATAAAAATATCAGGAATTATGTCTATTCACTTTACAATGAAAAAAATCAAAACACAGGATGTAAACAGGCTTGCCCAAAGTTCCCTGTAATTTAGAATTCAGGAGAGGGGAAGAAGTATAGAATTTAATCTTTGATTGGTATATCATCAAATATATCACATTTATACAAGTTTTAGCCTCCTTTACTTAAAAGGTACACAACCTTATCTTACAAATATTACAAATACTGCCCTTTTAAAAGCAAAAAGCAAAATAATCCTACATAAATTAATTTTCCAACATTTTATTATAAAAATTTTCAAACCAGAGTGAAGTTGAATCTTACAATGAACACCTGTAACCCTACCACCTACACTACCACAAACATTTATTTAAATAACTTGTTTTATCTACTTACATATTCTTAATACAGGTATTAGAGAAATTACAGGCTGAAAGGCAACTGTCAGAAAAATCAATGGTTTCAAAACAAAACAAAACAAAACAGGATGAAGTCATTAGGTCAAGGAAGGTAATTATTCAGAAATCCTGATATTTTTGTCAGAGATGATCAATATTACTTTACTATTTAAAGTCAGAAAAGAGGGACACCTGGCTGGCTCAGTTGGAAGAATGTATGACTCTTGATCTCAGGTTGAGTTTGAGCCCCACACTGGGTGTAGAGATTAAACTTTTTAAAAAAAATTTTTTTAATGTTTATTCATTTTTGAGAGATGGAGACAGAGCATGAGTGGAGGAGGGGCAGAGAGAGAGAGGGAGACACAGAATCTGAAGCAGATTCCAGGCTCTAAGCTGTCAGCACAGAACCCGATGCGGGGCTCAAACTCACAGACCACAAGATCATGACCTGAGCTGCAGTTGGACATTTAACCAACTGAGCCACCCAGGCGCCCCTAAACATTTTTTAATTTCTTTTTCTTTCTTTCTTTTTTTATTTTTACTGTTATTCATTATTGAGAGACAGAGAAAGAGCACAAGTTGGGGAGGGGCAGAGAGAGAGAGAGGGAGACACAGGATCTGAAGCAAGCTCCAGGCTCCAGCTTTCAGCACAGAGCCCAACACAGGACTCGAACCCATGAACTGCGAGATCATGACCTGAGCCAAAGTCAGAAGCTTAACTGACTGAGCCACCCAGACGCCCCTTAAACTTTTAAAACATAAAGTCAGAATAGACTCCGATCTACCCCTATTCTTAGTGAGGGATTCTAGTTATTTAATATCAAATCATATCATTCCCCTGCTAAAAAACATCTAATGATTTCTCATCTCAGGACAAACCCAAAGAACTTCCTATATCCTAAAAGCCTCAACATGATCTGGTCTCTGGTCACCTCTCTTTCATTTTACCTTCCTCTTCTCCCTTTACACCACTCCAAACATTTCAGTTGCTTATGTTCTTCTTTCTACCTTCACTTGAATAGTAAGATACTATTATAAACATGCCTAATTAAACGTATTTACTTTATCCACCCTCTTCACAAAAAAAAAAAAAAAAAAAAAAAAATCAAGCTCAGTTTGAGACAAACTGCAAACTGGCTAAGATGTAACAGTGTAACTCATATTCTGACCATTGTTAACTATAAAATGTTATTCAGAATCATCTGGAAGAACCACCAATAAATTCAGACCAACACCCAGAATGAGCAGCTTCAATGCCTACCTGATTTTTAGTCACATGACTACCATAATTATGAGTATACAAAGTCTTCACTTAATACTGCAGTACCACAGACTATAAATGAGTCATTTGAAATAGTAACACTTGAAATAGGAATTTTACATCAATTACTAACTTTAAACTATCTTGGAAATTTTAATTTAGTAATCTCACAAGTACTTAACAGTGAGCATATACCCAAAGATCAAGAGTGTAGTTAAGACACATTAACACAATTTTACAATTTAGTTACGTTAATGTGTAGGTGCAGGCAAACTAAGTTCCACTGGCCCGGGGCATAAAGGGATAAAGTGGTACAGGAAGGTTAAGTAACTTTTAGTTACCTTTTACTACTACAAACATATGTGATTAAAATCCAGTGAGTATGTACCATTTAGCTTTATCACTAGTAGCCATAATGCAATAAAACCCAAGTCCTGTCTATAGAAGCTCAGCATGCCCAGATTAGTTCTCTTAGAAGTTGAAATATCAGTCTTTCTTCTGAGTTAACATAAATCTCAGCTCTAGGACAACTAAGAAAACCCTAAGTAGCAACTTCTCTGGTCACTGCTTCAACTCCACTAACTCCTTGGGGAAACACCTCAAGATCTACCTGTTTTCACTCTAATATGAATGAAGACTATGAGAATACTCCAGCAAAACCACTACCACACACATAATACACAGGGAACTATTTACTTGATATGTGCAGTTTCTCTCCATCCCACCTCAAATCAATAGTCAAAACAGCCCTCAGTCACATGACAACATCTTAGCCTGACCTAATTATGTGGGATTTGGAACAGAGGAGTCTGGGCCTCCCTGTGGAAGAAGTTTGTCCCTAAGAAGACCCAAACACCGAAAGCCAAAACTAGGCCAAGCGGGGACCCTGTATATTCATTTATCTATTTCAATCAACTGCTGCAGGACCACCCAGTTGCAGGGAGGAGAGTGTTGTTTAAGGCTAAATAACTGAAATTTGTTTAGAAAATGAATTTTTCGGGGTACCAGGGTAGCTCAGTCGGTTGAGCGTCCAACTTCAGCTCAGGTAATGATCTGGCAGTTTGTGAGTTCGAGCCCCGCATCAGGCTCTGTGCTAACAGCTCAGAGCCTGGAACCTGCTTCTTGTTCAGTGTCTCCCTCTCTCTGCCCCTCCCCCTCTCAGGCTGTGTCTCTCCTCTCTCTCTCTCTCTCTCAAAAATAAACATTAAGAAAAATTTTTTTAATGAATTTTTCAGATTCTCACAACATATCAGTAATACATAAATGGAGAAAGCACTGGAAACAAGTTGTTAAATCCTAAATTTTTACTTAACTCTAAGCAAGCTGTTTAGGAGTACAAGGAAAATACCACACAGACAAAATAGTTTTGGCCTGTACGTGACTAGACATATAACCAATGTTATATGTATATTTACAAAAGTCTCTGGAACTCAGTTTCCTCATCTGCAAATGGGGTTGGACTATAGAAGTCCTGAAGATTCCTTTCGGGTCTAAAATTCTGGATCTATGAAAAAGTCAGTGGATCCCTATTTTCTTCTCTCTAGTACAGACTTTTATGAGAACAGAGGTGATAACTCTAGGACTAGACTGACTTAAAGCAAGTTGTCTTCTATTTTGTCACGTCCCCATGGGCCACCAGTGCTCTACAAAAGTAGATGGTACTATTCTTAAGATAATTTATCAAAAGAGATCCTTTAGTAAGTTATCCTTCACAATTAGGAATTAGTCTTGTACCTTCAGTCCAAACAATGTCACTCGTGCCCAAAGCTCAAACCGGTATGTTCAAAGCAACAATCATGCAATAGTACACACACCTTACACATTTGGGTGTTTGACACTGAATGGTTGAAAAATTCTCACCACATATAACATTTTTAAGACATTTTTTTAAAGTATTTTTCCCCTTCAGATCTGGCAGGGAGGACTATAATCTGATTACACACCTGCAAGAAACATTTACTTCAAAAGACAATCTTAAACACAAAAAGAACCAAACAAGTCACTAACGCTGGTAAAAATTTTAAATCAGGACCATTAAAAGACACAAGTGGAACCAATTCTGAGGCAAAAAGGATGTCAGTTTTCCACCGCAAACTACTAAACATGCTTTTGACCAAATCGATTTAACTGCCAACAGTGCTATTTAATAATGATGGCTCGTAACTGAGTCAATCGGTAACTAAGGATATGTTTAGGTGATTCCTAATCAAGGTAGTAACTGAGACTAAGCAAAACTGCAAATTAATACTTTATTTCGATAAAACATAGTTTAAGTCATGAAAAAAATGTCTAACAGGAAAACGTCCTTTCAATACCCAAGAATCCTAACCCATAAGATTTCAACACTACCTTTTTACTTACACAATCTCCGAGAGTACTACATTTAAAAAGAAAATGTACCCAAAACATAACTGGACTTCACCCAGTATAAAACGGTGATTCATGTTTCATATTCAATGTAAAGCCAAGATGGAGTTGTAAAGAGTTTCTTTCCCATTTCAACTCCGACAGCCACGCGCACTTCGCAGGGGCCGGCTGCACCGCGCGGTTGCCGGGCCCGGCTCGAAGCCCCCGCCCTGCCCGGCGCAGCCGTGAGAGAGAGGAAGCGCCGGGGACCGCGGCCGGGCGGCTGGGGCTCCACCAGGCCTGGCCGGGCGGGGGAAGGGGCGCGGGAGGCCGCGGGGCGCGCTTCCGGGGACTGCGCGGGCGGGGCCGCTTCTTTGGGGAGAGGGGCCCCGGCCGGGAGGCAGGGGCCGGGACCCAGGGGCAGCCAGCCGAGAGCAGCAGGTGGGGCGCGGCCGCGGAGGGGCGGCGGGCGGGCTGGCGGCCGGAAGAGTGCCGGGCGGGCGGGCCCCAGGCGCCGCGGCGCCAGGAGGGTACCCTCTCGCTCACCTCAGGCGACGACTCGCAATCCGACCTCTCCACGCCAAGGACGCCTGTCCGCGAGTAGCAAGCTCGGAGACTAGGGCGGGTGGCTGAGGAGACGGAGGCAGACTAACGAGAGAACCGACGGAAGACGGCGGGCGGCGGGCGGGGAGCTCGAGCGAGCGAGGGCGGTCGGCGGCGGGAGGGCGGGGAGCGACGTGCGCGCTCCCGTGTGCCAGCGGGCTCGAGCCAGCCCCAGTCTCGGCCCCGCGCACGCGCGCGCACTCACAGCTCAGCTACGATTGCTCAGGAGCGCGTCCACGCCCTAAAGGCAAGGCGCTTAACCAATCACTGCAGCCGCGTGGGGCATCACGGGAACTCCAGGGCTATAAAAGACCTGGTTGCTATTTTATGCTTCACGACTCACTCATCCTTTAAGTAAGCAGGGTGGGGCAGGGTGCGCGTGCGCGGTTTTAATACTCCTCCCTAAACTGCCAACTCTTCGCGCAAGCGAAGTAGCCTAGCCTTGCCTAGTTTTACGCGTGCGCACTAACGGCCCTGGCCCCGGAAGACCAGACGCCTGCGCAGTCGGAACTACGGTGACAGTCCCCCGGGTGGGGTATGGGCCAGTCATGGCGGAGCCTTGGTCTGGGCAGTCCTTGCAGGCTCTTCCGACCACGGTGTTGGGCGCGCTGGGCACCCTGGGCAGCGAGTTCCTGCGGGAGTGGGAGGCGCAGGACATGCGCGTGACCCTCTTCAAGCTGCTGCTACTCTGGTTGGTGTTAAGTCTCCTGGGCATCCAGCTGGCGTGGGGGTTCTACGGGAGCACGGTGACAGGGCTGTATCACCGCCCAGGTGAGGCTCCCCACCCCCCACTGGACTCCATCATTGGGCTCCCCAGAACCCCCTAGACTACCACTGATCCCCTAAGGACCACATCACAGCTTAACTCTGCACCCTAATCCATGCCAACATACCATTTCATGCCAGAAACCCCGGTCCACCCATCACATTTTAACTTCCTTTGAACCTCAATCAGACAATACCGCTAGTCCCTTTAGGGCCCCCACGAGACTCTTCACCAAACACCGCCACTGGCCTCAAACCTGACCTGGGCTGATACCTGCTTAGATCCCCACCCCCAGCCTGCTGCAGCTCTGGATGTGTTCCTGCCCCCAGGTCTGGGCGGCCAGAACGGATCCACACCTGATGGCTCCACGCATTTCACTTCGTGGTGAGTAAATCTGTGCCCATCACAACCCCATGCTTGGCAGGCAGAGGATAGGCCTGTGCTGATAACAGGGATGGGGGCAGGAAGTTCTCAGGGTATAAGTCCACTAGTTTAGTGGTCTTTACAGCAAGCCCCAAGGTCTTCAACTGGAGCTCAGACTCTAATTTCTGAACAGCCCACCAATATGCTGTTCAGCATGCTGCCTGTGGGGCTATTGTCACAATTTCAGAGATGAGCTGGCAAGTCTGTTGGGTTCCACTCTACTGCAAGCTCTTCAGTTAGAAAGGCAGGAGCCTATGTCCTTACTGCACTTACTGGCCACATCAGGTCAGCCTCCTCATCTGTAAAACATCTACTCACTAATCAGAGCATTCATTCAACTAATTTCTGAGCTCCTTCTATATGAGGGGTGTGGTGTGGTGGGGGGAGAGGAGGGCAACTAGGTCCAGAGAACAAGGACAACCCAGGGGGGTTATCCTTTATCCTGTTTATAGGGTGAGCCAGAAATTTAAAAGGGAGGGCAACAAAATAATAAAAGGGAAGGGCAGCGGTGTGGGGGCAAGGGTAGTCAAGAGTTTTCTCGCAAAACAGACACCTAAGCTAATGGCAAAGGCTAGGGAGTAAGTGTACCAGGCAAAGAAAATTGATAGAATAAGGCCCAGGGCAAGAACAAGGGTGTCATATTGGAAGGATAGACAAAGCTGTGACACTGGAGCTCAAACATGAAGGCATTGGCGGGACCCACAATACCCTATGCCAAATTTCAGGAAGCTATTGAAGGACTCAGCAAGGCTATGGCCTGATCTAATTTGTCTTTATAACTGCCTGTTTCATGGCAAGAAAAGGGGTCCAATAGAGAAGGCAAGAGGCCAGTTAGGAGGCCTGCCACTGTCCAGGTCCTGAGCAACTTGGGGAAGGATAGGAATACCATAAGGTAGGAACCAGGAGGAAAAACGTGTCTTCAGGGGAAAGGTGAGGGACCCAGTGTGGGCTGTGGGAACTTAGTACAGAGATATAGATTGTAGTGTGGCTTTACTGAGCCCACCTCAGCCCCTACAGGGCTAGAGAGAGCCAATCTCAGGGACTGTTGTGCTGCCTGTGGAATAATCCTTTTCTCTTTTCCATCACTTTTAGGGAAACAACAGCAAATGAACCTCTCAAAACCCACAGAGAATAAGGGAAGGCAGCAGAGGGATCTCCAGGGACATCACCGGGTCTGCTGGTTCCCACACTGGGTTCTGCTGCTGCCCAGACCCCAGAGACTGCATGGGGGGAGGGATTGGGGGCAGGGAGTACCCCAGTGCTTGAAGACCTGGCCCTCCACTGCTCTTGGCCTTGCCTCCAGCAGCTCCAGGCATTGGGCCAGTAAAGTTTGCCTCTACCCAGATCTGGGTGCCTTAAGGAGAGAAGACATGTTCCTCCTCTCTCAGGGGTCAGCTCAGGAGGAGCCTCTGGGTTGGGGAGGCCAACAGTCCATTTTCTGCCTTGGCTTTTTCCTGTCCCCCTTCCGATCTGCTGGGATGTGACCCCATAGAAATTTCCTTGAGAAGAAACTTGAGGTTGACCAGCTCTGGGATTTGTAAGGGAAGTCTGTTTTCTCCTAAGCTCTTGAATTTGTTTTTGCTTTGTTGGCAGGGAGCCAGGAAAGACTGGCCTAGACATGGCCTTATACTCTATGGTTACTTAGCTGGCCATTCAAGTGTAAGGCAGGGGGCGCTGGCACTACCTGGACTTGGAGGCACCAAACACCCACTTCCCTAGCCCATCCAGAGCTTTTCAGGTGTGAGTCAGGCTATGGAAATTGTCCTTTCCTGAATATTAACTCACTTATACTCTTCTCAATCCTTGTTGGGAGGTTGGGTGCCTGAAAGACGCTAAGCCCCAAGGGTGACCTTCCACCCCCACCCATGGGGTTGTACCCTGTCCCCTCACAGAGAGGTACTAAGCAGTTACCGCTGAGTGGCTCTGCCACTTCATCACTTCCCATCTTGACCCGGAACCACAAGAGCTTCATCCTAAGAGGCCACAGGCTCAGCTCGTCCCCACTAGCACCATCTCAGCCCCCAAGAACCCTCCCTCAACAGCCGGGAAGAACCACAGGCTGGGCAGGCCTGCCACTTACACAGTGGGCCAGGGGAGCTTCCAAAGGTGTGGGAGGCACATGCCAGTTTCTGAAAGCAGCATGACCCTAGAACTGCCTCCCTTCCTGAAGGCTGTATTTCTATACTTGTTTCTGCTGGACCACCAGCTACCTCAATATCCCGCTGCCTGCTTCCTCTATCCATCTGGCAGCCTTTGGCTAGGCCACCTTTGCAGCAGAAACACACTGGAAGTAGGACTACACTGAACTTGTGTACGTGTATCTACTTTGGAGGTATCTTCTGACTGGTAGGATGATGGTTTTGCAGCCTCAGGCCTACCCACTGACACCACCACACATAGAATCAGGGTCTCACATTTTACCCCAGGTTCAGCTGAGGATGTGGCTTATTAAACTTGGAAGTGCATCAGTTGTGTGGTTATTCAGACAGGACGAGGGTGTGCATGCACAGGGAAAACTGGAAAGGGAACACTTGGGGCTACTGCCCCTCAGCGCCCAGAATGCAATGACTTGCAGAGGTGGAGAAATGACACCAGCTCTCTGGAGGAGCAGTGGTGGGTGCCCAATAGGGAGGGGGCACTATCCTCACTAGTTTTTATAGACCTGGCCCTCTCAAGGAGAATCCACTCTAAGCCTGCCTCAGAGGCCAGGCAAGGAGGCATTAGGCTGGCACGCCAGCAATCATGTGGACAAAGGACAATGAAGCTAGAAACTCTGGCAAGCAAGAAGAGAGGAAGCTCGCTTAATGTTTTGTTAGAAGTCAGTGGAGTCCAGTAATGGGCCCCAGGGGCAAAGGTCAGCCCAGGGTAAGGCAGGTCCAGGAGGAGGCCCAGTGTGCTCTACAACAGCCCTGGGGCTCAGAACAGATGGTGAGCCTGGCATGGTTTGCTACTAAGCAGCAGGCTGGGATAACTTGGGAATGTGGAAGAGTGAGTCTGTGTCCCCTCAGCTTTCCCAAGTTTACACAGGCACAATGGCCCTACAGGGCCAAGCCTTTGTGAGTCAGGAATCATTCCTGCCCAGGGAGAGGCAGCACTACCCAAGGTAATAATAACCCCTGTGCAGTGTGAGAAACCATGATGAGGTAGGTTGGGCAGGCTTTACCTCCTCCCTAAATGTAAGCCTCTGTTCCACAGCCAGCACCTGGCAGAGTGGAAGGGAGAGATGCCAGAACTAGTGCTTCCCATAGCACTCCAGCAGACAAGAATGGGGTCAATGGGAGCACAAGCTGACATTGCATGAGCTGGTCTATTGCTCGGAAATGGGTCTTTTTTTTTTTAATTTTTTTTTTTAACATTTATTTTTGAGACAGAGAGAGACAGAGCATGAATGGGGGAGGGTCAGAGAGAGAGGGAGACACAGAATCTGAAACAGGCTCCAGGCTCTGAGCAGTCAGCACAGAGCCCGACGCGGGGCTCGAACTCACAGACAGTGAGATCGTGACCTGAGCCAAAGTCGGACGCCTAACCAACTGAGCCACCCAGGCACCCCAGAAATGGAGTCTTTCAAGAAGTGTACCTCTCCAAGAGGAGAGGCACATGAGAGAGAGAATAGGTGGTTTGCCCCCCACACACACCAGAAAATCAGAAACATCCTCCACCCTAGCCACCCACCCCAGAGTATTCAGCCTTAGCTTCCTAACCCTTGTAGAATGCCCTCCAGGTCCAGGCTCTTGGATGGGAAGGGCCCTGACCCAATCCATCCTCACTTGAGGGTATAGTAATTTGTAGTCACAAAGGGCATCTTGCTGACCACAGCCATTTGCTGCTTCCGCCGCACCTCTACCAACAGCGGGGTACCTGGCCGACTATACTCACAGGGCACATAACCCATGGCCACATTCTTCTTCAGGCAGGGAGAGGGGCAGCCACTGGTAACAGTACCTGTGTGAGAAGAGGCCATGTCAGCACCACCTTACCAGTCCAATGCCCACCCTCCTAGGGAGGGGACAAGGGCTCTCCAACTTCCCTGGTCCACCTACCAATCATGGTGCCCTCCATATTCAGGATGGGGCTGTGTGCCCGCATAGGTGCCCCCTCGCACATTAACCCTACACGTCTCCGCTGCACTTTGCCCTTCAGCTGAGGAAGAATGACAGACGCTCCAGGGAAGTCCATGGCAGTTCGGCGGCGCTTCCCTGAAGCATGACACCAGGCTTAAGCCACAGTCCATAAAACCCTTGGCCATAGGAGGTCCTAGTTACAAGGACCCCAAGTAAAATCCATCCAGCAGTGAGGTCCCTTTGCTCAGGGCCCCCCAAGCTCCATTCCTCCCCTGCAATGCAGTCAGCCACCCACCCACCTCTTGTCCCCAGGTCTTGAAGATTATGCTGCCCACTTCAGCCTGCCGAGGATCTAATGGGCAAAGCCACAGTGGCTACACAGCCTTGGGAGCAGTCATAGGCTGGCCACTGTAGCCTTCAGGATTCTGAGTGCTGGCCCAGCTCACCCAATGTCCAACTGAGGCTGCCTTCCACAGGTGTGGTGTGTTCATCAATGTCACTCCCATACAGGCAGAGGCCTGCCTCCAGGCGTAGGCTGTCCCGGGCCGCCAGCCCTGCCAGCTTCACCTCTGGGTTTTCCAGCAGAGCTGTTGCCAGGTGGACTGCCCCTGCAGCTGGCACCGAGATCTGCATGGAACACCAGAGAGCAGGTGGGCAGCTGGCTCCAGAATCCTGTGTCCTGCACCATCCTACACCTACTTTTTCACATACCTCCACACCATCCTCTCCTGTGTAGCCACAGCGGGTCACACGGCAGCCGGACACGCCAAACACTTCCATCACAGCACTGGTCATGAAGGGCAGTTTTCTTAGGTCATCTGCCACGCCGGCCTGCAATACCTGGGCCGCAGTGGGGCCTAGGCCCAGGGAGACCGTGACCAATTGTCCAGGTCCTAGTTTCCTCTCAAAGCTGGACCACAGCCCTTACTCAGGGACCAGAATAAGCCCTGAGCAAGTGCTATTCTGCAGGTGGGAGAAGGTGCTCTTGCCCACAGCCCATGGAGCCTTATGGCAGGTAGAGGGAGGACATTAATACCAAACTTAGAATTATGGCACACAAATGTCACACCATGCACACTTTCCTCCTGATAGGCCTTCTGTGCTTAGTAGTTGAAAAGCCAGGAGGCAAAGGTCAGCTCCAACCCTAGCCTGGCCTGCTCACCTTGCAGAGCTAGCAAGCCATTATCCACCACTTCCAAACTCACATCACTGCCCATGTTCTGAAGCTCCCTGACCTTGCCCTGAAAGGAAAGACAGAAACACCACATCAGCTTCTGGGACCACTTACTGAGCACTTACTGTGGGCTGACAGCTGGCTGAAGAGCTGGGCAGAATAGGCCAGTTCCCATCTGACAAAGTCACATAACTAAGTGGTATGGATGACCCAAGGCCAGGTCTGCCAGTGCTAACATCAGGCTCCAGCTTTTACCTTAACCAGAGGATGCTCACTTGGGAGCCAGGGTCAGTTTTACCTCCCCTACTACCCCATCACTGAAACCTGGCATTCTCCAGGCAGGACCCACTCTGGCCTGCTGTTCACTCACTCAAAAAGCCATTGTCTGAGCCCTTTGTCCCTGCTGGGTCTGTCCTGTTCTGTGAACAAGGAACATAGGGTACCTAGAACACAGAAGGGCTGTACCTGCATGAGGGCCAAGTCCTTGTCCCAGCAGCCAGCGTTGGACACCACATACAGGTACCCCTCAGAGGTGCTGGTCACGATCAAGTCATCTAAGATGCCTCCAGCCTCATTGGTAAACAGTGACAGCGTCCCCTAGTGCCAAAATGGAGCATCTTTGCCTCCAGATCCAGGAGTCAGACAGTGCCCCCCGCCCCCAGGGCCACTCAGCCATCACAAATTCCTGAACAAGAAGCCTTATGCGCAGGGCTGGAAGGGGAGGAGGAACAAAGCTAGGTGAGCCCAGGACCCTGCCCAATCCCAGGGTTTTTGATCCTCATGCACTAAGAAAGTTTTCACCCCTTCCCACCTTGGGAGACCTCCCTGATCTGGTGGGGCTTCTGTACCCCTCCCCACTCAGTACTGAGAGCCCCACCTCACACTTAATCCATGACACCTAGGACTTGCTGCTTCATCCCACCCAGACCTGGGACAACTCAGTCCATTCCCCAAACCCCAAGATGGAAACTTCAAAGTGCATCTTGATGATCCCATGAGCTCCATAGCAATACTCCAAAATACTGTGAGGCTGGCCTCACAGCCTCCCCACTGAATGGACAGTCTGAGGTTGAGAGGTCATATGAATCACCTGGGGATCATGTTAAAATGCAAGTTCCGATTCAGCGGGTCTACAGCAGCGCCTGACAGTGTATTCCCTAACAAGCTCTTGGTGATAATGAGGCTGTTGGTTTAATGGACTGCCTTTGAATTTCAAGGGGTTTGGCAGCATGGAAAATCACAGAACAGGACATAAACCTGGGTTTCTAGCCTTCCAGCCTGATGTGGTAAGGATGGAATAGCCCCCCTCCCCTGCAGATAACTAGATGTCCAGACATGACACAGGGACCCCATGCCCCAAGACTGCAAGCCCCGAGAAGCTGTATCTGAACATTGCTGTCCTTCCACCCCTCCCCCCATTTGCTGGCTCATGACTAAGAACACCCATTTAGCAAAATAAGAGGGACCCACCTGGTTTGGCCTTAGCTCTGCAATATCTCCAACCACTAGACTCTCCATCAGCTTCACCCGGTCACAACCAAGTATCTTGGTCTGGGAAAAAGATCCAAAACCTCAGACCACAGTAATCGCTGCAATCAGGAAAGCCACTGGACAAGGAGGCATCCTCCCTGCCATCCACAGTACAGCCCAATGCAGCCTAAGTGCCTGAGCAGTCTTTTGGTTCTGCGGATGGCAGATCCCCACCTTCTGGTTCCCCCACATCCGCCAACACAGGAGGGGGTGCAATGGAGGTGTTTAGGAAACTTGAAAGGGCCCAGCACCATCATGAAATACCCTCTTTTCCAAACCAACACCCAGGACAGTTGATGAGAATGGGCGCCAGCCCTGGGAAACCCAGGACGTAAAGTCATGCTACTAAGAGGGAGTAGGCTGAAGAGATTAAAGAGGAGACAATCAAGAGATCCTCTGAGTTAATTTCCTGGGCTATAGTCTCCAACACCTGAGACCTCCACTTCTGCAAGGGCAGCCCTTGGAATCCACCTCCCAACAAAGCCAAAAGCTACACCCCTGTGGAAGGGGAGGAAGCCCTGACCTGGCAGCCAGTATGCTTCCCTGGCTCACCTGCAGCATGTGGGACACGTCAAAGAGTGAGCAGTGCCGGCGTGTGTGCAGGTGTGAGGCAACGTGACTGTCCCGGTACTGCACAGGCAGACTCCAGCCTGCATACGCCACCATCTTCCCGCCATGAGCCAGGTGGAAATCATAGAGTGGTGTCCTGCGGAGCACGTCCTGCGGGTGGCTGGGTTCAGGGCTACCAGGGTCCCAGCCTCAACCCCCACCCTTCCCGCCCCTCCAAAATTGGCACCATGCCCCAGTACCCTCTATCCCACCTGTGCACAACTGAGTGGACGGCCCAGGGCCGACGGGAGCGCCTGCAGACGCAAGCCCAGATGGGCCACCATGCTTACTGCCCGCTGCATTGTTGCCCGCAAATGGTGCAGCCGGCACACAGAGGCCACCACTCTGCCAGGCACGCTGGGAGATGTAGTCCAGGCTCTGCTTGGACAGGTCTCTCTCCCATAAAGGGGATCAGAAGGGGCGGGCAGCCCAAAAGGCAGGCAGCCCTAAGGGCAGGCGGGGCTTTAGAGCAGAGTGCAGTGACTCCTATCTGTAGGGAAACAGCCCCAGGTGCTTCCAGCTGATCTTTCTGGGCAGATTAGGCAGTCCAAACCAGTTAAGCTGCTCGGAGTCAGAGCCAGGAGCTAGACCTCCCCTTGATGACAGCTCAGCCTCCAAAAGGCCAAAGTTCCATAAAGGGCTGGAAGGCCTGAATTGCACATTCAGGACGCCCGGAGTGCAAGGTCACATGGGGGAGGGGGAGGGGGAGAGCACGCAGGAAGGTGGAGCCAGCCTGGCAGGCTGAGCACATCAGTAAACTGGCCTCGAGTGAGGGTCTCCAGCTCTCCCACTGGGAGGACACAGGCAGCCAGCAGTCATGCATTTCACAAGTATTTATTGATCTTGCTGCACACTAGGCCCTGTGCTGGGTACTGGAGACACAGCCATGAATGAAGCACAGTCCCTGCCACCCCCTCAAGGACCTCCTCCTATACTTTCTTTCTTTCTCTCTCTCTCTCTCTCACACACACACACCCTCTCACTCTCTCTCTGTCTCTCTGTCTCCCCCCCCTCTCTCTCTCTGAAGGCTGCTACTCCCGGAGCACAGGACTGTGGTCATTACCCTCTTAGCAAAAGCTAAATGAGGCTAAATAAATGACCCCACAGGCAAAGATAACACCTGCAAGAACTGTAATAGTTAAGAGCAGAAGGTAGCCACCAAAAGGTAGCTGACCTGCCTCCAGAAAGCTGTTGAGCCACACAAACTTCCAATTTTCCAGGTCTAACACATATTGCAGTGCTGCTGCAGCATAGTGCCCTGGAGCAAAGCCAGGAAAAAACAAAAGGTAGATTTTCTCATAAGAGTAGCCTGCCTTATTCAGCAGCAGGCCTGGGGTTATGGCAGACCTCAGCCTCTTGAAAGACACCAGTGCAAATGCCCACCTGGACCCACACCCTACCAAGGTTGGTCTTTCATCACACTTAGCATGATTCTTGAAGGGGGAAGCTGGGAGAAGGGACAGGGTGTGCTTTAGGCAAAAAGGTCCCAGAACTCATTAGACACCAGTCTTGCCAGAGACACTGCCCAGGCTGGATGGGCAGGCCCATTTGAACACACATCCAGGAGCCAGCTCTGGGACCAAGGGATTCAGGCTGCCCAAATCCCCAGCTTCACTCCCTAGGCAGACCGCAGGAGTTAGGACAGGAAATTTCTTCTTCTGGGCATAAGAAAGAAGACCACTAGGGGGCGCAGAAGGAAGACGTGGGCTCCTGTTTTTTCCTTGAGCTTCCAAACTACATGACTGCCATGGCTACAGCAGCCTTCCAATGATAGAGCAGGTTTTGGTAGGTCACCCCAGTGCACTGCATTCAGGGTGAAGGAGCAGGCAGAAGACTGGAGTGTGCATGTTGGCAGAAGGGGATTCTTAGTAAACAGAACTGGAATGTTTTCAGGGTAGGAAAAGGAGTTTCAGGTTGCAGTCAGATGAGGACAGAGTACATCCCTGCTGAGAACTCATGCTGAAGCAACTCAGTTTAGCCCCCAAGAATCTTGAATCTGTGAACGTGGCCCAGACACAGTGGGCATGCAGGCAACACTTGTAATGCACAGGGAAAGCACTTCAGCCTCTGGTGGCCTAAACCAGGTCTGGGTGGGCATGGAAGGCCAACATCTTGGCTAAGAGCCATGGTTCAAGTGTAGGAAAGCAAGTTCAGGTCATAACAGCCATCCACCTGAAACACAAAACACCATCAATCTGACCAGCTCAGGGCAACAGGAGCCAAGCAGGGGGAAGCGATCACTCACATCAAAGCGGCCGATCCTTGTGGAGGTGTGACTGGCCCGGATCATCTCTGTCAGCGCCCACATCTGCTGCACCTCGGAGGATACCCTGCTGGGGTCTGGGAGACCCTGCTCCAGAAGGAGGGGTCAGTGGCCATGGGTCCGTCCCCAGCACTGCCCTTAAAGCTCCAGAGAGGCCAAGTTGGGCTACAGGGCCCTCAAACTAAGACCAGTAACATTCCCAGATAACTGGTAACACATAAGGTTAGGGCCTGATCTGCAGTAGGCAGCCCAGCCCCACTCAGAGATGCCTCAAATCCCATGAACCACCCCTGAGGAAGATGGCACAGAGTGAACCAAGGGCCCTGGGTCCAGTCCCAGATTTTTTCAGAAAGAGGCCCAGGTGGGGCCTCTGTGCTGGACACAGGGCCTATTCATACATGGTTTTTACCCAGGATGAGGGCTTACCTCAATGAGGGGAGCAGGCTGCTCACAAGGCACTGGGTGGGAGAGCCACTTGGGGAAGGTCATGGAGGGGCTCTGCAAAGCAAAGGCATACTTCTCTGAAGGAGGCAGAGTGGGAGAGCCCTAGGACCATATTCCAAGGTCCTCAGAACAGAGAGAAGGGCACCTGAGCCTCAGACGCTGAGAAAACCCTGTTCAGGGGTCCACAGAAGTCCAAGGGGGCATTCAGACTACCTAAGTTCTTCTGCTATGCAGGAGGCCCCAGGAACACAAGGAACAAAAGTATCTCCCAGACCCTAAAGTCTCAAGCTCTGAGAGAGGCAGGTGATCTCAAAGGTCAGAGGATATGAGAACATGGCTTGAACTCTCGCCATGAACTTCCAGCATTCCCACCTGACTAATTTCCATGAAGGCCTCCTTCTGAGTCTTACCATCCACTTCCAGCCCCACACCCAACATCCCTAGCCATAGCTAAGAGCCTCCTTGGGAAAGGGCCAACCCAACAGCTCTGAGCTGGTCACTTACCTTTGATCCCTGCTGGTAAATCTGCAGTTCTTCCACTGTGAAAGACAGCCACAGTGGTGATGGCTGTCGCAGAATCAGGCGCAGCTCCAGTACTCTGGCCATGTCACACAGCATCTGACATACATACACACACACACACACAAAAGGACCCAGCAAGGCCCTAGCTCACTGCCCAAGAGCCTCCCAACCAGCAGTGAATGAAGATGCTGCCTCCCCAGACCTTTGAGAAGGAAAGAATAGTAATCCCTCCAAGGCACAGGCCCAGGCCAACCTCGCCTCCCCTCTTCCTTCCTGGTATCCTGGCCCAATCCCCAGACCCGCTGTGAGCCCTCATCTGGACTCCCCTAGTCATGCTGAGTCCCAGCTGACCTGGTGCTTGAACAGCGATACATATTCTTGGGCTCCCTCCTCACTGTGTGGGTCAGGCATGAGGCAGTAGTCCCGCAGGCAGGTCACCCACTTGGCCGGTGTGTGCGGTGAGGTGTGCTGGCGAACACGAATGCTCAAAAAGGCTGTGTAGTAATTCTTAAACATGATCTCCTGTAACTACAGCACAAACAACCCACCATGACAAATCAGACCCAGGGCCTGAGAGGCTCAAACATACCATCTCCTCCCCTTAGGAATGTACTCTACTACCAATCTAACAACTTCAGCAAGCATCCACTGGGGCCCAAAGCCAATTTCACTTCCCTAGAAGAGCTCATAGTCTAAATGAGCAGGTCATACAAATAAACCATGACTGCAGATCTTGTCACAAGTCTAAGATGCTGCCAGGTCAGAACCCTAACTCTAGAGAAGGCAGAAAACATGGCCTGAAGATGAGGCCTGAAGGAGTTCATCAAGTGAACCAGGAAAGAAAGACAGTGTAAAAGTAACATATGCAAAGGGGCACCAAGGGGTGAGAAAACCTGGCCTACCTCTGAAATGGCAGTGATTCAGCCCGGCACCAGGAATTCTCATCATCGGACACTCATCAGAATCACCCAAATAAGTTTTTTGTTTGTTTTGTTTTTGTTTTAATATAGATGAATAGGCTCCACCCTAGGTCTACTGAATCAAGATTTACAGAGTTGGTCCATTTAGTGAAGTTTCCTAGCTTATAGCAAGAAACAACTTGAAAGATGACCACACACTATAGGACAAAGTGCATGGGGTCAAGAGGCAGGCAGGGTGCAGACACAGGTGGCCCTCAGGCCACTAGAAAGTGGACTTTGTCCTCTGTGCTGAGGTCTTGTCGTGTTAGTCACTCTGTCAGTAGATGTGGACTGGACAGGCAACTGGAGATTGGAACCTGGAGCCATTAGGATGATCATGATGAGGAATGAGCTGAATCTGACCTGGCAAGCAAGGACTGTAAGAATGGGCAGGAGGCAGGTTTTGAGGTAACTCATTGCCTAATGATCCCTAGCCCAGTGGCCAGGAACAAAATGACCTCTCACCTCTCTTTGGCTCACAACTGTATAACCAGCATCACCCTACTATCTTGGCACTTCTACACCAGCCCTGTCCTGGATACGGGGCAGAGATGTTGAAGAGAACAGGTCAGAACGCTGCATTCTAGTAAATATGTGTTAACTGAAGGAATAAGTAAATGGTTAACTGGCTCACAAGGGCAAGAACACTGCAGAGGCTTTCTCTGAAAGATTAAATACCCAGGACACGCCCTAGTTCCCGGGTCAGCCCCGCCCAGGAGCCCCGGTCGCGCCCACGGGGCTTGCTCACCTCGAAGGGCGCGACGCTGGGGAAGGTGACATCGATGACCAGCACACCAGGCCGGCCTTGGGAGGTTCGCACGTCGCCCACCTGCAGGGCCACGGTGCCTTTCACATGGCAAGGCACCGACACGCGGGACATGGTGTCAACAGCCGCGACCAAACCCAACCGCCGCTCCTGGCCTTGGTCCACTGGCCTTCCCGGCGTCCCCAGCCGAGTCCCAAGAACTACAACTCCCGGAAAGACTCGCGCTGGGCCAGCCCAGCCAATTACAGATGCTCTGGGCCTGCAGGGAGTCGGAAGTGCCTGCGGAAGTGTCCCTTCAGCCAATCACGGCGCGAGCATTTAGAAGGCGTCGTGGGGCCCTGCCCCGAAACGTCCGAACCATTCTATATCTGAGCTGTCCTGACCCTTCACTGCTCCGAGTCTTGCGCCGTTACTGGTTGTGTCCCGGGCAGTCGTTGCTTAAAACTCGTAAAGCCACGAGCACTACTGAGCTTTGTGCCCGGCCGACATTAGTTTCAAAAATAGGTATGAACGCCTCCCCTTTTTTTTAATGGACAAATGATTTGAACAGGTAATTTACAAAAGAATATAAATAGCCAATAAACCAATGAAAAGATGCTTAACATGGTTATTCATCAGGGAAGTGTAAATCACAACTCCCACAAACCCACCGAATAGGCTAAAACTAAAGACGCCAAGATGTGGAATGCCTGGAACCTTAATCCACTGGTAATTTCCAGCCATTTTTAAAAAGTTTGGCATTTCTTTAAAAACGGAATTTCAGGGTGCCTGGGTGGTTCAGTCGGTTAAGCATCTGACTTTCTTTCTTTCTTTCTTTCTTTCTTTCTTTCTTTCTTTCTTTCTTTCTTGTCATAATCTCACAGTTTGTAAGCTAACAGTAAGCCTGCTTGAGATCCCCCCCCCGGCCCCCCCCCCCGCTTCCCCTCCCCTGTTCGCGCTCTCTCTCTCTCTCAAAAATAAATAACTTTAAAAAATTAAAAAATAAAAACTAAGTTTGTACCTACAATATGATCTAGCTATTGTATCCCTAAGTATTTACCCAATAGAAATGAAAGGATATGACTGCTCAAGGAATTTATTCATAATAGCCAGAAATTGGAAGTAAATGTCCAATATATAAACAGATAAACTAACTGCAGTGTATCCATAAAACAGAATACTGCTCAAAAATAAAAAGTAATGAACAAATCCAAGTATCTATCAACATATGAATGGGTAAACAAATCATGGTATGTACATATAATGGAATTACTCAGCCTTAAAGATGAATGAAACTGATAAATGCTTAGGTGTGAACATTGAAAATATTATGCTAAGCGAAAAAAAAAAAACAGACATGAAGGACAAATATTGATTGTATGATTCCACTTACATGGGTTACTTAGAATAGGTGAATTCAGAGACAGAAAGTAAAAGTAGGTGGCCAGGAACTGGGTGTAAGGGGAAATAGTTACTGCTTAATAGGTACAAAGTTTCTCTTTAGGATGACGAAAAAAATTATGGAAATAGTGGTGATGATTATACAACACCATGAAAGTACTTAATGCCACTGACTTAGACACTTAAAATAAGTAAAATGGTAAATATTATGTATATTTTATAAAAATTTTTAAAAAGGAATGAACATGCATATGCATAACACCACCAGTAGATCTCAAATGTATTATGTTAAGCAAAAAAAGTCAAACCCAAAAGAGTACATACTGTATGATTCCACTTAACATGAAATTCTAGAAAAGGCAAAACTAATCTACAGTAATATAAATCAGATTTTTTTTTTCTGGGACTGGGAGTGAAGGGAAAGGATTGACTATGAAGAAGTACAAGGGAATACTTTGGGGGTGATGGAAAGGTTCTACAACTTGATTGTGGTGGTAGTTAATATTCATCAAGACACTTATCAAAATTTATTAAACTGAATATTTGGGGCGCCTGCGTGTCTCAGTCGGTTAAGTGACTGACTCTTGATCTCAGCTCAGGTCTTGGTCTCAGGATGGTGGGCTCTACGCTGGATTTGAAGCTACTTTAAAAAAAAAAAGGAAAGAAAGAAAGAAAGAAAAAGAAAGAAAGAAAGAAAGAAAGAAAGAAAGAAAGAAAGAAAGAAAGAAAGAAAGAAAGAAAAAGAAAGGAAAAGGTTTTAGTTTTAAGTAATCTCTACACCCAACATAGGGCTCAAACTAACAACACTGAGATCAGGAGTCACATGCTCTACCAATTGACCCAGCCAGACGTCCCAAGATATGTGTATTTTTATTGTATCTAAATTATACCTCAGTAAACATGATTTTGAAAGAACAAAAAAGAAAGCAAAAAAAAAATTAACCATTATGTTTATCACCATCACCATCCTTCCAGGCACTTGTGCCTCAGAGATCATCGATTAAGCCTATTTTATTGATAACAAAGCTGAGGCCAGAAGTGGTCCAGTGATTTTCTGAACCAATAAAACAGTATAGAGTAGAGATGGAACAAGGCCTTCTTTTGGGCTTCTTCCTCACAAGTCAGAACCCTCCAGGTAATGGTCAGCTTTGGTGACCTGGGCCTTCTCTGCGTTGAGGAACCCAAAGACACAGGCCCAGTGTAACCTTTAGGGCTCTCATAGTAGGGTATCAGACAGAAACAAAACCCGAATTTGAGGCCAGCCCAAGGAATAGCCTGGAAGAGTTGTGCCTTCCTAGCCTAGGCACCCAGACTTACAGTGACAGAAAACATTCCCTGGCTTCTCACTGACTGTTGTCAAGGGAAAATAACTTGTGTCCTTGGGTCTCTTGGACTGACCATTGCTGTCTCCATTTTGACTCAGACTAATGATTCACTGCCTGGGTCTCTCCAGGTTTCTGAGACTTTCCTCTTCATGAAGACCACTCTATCCTGGAGCAGAGGCTTCCCCAAATCCCAAAAGATTATAGGTTCCCTGGGAATCATGAGGGTACACACAGTCTCTGGTCTTCAGGACTCACCTCTGAGGGCACAGTCACAGTGTCACCAGCTAGACCCCAAGACGAGAACTTAAATGCTCACCTGCTTGTACTTACCGACTTTTGTCCCACATTTTTCCTTAAACTCTTCTTTCCAGTTTGTCTCTTAACTCAGGCAAAAGACTCCATGGGCATAGAATCCTGGATGGAAACCAGAACAACCACTCAAGGAATAAGGACTGCCTGAATGAGGAACTCTGGCAACCCAGACTACCCAGACCAGTTTGAGTTTAACCCCTGACTCAGGCCTGCAAAGATGGACCATGGAGTGACCCATGGAGTAACTGACAGTTACCTTTACCTCATTATAATACTAAAATCACTGCCCAAGAAGAAGTCCAAGCTTCATTTACGTAACATACAACATATGTTCAGGTATGTTTCCTTAAGACATTTGTAAACTTATGCCCACTTTCACATACAATGACAAGGCTTCCATTTCTTCTTCTTCCTTTTTTTTTTTTTTTTGTTTAGTTTATTTGTTTTAGTAATCTCTATACCCAACATGGGGCTCGAACTCATGACCCTGAGACCAAGAGTCATGTGTTCTCCCAAGTGAAACAGGTGTGTGTTCCAAGGCTCCCATTTCTAAATATTCATCTAACCCTAGGGTGGCACCTGGTTGGCTTTGTCAGTAGAGCATGCTGATGTGGGAAACAAAGGCAAAAGAATAAATTTCCTTGCTACTTACATCGAGACAGACAGAATGACCTTCCTCAAAGAACTCAACTGCCTCAATGTTAATACTTTGCTAGAGGCAAAAAGTAACCTTAACTTGGCTGGAGCCTACCTCCAGGATCCTGTAAGTCTTCTTTAACATATAAAAATCCCTTTGGAAACTTCCTTTATCTCTGCCTGCCCAAGATATGTGTTAGCAATCATCCTCTAAATGTATGGCCCATTGATATACATCTGAAGGATCTCATGACTAATATTTTACTGGACAATAGTAAATAATCTTATCTTAACAGCAGCTCGTCCCTCAAGGTCCTGGAAACCTTGCTTCTAAAATACGTTTAAGACTTAAGCTATCCCTACCCACCTCCCAATTTGAAGGTATGTAATCAGTCACCCATCACAACCCCAGTTCAGCTCTCTCTGCCCATGGGTCCTGTCCCCATGCTTTAATAAAACCATGTTTTTGCACTGAAGATATTTTTTTAAAATTCTTTAACATTTTTATTTATTATTTTTGAGAGACAGAGATAGACAGAGCTCGAGTGGGGGAGGGGCAGAGAGAGAGGGAGACACAGAATCTGAAGCAGGCTCCAGACTCAGAGCTGTCAGCACAGAGCCCGATGGGGGCTCGAACTCAGGGACCGTGAGATCGTGACCCGAGTTGAAGTTGGATACTTAACCGACTGAGCCACCCAGGCATCCCTGCACTGAAGATATCTTAAGAATTCTTTCTTGGCCATTGGCTCCAAATCCCAACACTTCAAACCACATCACATGCGACTCTTTTTTTTTTTTTTTTTGAAGTACACTCCATACCCAGGGACCTGAGATCAAAACCTAAGTGGACATCAAAAGTCTGATGCCCAACCAATGAGTCACCCAGGCACTCTGAGCATGAGACTCTTGATCTCAAGGTCATGAGTTCAAGCTCCAGGTTGAATGTAGAACTTACTTTAAAAAGAGAAGAAAGGAAACTGCTGAGAAACAGTAGAAGGGTGACCAACTGACTGTCTCACGACTATCCTAATTTTGAGGTGCCTGGCTGGCTCAATCAGTAGAGGATGTGACTTTTTTTTTTTAACCTTTATTTTTGAGAGAGAGAGAGAGAGGGAGACCGAGCATGAGTGAGGGAGTGGCAGGGAGAGAGGGAGACACAGAATCAGTAGCAGGCTTCAGGCTCCAAGCTGTCAGCACAGAGCCTGATGCAAGGCTGAAACCCACGAACCGTGAGATCATGACCTGAGCCGAAATCGGACACTTAACCAACTGAGCCACCCAAGTGCTCCTAGAGCATCTGATTCTTGATCTAAGGTTATGAGTTCAAGCCCCATGTTGGGTGGGTTTTAAGATTTTTTAAATCTTAAAAAATAAGTAGGGGTGCCTGGGTGGCTCACTTGGTTAAGCATCCAACTCTTTATCTCAGCTCAAGCCTTGATCTCAGGGTCCTGAGTACTGGGCCCTGCACTGGGCATGAAGCCTACTTAAATACATACACACATACATATATATTCATCCTAACCCTAAATAAAAGGAACCCATCCACCCTTGCTCTGGGAGTCAAAGTTGGAAGTTATTTCCTGTGATCCCCTTTGCTGCAAATAAAATGTCCTAATGAAAGAGCGGACCTAGGCCAGTCGACTCCATTTTGTTCTGTGTCCTCCATCTTGAGTGACTATGTCCCTGGCATGGCCCCCTTTCTGGGAAAACCGCAGAAAGAAATTCCCGCTCAAACCGCAGACCACGCCTCCTCCCCTTGAGTAACTTCCCGCTCACCCGTTCAAACCACGCCCAGCAACCTGCGCAAGGGGACTCTGACCCTTCCCCAGCCAATTGGCTAAGGCCATGACCATTACTCTACCAACTGCCCCTAGATCCCTATAAAACCTTTGCGCTTTTGAAACTCGCTGTCTCCAGCATCTCACCGCTGCGTCGGTGCTGGTAGGGGATTGAGCTCCAACTAGCTCGAATAGTCTCTTTGCTTTTGCATCGGACTCTGCTCCCTGGTGGTCTTTGGGGATCTCGAATTCTGGGCATAACACTTTGTGCGACAACTCCATCTAGTGTAGTTTCTATCTATGACTCACCAAGGAATGAACTCATGTTAGTTGAGTTACAAGAGCAGACAGCAGACAGTAGGCCTGTGTAGCCCCTCACTGAAGATAATTCTCATCTCATATCTCTCATCTCCACTCCAGCCCCTCTAATCCATTACCCACACTGTAGCAAGACAATGTTTTCAATGTGAAATCTTCATGGAATCCCTCTGCCTCAAAGTCAAATCCAAAAGCTCTTGATAAATCCATGAGTCCAAGACATAAATGGCCCTTGCCCATCAGTCTATTCAAAACTTGCACCCTAGGAGCACCTGGCTAGCTCAGTCAGAAGCCCACGTGACTCTTGATCTTGGGGTTGTAAATTTGAGCCCCACGTTGGGTGTGTAGAGATTACTCAAACAAAACAAAACAGGGGCGCTGGGTGGCTCAGTCAGTTAAGCATCTGACTTCCACTCAGGTCATGATTTCGTGGTTCGTGGCTTCAAGCCCCACATCAGGCTCTGTGCTGCCAGCTTGGGGCTTGGAGCCTATTTAGGATTCTGTGTCTCCCCCTGTCTCTGCCCCTCCGCTGCTTATGCTCTCTCTCTCTCTAAAAATAAATAAACATAAAAAACGAAACAAAACTTAAAAAAGAAATCCTGTCCCCTTCCCCAACCCTTCATTCCAGTTTTTTTTTTTTTTTTTTTAATTTTTTTTTTTTTCAACGTTTATTTATTTTTGGGACAGAGAGAGACAGAGCATGAACGGGGGAGGGGCAGAGAGAGAGGGAGACACAGAATCAGAAACAGGCTCCAGGCTCTGAGCCATCAGCCCAGAGCCCGACGCGGGGCTCGAACTCACGGACCGCGAGATCGTGACCTGGCTGAAGTCGGACGCTTAACCGACTGCGCCACCCAGGCGCCCCCATTCCAGTTTCTATCACATGTTGCCCTTTCTCTCCTGCCAGCCTGCTCACAGAACACTCTTTAGATCACTCCTACCCTACCACCAACCACCTATCTACCCTTAAGTTCTTGGTATAGACTTTGATTTTTCAAGGAGTACTTTTTTTTTAATTAAAAGTTTTTTTAATGTTTATTTATTTTTGAGAGAGACAGAGGATGAGTGGGAGAGGGGCAGAGAGAGAGGGAGACATAGAATCTGAAGCAGGCTCCAGGCTCTGAGCTGTCAGCACAGAGCCTGACTCAGGGCCCGAACTCATGAACTGCAAGATCATGACCTGAGCCAAAGTTGAACGCTTAACCAACTGAGCCACCCAGGGACCCCTTTAAGGTTTTTATTTTTTAACTTTTTTATTTTTGAGAGGGCAAGAGCGTGGGGGAGGGGTGTAGAGAGAAAGGGGGACAGAGGATCTGAAGAGGGCTCCACCTTGCCAGCAGGAAGCCTGATGCAGGGCTCCAACTCACAAACCATGAGATCATGACCTGAGCCAAAATCAGACGCTCCACTGACTGAGTTACCCAGGAACCCCAGGGAGTACTTTTTTAGTCTCCTGGACTAAGTTAGATCACTGTACACTGTCAGAGACCCTCCACATTTTATTGTAATCATTCCCCAAAACCTGTCTCCTTCACTGGGCTACAGTGGGGTAGGAGAGCAGGAATTAGTCTGTCAGCTTGTATCTCACATCTCTTAGCATCATGCTGGGCAAAGTTGGTGCTCAATAAATGCATACCAAAGGAACAAATTATTGTTAGATTTTAGGAACTCATACTTCCAGCTAAGATGGAGTAACTGGGAAAAGATTTACACTCCCACATGACCCAACCAAAGAACCAGACAAAATGTATGAAATAATCATTTTCAGATGTTGTCCATCAGGCAACACAGGACAGTGATTCCTGAAAGAGGAGATACAAACAATATAAGCTCAATGATTGTCCAGTTTGCTGTCTGAAGAGAGTTTCCAAATATAATGAGGAGGAACTCAGATAGAGTCTGTCAGACTCCCTCAGTTGAAGAGACAAAACTGGGAGTTTGGGGAGACAAAGATGCCTAGAAGCTAGACAGGACAAAAGTGCTCAGAGAGATAACTCCGGAAATCTCTAGGGGGCTCCCCTTGAGGCTTCAGCTTAGTAATAATCAGTACATACATGTGAGCAGACTGTCCAAAGCCAAAGAAAGAACTACCCTAAAGAATTAAAAGGTGACAGCACCAAATCTTACTCAGAGCCAGAAGCAGTTTGTGTTCCCATCAGCCATTAGTAAAAAACCCAAACAAACAAAAACGAAAAGCAAATGAGACAGGCAAACTATTAAGGGCCCCCTAAAAAAAGCCATTTATTTCCCTTTGCTCTGACTTATATTCTTGCTGGGACCTGCACCCTCACCCCACTCTACACATGTCTTGTAATGCAAATAGCATATGTCCTCCTCCTCGTGCACACTCTCTCCATCTCTCTCTCTCTCTTAAAAAAAAAAAAAAAAAAAAAACGGGGGGGGGTGCATACCTGGGTGGCTCAGTCAGTCAAACATCTGACTCTTGATTTTGGCTCAGGTCATGATCTTATGGTTCATGAGTTCGAGCCCTGCATCCAGGCTGACAGTGCAGGGCTTACTTTGGATTCTCTCTCTCTCTCAGCCTCTCTTTCTCTCTCTGTCTCTCTCTCAAAATAAGTAAATAAACTTAAAAAAATAAAACAAAACATCTGTACTAGACTAAAATCTGCTCAAACTCCAGCTAACAAAGCTTAAAATCAAGCCTCAAAGTTATCAAATGACTAAATGTATCCCAGAACAAAGGTCACAAATATTTATAGGAATATAATAGTATCAGTACCTAAAAAGGTAAAACTTGCAATGTCTGGCATTCAATTAAAAATTACCAATCATGGGGCACCTAGGTGGTTCAGTCAGTTAAGTGTCCAACTTTAGTTCAGGTCACAATCTCATGGTTCCTGAGTTTGTGAGTTTGAGCCCTGCAGTGGGCTCTCTGATATCAGCATGGAGACTGCCTCGGATCCTCTGTCCCCTTCTCACTCTCTGCTCTTCCCCTGCTGGTTCTCTCTCTCTCAAATAAATAAAAGTAAAAAAAATAAAAAAGTATAAATTACCTATCATGTAAAGCAGGAAAACAAAAAGACCTATAATAAAGAGAAAAATCAAACAAGAGAAACAGATCCAGAAATAACAGATGCTAGAATTAGTAGACAAGGACATTAAAACTTGAACATAATAGATATGTGGAATTGATGCTTTTTGCAAGACTGAAATCATAGCAGGCTGAGAAACTGATGCTCAATCCCATTTCACTGGTATCAAAAAATATTTCAACTCTTATACTCTCACAGGTAGAATGAATTGTATTTTGGCCACATATGGAGGCATTTCTTTGATGATCTTACACTTCAAGTTAAGGTCTAAAAAACACCTTCTATGAAAAGCAACATAAATGGATATTAAACTGTATCTCATCTGTTAAGTTCCCATGCCTGGGGAAGCTAATATCAATTCATCATGTGATACTCAATTTGTGTAATTTTGTGAACCTGGAAAAAAATGTAAATATAAAACTTATAATATTCCCTGTGTTCAGGAAAGTAGAATATAACACTGGGTATAAACTACACTGTAATTAGAACTTTAAAAATAATAAAAAAAATTTAAAGTTAAAAACAAGAAATGTTGACAATGTTTATTGGTTTTTAAATATTTTAAGTAATTTCTACACCCAACATGGGGCTTGAACTCACAGCCCCCAGATCTAGTCCCATGTTCTACTGACTGAGCCAGCCAGGCACCTCATGGGATTTTTTTTTTTTTTGGTTTGTTTGTTTTTGTTGTTTTTTGTTGTTGTTTTTTGAACATGTTTTATTATACACAGATGCAGAGAAAGAGAGAAGGTTCATGCAAGGGGCTCCTGGGTGACTATGAGAAGTAAGGGAGATGATTCATTTTCAGAAATACCAAATAAAAGCTGTACTGTCTAATTAGCAATAGATTTACAACCTATTGGAAATATGTACAAACCTCCCCCTCAACAATGGAATCCCAAACCCTTAGACACTTCACTTCCTGGTTCTTCTTCCCCTCCATTTCACAGGCTTATGTTCATGGGCTTTGCAATGAGCATGCACTAAAGAACAGAGAGACAGAGACTGAAGGTCTCTGGGTCACCTCAGGGAATGTACATTTGTTCCAATCAGACTACTTTTTGCCTTATGTGGGCATAGGTGACCTCTGGGTAAGACTATTACCTCTGTAATACTCAGCCAATGAGGAACCAGAGGAGGGACTTGCATGCTAGGAGATAAACTGTCCACTGTAATTGCCCCAAATGTGCATATCCATCAGACACCTGCTCTTGCAAGAATATTGATTAAAGACTTGCTTCCCTGTGTTCTGTGAGCCTCTGAGTCCCTGTCCTTCCTTTGAACTTCCTTTGTCCTTCTTTTGGTCGATGGACTTATTTCTAACAGTGACTTAGTTAAGCATCCAATTCTTGATTTCAGCTTAGGTCCAGATCTCACAGTTGGCAAGATCAGCCCCACATTGAGCTTTGTACTGACAGCATGGAGCCTGCTTGAGATTCTTTAAAAAAATAAACTCAAAAGAAAGGGAGGGGACCTGGGCAGCTCAGTAGGTTACATCCGACTCTTGATTTGGCTCAGGGTCAGGATCTCATGGTTTGTGGGACTGAGCCCTGCATTGGTCTCTGTGCTAACAGCAGGGAGCCTGCTCAGCATTCTCTCTCCCTCTCTCCCTGCCCTTCCCCTGCTCACTTTCTCTTTCTCTCTTTAAAATAAATAAATAAACTTAAAATAATTGGCTCATGCAATTATGGAGGCAGAGAACTTCCCAAGATCTGCAGTTGGCAAGCTGGAAACCCAGGAGAATCAATGTGAAGTTCTAGTTCAAGTCTGAAGGTCTAAGAACCAAGAGACTTGATTGTATAAGTTCCTGTCCAAAAGCTAGTGTGCTTGAGACCCAAGAAGAGCTGATATTTCAGTCCTGGCCCAGGTCCAAAGGCTGGAAAATACCAATGTTTCAGCTCAAGCAATCAGGCAGGAGGAGTTTCCTCTTACTAAATTTTTTTTGTTCTTTTCAGGTTTTCAATTGTTAGGATGAGACCCACCCATATTAGGGAGAGAAATATGCTTTACTCAGTCTATTCAAATGTTAACCTCACCCTGACAAACACACCCACAGCTGAATAATGTTTGGCTAAATGTCTAGATACTTCATGATATAGTATAATCGACACATAAAATTAACCATCACAGAGTATGTTTTTGTTGTTGTTGTTAAGATTTTATTTTTAAGCAATCTCTACAGCCAATGTGGGGCTTGGGTTTACAATCCTGAGATCAAGTGTCATATGCTCTATGACTGAGCCAGCCAGGCACCCTTAACTATCACTGAGTGTTTTGTTTTGTGTTTTTTAATGTTTATTATTTTGAGAGAGAGAGCATGAATGTGTGCACAAGCAGGGGAGGGGCAGAAAGAGAGGGAGAGAGAGAATCCCAAGCAGGCTCCATACTGTCAGCACAGAGCCCGATGCAAGGCTCAATCTCATGAAATGAGATCATGACCTGAGCCAAAATCAGGAGTTGGAGGCCCAAATGACTGAACCACCCAGACACCCCCATATATTTGTGATTTTTTTTTTTAGTTTTATTTCTCCTATTCATTTCTAGTTTCATTCCATTGTAATCAGAAAATGTTCTTTGTGGAGCGCCTGAGTGGCTCTGTCAGTTAAGTGTCTGACTTTGGCTCAGGTTATGATCTCACAGTTCGTGAGTTTGAGTGAGCCCCACATCAGGCTCTCTGCTGTTGGTGCAGAGCCTGCTTTGGATCCTCTGTATCCTTCTCTCTCTCTCTCTCTCTGCCCCTCCCCTGCTTGTGCTTTCTCTCAAAAATAAATAAACATAAAAACATAATAAAATAAGATTTCGTAGGACTGGGGCACCTGGGTGGTTCAGTTGGTTCAGCGTCCAACTTCAGCTCAGGTCATGATCTCACAGTTTGTGGGTTTGAGTCCCACGTTGAGCTCTCTGCTGTCAGCACAGAGCCTGCTTCAGATCCTCTGTCCCCCTCTCTCTGCTCCTCCCATGCTGTGCTCTCTTTCTCACTCTCTCTCTCAAGAATAAACACTTTTTAAAAAGAAAAATAAAATTTCTTAGGATATGTTTTGTGACCATAGACCATATGGTTGGTCTATCCTGCAGAATGTCCCATGTGCACTTGACAAGAATGTGTATTCTGCTGTTGTTGTTGGAGTACATGTAGTATCTGTTAGGTTAACTTTGGTCTACAGCATTGTTTAAGTCTTCTATCTTATTGATCTTCTGTCTGGTTGCTGTAGCCATTTTTGAAAGTGAAGTATTGAGTTTCTAGCTATTACTGTAGAACTATCTATTTCCCCTCTCAATTCTGTCAATTTTTGTTTCATGTATTTTGGGGCCCTGTTGGATGCGTGTATGTTTATAATTATTGTATGTTCTTTCTGTATTGTACCTTTTATCAATATATTTCTTTCTTTGGGGAACCTAGCTGGTTCAGTGAGAAGAGTGTAGGACTCTTTTTTTTTTTTAATTTTTTAATATTTATTTATTTTTGCGAGAGAGAGACAGAGCATGAGCAGGGGAGGGGCAGAGAGAGAGAGGGAGACGCAGAATCTGAAGCAGGCTCCAAGCTCCAAGCTATTAGCACAGAGCCCCATGTGGGGCTTGAACTCATGAACTGTGAGATCATGACCTGAGTCAAAGTCGGATGCTCAACTGACTGAGCCAACCAAGTGCCCCAGAAGAGTATAGGACTCTCGATCTTCGGGTCATGAGTTTGAACCCTATGTTGGGTGCAGAGATTACTTGAATAAGTTTAAAAAATATATATATATATATATACACACACAAATATATGTATATGTACATATATATATACACACACTTTGTCTCTTGTAACTTGTTTTGACTTAAGTCTATTTTGTCTTACAATAATATAGCCACCCAGCTTTTGGTTACTGTTTACATGGAGTATATTTTTCCATCCTTTTACTTTCTTTTTTTAAAAATATTTATTTATTTTTTTATTTTGAGAAAGAGAACTAGCAGGGGAGGTGCAGAGATAGGGAGCGAGAGAGCATCCCAAACAGGCTCCGCGCAGTCAACACAGAGCCCTATGCGGGGCTCCAACCCACAAAGTGGGAGATCATGACCTGAGCCAAAACCAAGAGTGTATGCTTAACCAACTGAGCCACCCAGGCGCCCCTGGCAATCCTTAGACATAGGACAGCAGCGCCACCTACTGGGGAAATGGAGAGTCACCCCATTAGAATCAGGCTTCTGTACTCAAGGCTGGTGTGGGTGGCATAGGCTGGAGGTGGGCTCTGGATGTCCAGAATGGTATTCTTCACCTGAGCTTTGGACCTTCAACTTGCCAAAGGTCTTTTCCAGACATTATGTCTTAGCATTACCAAGGTAACTATTGTATTAAGAATCTCATCAATAATCAGAAACAAGGAGACTATGACAGTTTTCTCATTGCATGGTCCACACCTGAACTCTGGAAATAGCTACCTGAAAGAGTTTCTTACAAGCCAACTCTCTGCCCCGTCCTTCTAAACTTCTGTTTGATTTAGGCCTTTTGAGAACCTGCTGAAAGCCAACCTCCTCCAAGATTGTGCCGTGTATATGTGTGCACCTGCATGCGTACACACACACACACACACACACACACACACACACACATCTACTTTCTCTTTCTCACATACACAAGTTGCTTTTGCTTGTAATGTTTGGGGATCCAGAAAAAGTAGGTATAAACTTGTATTGAATGAATGGCACCTCAGTCCAATGGCATAGTGGGTCTCCAATAGCAATCAAGTTTCTGATCCAGGTGGGGAATGTTCCTGGCAACACTGAATGAACAAAGCAGGATAAGAATGGTAACAGTAGGGCACCTGGGTGGCTCAGTTAGTTGAGATTTGTGGTCTCTTTCTCTCTCAAAATAAATAAATACATTTTTAAAAGTTAAAAAAAAAATACTAACAGTGATAACCACTAGCACTTATCTAGCATTTACTATGTGCCAGACACTGTTCTCTTGATGCTTGTATTCTTCACTCAATCCACTTCTCTTCAAGGTAGAAGTCATTACTCTCGTATTACAGGTAAGAAAGCTGAGTGGGAAGGTGAATGACTTGCCCAAGGCCACACAGCAAGTGAGTCGCCATACCAGGGTTCAATTCTGGCAGAAGGATACCACATTGTGTATACAATCTGGTCTCAACCTTATGATTTTTTTTTATTTAATGAATCTTTAAAATAGACATACCACAGTGAACAAAGGCTCTGTTCTCATGGAGTTTTTATTCTAGTAGAGGAGATAAGACAAATCAATTAGTTTACATATAATGTCTAGTAGTGGTAAGTACTCTGAACAAAATGGCAAGAAACACATCCAGCATACTCTCTCCAGGATTCAGCCAGGGCACTTTATTAAAGGTCTCCCGGATCCTAGGGCAAACAGAAGTTGTTTCCCTCCCTTCCTGCCTACTATGCATTCAAAGTTGCTGGTTGACAGTAGGAGGTAACAAGAAATGATTAACAAGGGCAGGCTCTGCTTAGAGGTGGCTACACTGGGCAGCTTACCAAAAAGCTCCAAATTATTGGAAGAAGGATTTAGTTTCAAGATGAACCAATTGGGAGGGCTATGCTGGGTGGGCAGTCAAAGGTTGGGAGGGCATGAGACTCGGGCAGGACCCAGAACTATGGGCATGATTTGGACTTATGCTACACTTAGCCCAAGGCCTGATATGTAGCAAGTGCTAAGTAAATGTGTCAAATGACTGTTAGAACCAATAAATGAAAAGAAAAACAGAAGGTGTGTTGATAAGTGTATGTGTGATTGAGAGGCCTCAAAAGCTCCCAGAGACCCATGTATTGACTGCCAGACTCATCTGGGTGGGAGGAAGGTAGGCTGATAATAGATACTGTTGGGAAGCTGAGGAAGCCTAGTATGAGTGGGACAGCCCAGCTCTGGTGAGTGCAGGTCTAGATTCTCAGCTGGGTTTAAAGATGTTCTTTCTTTTATAGTCTCCAGTAGGATGACTTGAAATAGCTCCAAGGAGATGGCAGAGCAGATGGGCCCCTAGAAGCTCCCCTAGTCCAACTTCTCAGGCTCTAGAGGGCAGTGCAAGTCAAGATGGCCTGGAGATGACCCATGACTCACAGCCAGCAGAGGCAGAAACAGACTGGAATTTCACTGACCTTAATTAAGCACACTCCAGAAGCTCCAAGCCTGATTAGGATCGATCTATCTATCTATCTATCTATCTATCATCTACCTATCTATCTATCATCTATATTTTTGAAGAGAGAGAATGTGTTAGTAGATGAGAGGGTCAGAGGCAGAGAGAAAATCCCAAGCAGACTCCTTGTCCAGTGTGAAGCCCCACACTGGGCTAGATCTCGTGACCTTGGGATCATGACCTGAGCCTAAATCAAGAGTTGGAGATTCAACCAACAGAGCCACCCAGGCATCCCAGAATCCTTTTAAATTATAGGCAAGATTGTGTGTGTGTAGGGAGTGATTGTCTGGGGAAAGTGTTAATAGCCTTTTCAGATTATGAAATTAAGGAAGGTTGGGGACCTTTGCCACAGGCTCTGTCCCATACAAGACCTAAGCTGCCTCCCCAAACGTTGACATGCAGCCCCACCTCCTCCCTTGGGGCCTGCCATTGAGTACTCAGTCACCCCATCCAGGACTCTCTCTGTGTCCAATCAGAGGGATGGCAAGATACAAGACTTTTTCCTGTCCTTAGGGGTTGCTGGGCACAGCTGGGAGCTTGGAGCAGCTTCCTGCAGCTGCTGGGGACAGGAAGCCAAGGAATGTGTATGCTTCTCTGGCTTTCCTGGGACCCAACTGTCCTGCCACTGAAGTCACTGGTCTCTACCAGGCCCCACTTCAGGCCTCACTGTGGGTACATTTTATCCCATTATGAAAGGAATCTGGGACAGATGACTCCAGTGTTGGGCAATGCAGGTCCAGCAGGAGGCTGCCCAGCTGCCTATCTTGTTAGTTCCCCTATCTCCTTCCCTGAGCTCCCCCTACTTGACCCCCATTCCAGAGCATTCTGCTCAGAGCCAGGCAAGTTCCAGCAAAGTCTAGGATGCCTGGTCAGGGCCTGCTTGGGCAGTCACCTTTGCCCCATTCTTGTCCATCTGGCCAGGCCTAGACAGGCTCTGCCACTGTTGAACCCCTCCCGGGAATTTACCAAGCCAGCAGGAAACTCAGCTGCTCCCTTCCCCAAAGAGTCAGCTGCAGTGACCCCTGCTCCAGGTGGCCTTCTCAGACCAGGCAGGTTGCTTGACTCCCCTCCACGCACCTTGTTTCCTGCATGCAGCTTTCCCCATTAAGGAGTGGGAATACACACTTCTTAGTTGTCCCGGCTGTGACTTCTAACTTTTCTGCCTTTGGTCTTCTATTGCATTTCTGGGGACAGAGTAGATGCTCAGTAAAGGGCTTTGTGAGTTGACTTGGTTACTTCCCTGCCCTCCACCCAGGTCCTTACCCTTTTACAATCAAGGACTCAAGTGAGTTTAAATGCCAGAGCTGCATAACCCGATAATCCTGCAGAAATTTATAATCGGGCTACCCTGAGAATACCTCTGTCCAATCACTGTGCCCCCAGGCCCTTTCACTGCTCTTTGAAATGGGCTAGCTGATCTGGAGGCCTCTGCCTTTTCTTCCAACCTCTTCACCACCCCCACTCCCCTTACTCTCATAGCTCAACAGTGTCAAGACCCCACCAAGGTGAGGCCAAGGGGCCACTGGCCATGTGCACTAGGGAGGAAGACAGGGGCCTGGCCATGTTTCTCCCAAATCTGTAGGCCCATCTCCTGAGTCCAAGGCCTCTGGGTCCTGGGCTCCAGAGGTAAATGGGTCCAGCTAGTTGAAGTTTGGATACAGCTGTATCCATTTGTTCACTCATTCGGCAAACATCAGTGGAGTCCTCATCCCTGGGCCAGGCACAGTGAAGGCTATAAAGGTGAACACAGATCCATAGCTTGGGCACTTACTGTGTAACCTCTGGTAAGTGACTTAAATCTTGGGCCTCAGTTTCCTCATTTGCAACCTGGGGCCAAAAACTGCCATGGATGGTTATTAGGAGGTACAGAGAGATTTTGTGTGTCCAGGGGTGCAGGACGGAGCTCAATGATGGTACATGTTATTATCAAAGTCCATCTTAACCCTCTAGGAGCTTGGGGTCTCATAGAGACAATGAGAAGTCAGATGCTGGGAAGCCTTGTGGGTATTGTTCTTGAGTAGGATAAGCAGGACTTGGGTAGGTGGAGGAAGAGGGGCCCTCACAGGTGGTACTCTGCAGGGAGTTGAGGAAAGGGGATGAGGCAGGTCCCTATTGCCCAGGGTGGTATAGAGTGGGGCTTAAATTTATTCTGCAGGTAGCTGGGAATCCTGAAGTTATACTGGCTCTGGAGTTTGGACTCCAAAATGCCAATTGGATTCTCTGGGAGGTCTCTGCAGAAAGCTCCAGGAGGCCTCATTTTTAATCAAATGTCCATTCATTCCAATTTTATTAGGTACATTCTAAGTGCCCGGCCGTGTCTCAAATGATAGAAGTTCCCATGATGGAGGGAGGGAGTAGACAGACACAGATTGTCCAGTCTGTGCTAGGGATAAACTTTATTTTTTAAAAATTTTATTCTTTTAAGATAAAGAGGGGCGCCTGGGTGGCTCAGTCGGTTGAGCATCTGACTTCATCAGCTCAGGTCATGATCTCACAGTCTGTGAGTTCGAGCCCCGCGTCGGGCTCTGTGCTGACAGCTCAGAGCCTAGAGCCTGTTTCAGATTCTGTGTCTCCCCCTCTCTGCCCCTTCCCCGCCATGCTTTGTCTCTCTCTGTCTGTCAAATATGAATAAACGTTAAAAAAAATAAAAAAAAAAGATAAAGAAATAAAAGAGTGACTAAAAAAAAAAAAAAAAAGACCTAAGTTGAGATCAGGAGTTGGATGCTTTTAGAAGTTTATTTATTTTTATTTTTGAGAGAGACACAGAGAGAGAGAGCACCAGAAGGGAGAGAGAGAGAGGGAGACAGAGAATGGCAAGTAGGCTCTGCGCTGTCATCAAGAGCCCTATGTGGGCTTGAATTCGTGAGTTGTGAGATCATGACCTGAGCTGAAACCAAGAGTCGGATGCCTAACTGACAGAGCCCCTCAGGAGCCCAGGAATTGGATGTTTAATGGACTGAGCCACCCAGGCACCCCTGCTAGTGATAAACTTTAAATCTGATATAATAATATGGTGGGCTCAGCAGGTATCCAGAGCAAGGACACTTGTCCAGGCTAGACACTGAGACAGGGGATGAGCAGGAATGAGGTAGGCCAAGTGGGAAAAGAATGCTGTGGGCAGAAGTGGTGCATGTAGGAGGGCTTGAGAGGAGCTGACAGATGCCTGGCATGTTTGTAGCAACTGAAAGAGGCTCCACGTGACCTGAGTCATGTGCAAAGAATAAACTGGGGTAGGGGTGCCTGCCTGACTGGCTCAGTAGATAGAGCACGTGACTCTTGATCTCAAGGTGGGTCTTGAGTTCAAGCCCCACATTGGGTCTAGAGTCTACTAAAAACAAACAAACAAACAAACCTGGAGTAACAAAAAAACATGGGGGGTTAGGTATTAAGAGAAATGGAAGTGGAGATGGGATATATGGGGAGGATGTAGGGTGGAGAGGTGGGGGGGTGGGTAAAGTTTTGATGGGTAGGGGCCAAAAGCTGGGCAGGTGAGAGGGTAGTGAGGAGTCCCTATCCTCCAGCAGCAGAAAGTCAGGCAGAGAGCCCTGAGTAGGACGGTAGATTTGGGTTTTGAGGTTTGCTCTGGCTGCTCCAACATGAGGACTGGGTTAACAGGTGGTGCTGAAAGCAGCCTCTAGCAGAGGACAAAGTCCCACAGCCCTTCCTCCCTGCAGCTCCCTCCCATTGTTCTATGGGAAGACCAAGGCCCAAGAAGACAAAGGGGACATGTGGGATAGGTGCTGGCGCCTCACCCTCAGGCTGACAGGAGGCCAGGGGATCTTGGCTCTGGAGGAGCCTGGGAGAAATGGCAGCTGTTGCTTCTTGCAAAGGTGCAGGTGGCCCACAGCTGTGGTGGATCTCTAGGACTAGAGGTCACTGACATCTGAAAGACAGGGCTGTGGGTGGGCCTGCAGAGCCATCAAGACAGGGGAGGAGGAGGTGATCCTGGCAATTCAGACTGTGGCAGTGCCTTGCAGTAGGCCAGCTGTCAGGGAACAGCTGCAGGCCCAGAAGAGGGAGGGAGCCAGGGCAGCAGCAGGTGAAGAAGCTCCCTGGTTTCTGGGCCATGGGAATGGAGAATGGCAGCCAGTGAAGAGATGGGGGATGGGGATGGGATTGGGGGAAGGGAGCATCTGCTTGCTCCTTTGCATTCAGATGAGACTGGAAATCTACAGGGAAGGAAATGCTGGGTTAGGGATGGGAGATAGGGAGGGAGCCAAGTGCTCTCCTACCCCTTCTTTAGGTTTCCCCCAAGACCATCCTCCTAGGTTGCATTGCCTTCCTCAGGACCCCTCTGGAACCCTAGCCCACACTAGTCCCCGGGGTTGCTTTTTCCCTCTCCTCCCCGCCTCAGCTCCTCATATGCACCCATATCCTGGGCCCTTCTAGGAAGGAAAGGAAACAACCATGGGCCTTTTGTTAAACTTTGGTTCACAAGGATCAGAAAGGGAAAAGGTCTGGAGAGGGAAAGGGGTTTGCCCAAGTGGCCAGTCAGAGGCAGGCCCCAGTGCCCCTGCCTGGGTGCACCCAGCCCTCAGGGCCTCAACTCTGGGCTGCCCACTAGTACCCACGCACCTTAAAAGCAAGGAGGCCTGAAGTTACCTGCCTCCTGTGAGCTGAGGGGACTCACTGGGGGGTGGGATTGGTCCCAGTGTTTGTGGGTGCAGTAAAGAGGCCTGTAAAGAGGCCCCCTTTTTGGCCCACCTCAACACCAGGGCCACTGACATTGAACTAATTACCAAGGGTCCCAGGCAGCAGAGTACCAGGAAGTTTCAGGCAGAAGGAGGGTAGGGGGTCAGCTGAGGCCAGCCTTCTTTTTGGGGCCCCTCCAACATGGCATGAGCAGCTGCTGGGCCCTGGCTCTGAGGCCCAGGATATCCCTGTCCAGAGCAGCCTTCCCTCTACCCTCAAGTCCTCACCTTTGTATTATACCAGCTGCCACAATCACTTATGTGCCTGGGGGCATGGAGATGGGATGGGGGAGACAGATGAAATGTTTTCTTTCTTTTTTTTTTTTTAATGAATGTTTCTTTTCACCTCTGAGGAAACTCTCCACCTGTCATGAATGGGTCTTTATATGGGACATGTCAATGCCTCTGCAGAGAGCCATCACCATGCTTGCAACAAGCCATGCCCATACCCAGAGCTCTGACTTTAAGCTGGGGTATCTCTTACCTCAAGGGCCCATGCTGAGCCCAGCCTCCAGTGCTTCCCACTGCAGGCCTTCCTGGTCTCTGGGGTCCCTTGTCAGCCTACTGATCCCTGCTGATGGACATAGACCCTCTCCTGCGCGTTCATGGGTGACCCCAGCCAGGACCTCAGTCTAGTTTGGGTAAATGGCAACAGCAGAGATGGACCTTTGAAGGTCACTGGCCTTGAGCAGAGAGCGGAGGGAGATGGATGGGACAGCTGACCAGGGCCTCCCTTGCCTGCCAGATGATACCCTACCAGTCCCCAGTGCCTTCTTTGTACCTGTGTCTGGCAGCATCCCAGAGGAGTTGGGTGGGAAACTGCCCTGGAACCTGTCCTGTGTGGCGGGACCTTCCCCCTATACTCCTCACTTCCTGCTCACCCTCATCCCCTCTTCTACTCTCTCCCACCTCCACCTTGGCCCAGCCCATGGACTTCCCTCCAACCAGGAGTTGGTAGTAGGCTCTGTTCTGCAGGGGGGCTCTGCAGGGTCTCTCTAAAGCTCTAACCTGCAGCATGTACCAGGAACTGCCCAAACCCAAGGGAGCAGACATTGTTCCCTCCCCCTCCTCCTTCTCTGAAGCTGGAAGGAGGAGTGCCACCTCTCTGCATTCCCCGAGAAGGTGGAGGCAGGGAAAGTGAGAAATGTTCTCTCTAAATGCTTGTTCAGACTTGACTTCTGTGGCGCCTGGTGCCCCTCCCCCACAAGTCCCCTTTTCTGCCCCTACCCCTGCCTGCTCCCTCACCTCTCTTTCCCCACCTTCCAGGGACAGGCGGGGCTCTGGGGGCTGGGGCCAAGCCATTGCCCCCCATTCCTCACCCTGCCACATTCCTTCCAGGAGGCCTGAGGGCACCATCCCCGCTCCCCTCCTTCTTGCTCCCACCCTTCAGCTTCCATGTCCCTTGCTCCTGGGATCCTATACCCCTGGCAAAGCCCAACCTGGTTAAATCCAGCTCTGGCGCCTACCCTCCCACCACTTGTTCTTTGTCCTTTGTTCACTGTTCCATTCACTGCTCAGACCATGGCTACCTCCAAGGTTCTCAGACCTGCCTGGCCACTTCTTCCTCTGCCTTTACCATGGCCATTCCCTAGGGTTTTCTAGGGCTCCCTCATCCACCTCCTGCAGGATTCACTTCCCTGGTGCGCTGGACCACAGAGCAGACTCTGGCCCATCCTGGCATTCCCATCCCCTGATTATTATATTTTCATTTACTTACTAATTTAATCTTCATCCTGTTACACTAGAGTTTGGGCTCCACAACAGCAGTGCTTGTTCCTCTCAACCCTGGTTGTGTTCTCAGCATACAATAGACTCCATAAATATCTGTGGACTGACAACACATGGATGGGTGTTTCATCTTGGCCCTGACTCAGCCACATAAAGGGATCTTCTGTCACTTTCAGTGAGCAAGCAGGTCTAAAGTCCACACATGGGGTCACTTGATGATGGGATGACCAAAAGGCTCAGAAAAGGCAAGTGACTTATATAAGATCACACAGTGAACTTAGCTCTGGGGCCCAGCAAGAACTTATGCTTCATATGGACACAATGCGAAGTTTGGCTGAGGAGCTAATGTTCACTCTTTATCCTTTCATTAGCTTCCCTCAAATTGGCCACAGGAATCCTTCTCATTCTTTCCAGAAATGTTGGGGATTCCCCAGACCACAGTTGGGGCTCCTAGAGGCCCTGGCTGTCTCTGTCAGAACTCAGCCTAAAGCAAAGACTGTCTACTTGGGTCCAACACTTTCCAGTGTTTCAAGGGCATACCTAACAGCCATAATACCAGAATGAGAATCAGTGATGTTGGGTAGCCCATTAATGTCTCTTGAATAGGGGCCACTAAGGGGAGCCCAGGCTGATGAGAGAAACAGGCCCAGATCTTAGGCCAGCTCTGAGTGGAAGAGGTGTTCCTGTCCTGGGGGAGCCAGTGGCAGAGCCCTGAGCCAGATCTGGACACATGGCTGAGAGCAGAGAAGGGAATGTCAACCTGGCTGAACCAGAACAGTATCTCATCGGTAGCTTCCCCAACAACTGGGGGCTAGCTGATCAGTGACTGAAGAGAATTAACAAATAAGACCTTCAGTTTGCTTGCTTCCACTGGCTGCCTAGCCAGACCGGACCTAATCTGGTGTTAACCCAGTGTTCAAGGCCATAAGCCCAGTGTTTTGGGAACTGTTGCCCAAAGTCAGCCTTGGAGGATTGTCTTATTTCAGAGCCAGCAGGGAGTGGGATGTAGCTGAGACATGTGTGTCCACCCAGGAGGAAGAGGCGATTTTATTCATTCACTCAACACACATTCTTGCTGTGGGGTTTGTGTCCCCATAGGATGTTTATTTGTGAAAGGCCAGGTGTGGAAGCTGCCACCTGGATGACTGGAGGAAGGCCCTGTGCCAGTCAGGTATAAAAGGGTCTGGTGGAAGTGCTGGAGTGGAGGGCCCTGCAAGAGAGGAACTGGCTCCTGGGAAGGCTGGTGGTGGCCGGCAAACACTCCTACTGGCACTTTCTCCCGGATGAACTTATCAGCCCTTTCTTTCTTCCAGAGCTGCTAGACAATCTGCCTTCTGTTAAATCCAGACAAAAGGGATCCCTCCCTTGCCCTGACTTGGCTGGCCCTGCTTGGGCATTTGGGTCAGGAGCCTCCATCCTCAGCCAGCTCTGCCCCTTACCCCTCTTCACTGGGTCTGGGGGAGTATCAGGAGCAGGAGCCTCCCTCCCTCTGGAAGAGTCTGAAGCTGGGCACCAGCCCTTAGCCTTCAGTTCCTTGGCAACAATCCAGAATAAAAGTCCTGGAATCCTAGGACCAAAAGAAAGTTTGGTCCGTGTTGGTGTCTATTGGGTTTTGTCTGAGCTAGAATCAAGGCTTTAGGTAAGATCATACTGGCCCCAGGTAAACACTGGGACATCTTCCTTGGGCTTTACACAGGGTTTGGACCCTTGGTGATGACTACCAGACAGGAAGTGAGGAAAGCAACATCTCCGGATTTTCTTCCCAACCAGAAATTGAGTCTCTAGTAAATGCGGGCTGTTAGGTAATGGTTGCAATGTAGGGCCAAGCAGGTTGGTCTCTGGCCTCAAGAGCTCATACTCCAGTGGGAGAGACAAACCTTAATCAGATAATTATTTTGGAGCCTCTGGCTTAGGGTCTAAGTGGAGGAAGCACTGGAGGCTGAAGGGCCAGGAGAGTTGAGCTGTCAGGTCTGAAGAGCCCCATTCTCAGCATCTTGATCAATCCCCGCCCCCCCCCCCCAAGCCCATACCACATGGGCTTCTTGGACAGCTGTTCTTGGGTGTTCTCTGGGCCTCACTTTTGGCCATGCCCTCAAACTGGCTGCGAGCACCAAGCCTGACCTAGGGTGGCCTAGGCCTTCCTGGGATTCCAGAATAGCGCCCAAGAGTGAGTCACTAGGGACCTTGTGCTGAGCCCTAGGGTGGGTTATGCACTTTTCCCTGGGAGGGGAAAGGCTTTGAGACTCTCAGGACTACAGAGAGTAACAGGCTTTGACTTTACAGCCCCCACTTAACCTAGGGGCTCATGAAGATAGCTGTCTACTTCCCTCTTTACTTTCTTATGGCCTTTGGGGGTGAGGGGATGCTGATTGGGCTCTAGCTGGGGCTAGTTAGGCCCCAAAAGGCTGGTCAACTCTGGCCAGCCAGGACGCCTGCCTTTTAGAGCCTGAAGGAACAGGGGGTTGGGGAGCACTCCAACTCTAGACAGAAATGAAGAAAGCTAGCGGTGAGGCCCAGAGTTTAGAGGCTAGAGGGAGGAAAACCTGTGAGATATGCCAGGACTGAAGGGCTACAGAAGGGGGAGAGCATTAGGGTCAGTGCCTCTAACTGAACCCCAAACTTAGAGAGGCAAAGATTGGAAAGGATTTGGTTGTGAGGGCTTCAGGCACACTCTGGTTGTTGCGCCATCCTTCCAGGACTAGGAAAGTCTTAATCCACCTTCTGGCACCAATTGGTTGAGGTCCCTTCCTTGGTCAGAAATCTGGGGGGTGCTTAGGCATGGGGCACTGGCACTCTGGAGGCCAGAATAAGGCCTGGTGTTTCATTTAGGAAGATCAGGGCCAAAAGGGAAGAAGTGGAGTTACTCTGGCAGCCATGGATGATCAGTGAGGACTAGAATGGCCAGCAGCTTCTGTGCAGATGGTAGGAGGGCGGTGCCTCAGGAGGTCAGCACTCACTGCTGTCTTTTGCTTTGGAAAAACATAACATATACCTATACAGTGGGCACTAAAATACCCAGCAGAACCTAGGGCTACAAAGCAGTGCCTGGTGTATGTTGCAGGAGGGGAGGGGTGAGAGTGGAGACTTGGTAAAATGAAGGAGTGAACGAAAGAATGTATTTTATTTAGAAACCTAATAACTTTCCACATTGTTAGCCTTTTCAAAGCAGCAGAATTTTAAATTTGGATTTGAGAGGCCACTAATTTTTTAGTTTTAACATGTAAAGGATGGTTTTGGGGACTTTTCCCTGGGTTTTAGTTCCTTTTCTAATCTATGTGAATGAGGTTTGGAGCTTATGCATTTAAGTATAAAGAATCACAGGGGCGCTTGGCTGGCACAGTTGGTAGAACATGAGACTCTTGATCCTGGGGTTGTGAGTTCGAGCCCCACTTTGGATACAGAGATTACTTAAAAAAAAACACAAAAACTTGGGGCGCCTGGGTGGCTCAGTGGGTTGACCATCCAACTTTGGCTCAGGTCATGATCTTGTGGTTTGTGGGTTCCAGCCCTGGGTAGGGCTCTGTGCTGACAGCTCAGAGCCTGGAGCCAGCTTCAGATTCTTTTATTTATTTTTTATTTTTATTTTTATTTAATGTTTTTAAATGTTTATTTTTAAAAGAGAGACAGAGAGAGAGAGAGAGAGAGAAATGAAGCAGGTTCCAGGCTCTGAGCTGTCAGCATAGAGCTCAATGTGAGGCTCGAACTCACAAACCACAGATCATGACCTCAGCTGAAGTCGGACACTTAACTGACTGAGCCACCCAGATGCCCTCTGCTTCAGATTCTGTGTCTCCCTCTCTCTCTCTCTGCCCCTGCCCTGCTCTCCCTCTCTCTCTCAGAAATAAATATTATTTTTAAAAAATCTTAAAAAAAAATCAGACAGGTATGTGTATTTCCGAGATGAGACTTTCCTTTCAGCTCTCTGAGATTTATTTTTCCTAGACACTCCTTAAGGAGGAGAAAGCAGGGGAGACCCAGACTTTTCTGGATGCAGGGAGGACCCCCCCGCAGGCAGCAGCCAGTTCTGTGTTCAGAATGTGCTCTCTGACAAAAGTGTAGGCTTGGAATTCCAGCCTGGACACAGGCCCAGGAGGGAATGGACATATCCTGACTACGGTTTGGTAGTGAAACGGAGCAGAGCTCACCATGAGTCCCATCCCAACCCATCCAGTAATTATTCAGGTCCAGTGACTGTCAGGTCTGGGGACTTGGGGGTAGGAGGCCATAGGTAAGCCCTGGGGGGAGAGCACCTTTTGGACCCTCCCCTTGAAGGGAGGAGGACCTCATCAGTAACCTCCGCTCCTTATTCCCTCACCCCCTGAAAGAATGCGGGCCACAAGTAGCGAGTGACCAGCGCCAGCGGGTCAGAGCTATTCCTGGCACCAGGAGAGGCAACGGATTCCGGAGTTCAGGGCGGGGGGAGGGGACGGGGGTCAGGCCTGAAGCGTTTCCCGGACGTCCTCGCCTGCTGGGGGTTAGGCCTTTGGAGAGCGGCCAGCTTCCCGCCCTTCCGGCCCTCGCCTCAGTTTCCCCATCCGTGTAAGGGCCACGCAACAGGGTAGTCATCCTTAGCAATTTAGAGGACGCTTTCTGATTGTTTTCATGGCTTAGAAATACCTCTCGATTTGCGTTCCAGGGAAATCGGAGGGCCAAACGATAGGTGGTCAGTTGTGGCAGGGCCAGTTCTCGAGCCTGACCACCCTGGGTCGGTTGGGAGCGTCTCAGAGGCCCCAATGCCTGAGGTTGGCGGGACGCCCCTCCCCCACTACCAGCCCAGAGGGCTGGGGGCAATCCGGACAGGCCGGGGCGTGTCTCGGGGACGGACGCTACTGGCCGGGGGCAGGGCTTCCAGGATAGGGCGTGTCCTCTTGGACAGGGGCGTGGCGGGCCAATGAGCGGAGCGGCGCGGATGAAGGCGGGGCCTGTGCGCGGGTGCGGCGCGCTGCGGGGCGGCGGACGCAGGCAGAAGCGGGCGTCGCGCGGACTGCCGGTCGGCGCTGCGCGGAGCTGGCCGCGGGATTGGCTGCGGCACTCGCGTGTCAGGCGGTTGCTAGGTTCCGGCCGCGCGCCCCGCCCTCGCGCTCCGCGCCCTCTCACCGCCCGGTACGTGCTCGCGCGGAGGCTGCGGTGCGGCGCTCGCGCTCCTCGGGCTCGGCTACGGCAGCGGCGGCGACGGCAGCTTGGCGCCGAGTCCCCGGGGAGCGGCGGCGGCGGCGCGGCGTCTTGCGGCCGGGAGGAGCAAGCACCTGCCGCGGCCCGCCCGCCGGCGCTCGGTGAGTGCGCTGCCGGTCCACTGCTGCCGAGCTTAGCAGCCCAGGCCCCTGTCCCCGTGGCCGGCCGAGCCTTCCGAGGAACACCTGCTGCTGCTCGCGGTTTGGCCCGGGATAGGGACACGGTCGCGGACGTCCTTGCGGGTGAGGCAGCAGCGCGGCACGGAGAGAGCCGCCCCCCTCTTCTCGGTCCCTCGGGCGAAGGCTCAGGGCGTTCCGCGGCCGGGCCCGGGCTGCTTGCCGCGGCGATGGGCCAGGCCTCAGCCCGGCCCGCGCTCCGGGGAACGCGGGGCCTGCGCGTTGGCTGCAGGCGTGTGCGGCCTTCGGGCCGCCCCCTGGCCCTCCAGAGAGGGTCGCGCGGCTCAGTTGGGTGGAAGCCTGAGGATGGGGCATTGACCCCCCGCAGGAGGCGGGGAAGGGCGCTGCAGCCGCTGGTACCTGAGCAGCTCAGAGCTTTGGGGTCCCCCCTCCTGCCCCCGCCTCCACACACACTCTTGAGCTTCTTTGGGAGCCGCCTGTCTTTTCACCTTTTTACTTGGTGTTTGGAAAACCAGATTCACCCGCGGGTGTATTTGTAAAGTGTCTCCAGAGAAAATGCTGTCTCTGCTTAGAATCCTGCTATAAATTCCAAGTTAATTTCGTACAAACTCAAGTGCTGATTAAAAATGGATATTTTGTTCTCTATGACATGTGAAGCTTTTAGATTTGTAAACCGACTTCTGGATTAGTTTTAATGATGATCGTGAAGTTTGCCTTGGTGAAAGCTAGAGCCTGGGACAGCAAGCACGTTTATAGCCTAGAGTTCTAACTTAAGAGCCAGGCCTGCTATTTCCCTAAATAAGCAAGGAGAAACGATTCCTGGCATGGAACCCAGATTCAGTGCAGGGAGGGTGGTGTTTATAGGACAGAAGTCTAGATAAAGAGTTAGATGTGCTACCAGGTGTTTTGGAGTTTGTGTAGATGGAATATTGTAACTTTACCAGGTTGTTCTATGCTTAGTGCTCAGAGATAACGATACTTTTGGAATGTCCCTGTTTTAAAAAGGATTCAACCTTGGAGGCATAAAAGTCTCTAGTTGGAGTGTGGAGTTGAATTGGACTTTGCTGTGGAGCCAAGGCATAAGAGTTCATGGCCTGTATGTTTAAAGGAGGCAGAGGAGCCATTTCTTGGAGAAATCAGATTTGAGGAGAGTATGATGCATAGTGTGAACCTATTCAAAGCCTGTGGGATACTGTATGAAAGGAAGAGTAAGCAGTACTATATAAGCAACAAACACCTGGTTGGAACATGAAAGCTCTTGCAGATATGTGCTGCGGTTGAAAGAGGAAGAAAGCAAGTCTTCCCTGTTTTGAAAAGTTGATTTGACAAAATGCATTCATTCATTTAACTAATATTTGGCTTCACTACTTGCCTGGTTTTGTGGTAGGTTCAGGGGACCCATGTAAAAGCATCTGGCTCTGCCCTGAGGGAACTCAGTTTCAGGGACAGTGAGGATTAGGGAACCTATGATTGATAGTATCTGCCCACTAAGTGTGCTCACATGGTGCTTTGAGAGCCTGAGGAGAGAGGGAATTCCTAAGCCGAGCATTGCAGGGCCAGCAGGAATTAGCTGGGGGACAGCAAGGTCTGGACACAGGGAACCACATGTACATGTGCTCCTAAAATAGCACCTGTGAGTTCTCCAGCTTGGCAAGTGGGAGCTATAGGCCTTTCTTGTGCTCAGGAGTTCAGACTTTATACTCCGGGTGCAGAAGCCTGAGAAGGCTTTTAAATTAGTGGAGTGGCATGGTTCAGACCCATGTTTAGAAAGATCTTGGCTGGTGACTACGTAGGTGGTGCAGGGAGGGGAGGGGTTCAGGAACTCTGGTCGTGAGGTCAGCCAGTAGAGGAGAGATGAGGAGGGAGGAGGAGCCAGCTGAGAGGCTGAAAAGGTTGAGCAGAGGGAATGCCAAGCTGGGGTTGGTGGGGGTTGGGGTGGGGGAGCAGGTAGGAGAAGGAACCTGCATTCAGGAATGTGTGGGTCAGAAAACTAAGCATGACCGAAGATTTAACTATGTCTTCTGCAAGTTTGCTGGTGTCTATTAAACATTGAGAATGATGGGGTATGGTGGACCCTGGGGCCACTTTGACGGAGATTGGGAAAGAAGAGGCATGGCATTTGATTTTTTAAAAACCTTCTCTCTCCCTTGAACTTAGGGCATTGCATTTCCTGTTCTTATTGTATTGATTTTAGAGTAGAGGTATGTTCATTCTTGTTGATGCAGAGGAGAGTATGTTCAGTCCTTTACTTCACAATTGTTCAGCCTTTCTTGCTTTCTAGGTTAGCGATATGATGGAACTATATCAGCCATAGTCAAAGGTTCTGGTTCTGTTCTGTGTGCACCATTGCTAATGGTTGTAAGAATCCTTTATATTGACTGTCGAAACAGAGTCACAGATGAAGGAATGTTCCCAAGGTCATACAGCTGTCATGTGGTAGAGTCACAGGTGGCTATGCCCACCTGCATTTGTGTTGTATCAAACTGATAATGGTAGCCTTGATTGGGTGCTTCTCTGGCGAAGACCAAGCCCAGGTGTCTGGTGGTAGGCACAATGCCAGGGTGATATGGGAGAGTTGGTCAGGGACTCCACACAGAATTCCAGGAACATACTGTGAGGGACCATTCTTAGAAATCAGGGTTTGTCTGAGCCTTCCTGGGCCTGTGCTGGTTGCTCTGGGCACCATGCTGAAGTAAGCCAAGGATCTTGGGTCTTAGGCTGGCAAGGGCAGACTTTAGGGGAAGACTTCATTTGAGCTGGACCTTCAAGAAAGGTTAGTGGTTTGATTGGTGAAGGAGTTGATGGCAGGAAGATCACAACTCTGGAAGGAAAAGAGGTGGAACAGAGGCAAGGCATGGGAGAGAGAAGACTGGCCACCTTTTCTGTATGTTCTGGAAGGTTGGGTTGGAACCAGAATGCTACATGGAGGAATTTAGAGTTATGTAGGAACAGGGATCCTTGAAGGTCTTGGAGCACAGCTGTGGTGGTTTTATGAAATGAGCCCCGGGATGCCTGGCTGGCTCAGTTAGTGGAACATGCGACTTTTGATCTTGGGGTTGTGAGTTCGATGGGCATAAGTTTACTTTAAAAAAATTTATTTTATCAGGGCGCCTGGGTGGCTCAGTCAGTTGGGCATCCGACTTTGGCTCAGGTCATGATCTCACGGTTTGTGGATTTGAGCCCCACGTCGGGCTCTGTGCTGACAGCTCAGAGTCTGGAGCCTGCTTTGGATTGTGACTCTCTCTCTCTGCCCTCCCCCCCCCTCTGTCTCTCTCTAAAATAAACATTAAAGAAATTTATTTTATTTTTCAATAATTCTTTTTTTTTAATTAAACATTTTTTTTAACATTTTATTTTATTTTTTTGAGAGACAGAGCACAAGCAGGGGAGGGGCAAAGAGAGAGAGACACAGAATCCAAAGCAGGCTCCGGGCTCTGAGCTGTCAGCACAGAGCCCGATGTAGGGCTCGAGCTCATGAACGTGAGACCATGACCTGAGCTGAAGTCAGATGCCTAACTGACTGAGCCACTCAGGCGCTCCCCCCAAAAATTTAGTTTTTAAATATTAAAGAAGAGAAAGTTAGCTTCCAGTATGAGTTTGGAGACTGGACTGGAGGCAAGTTGGTTACTGCTGTGTTCCAGTAGGGAGATAGGGGACCTGAACAAGAATAGTGGTCAGCAGGGGAATGAAGGGGGAGAAAGAAGGTTCAAGATGAGTCAGTTCAGCAGACATTAGGGACCTGAATGGTGCTGGTACCATCAGGGATTTACCATTGAGTAGAAGGGGCAGAAGGTGGCAATGGAAAGATGGAGGAGTAAGGCAGCATCAGCTAAGTACTGGTGAGGACTTGCGAGAATCGGAATAAAGAGGGGCCCTTAGACTGCCAAAAGGGGAGAAGGATTGAGTCTGTGGCAGGCAGGCAAGATGAGGGGCTGTTCTTGGGTGAGCTGAAAAAGGTGGAGGAGGTAAAGACCAGGCTGTGCCTAAGGACCAAGGAGTAGATAGGCTGGAGCCAAATGAAGTATCCCTTGGGGAAAAGTGGGGCAAAAGACTGACCTGAAGGCTGAGGTGGGTCAGTAGGGTATCTCTGGAAGTTCTGAGTGGGATAGTGCTTGTGTTCCAGTTTTGACACAGAATCCAGGGGTTGCAGGGGGTGCAATTGCTGGAGGTAGAAAGGGTGGTCAAAAGAAATGGTGAGGAAGGGATGTACTTAGGGAGGAGAAACCATGATTTGTTGACCCACTTGGTGGGTAGGGGACTAGTGTGTTTTAAAATGTCTACAGTTTGGGAGACTCAGAATCATAGCAGGGATGATGTGGCTTTTGGCTGGATTCATTGAAAAATTGTCATTGACTTGCAGACTTGACCTGCGCAGGGCAAACTAAAGGTAGCCCGTGATAGTGTGAAGTTGATCCCCCTTTACCTTGCTTGCCTTTTTGAGTTGAGTTTATTTTGGTCATAGCCTTCTTGATAAGAGGTGTACAACTAGCCTAGTGGAATGGCAAGTGGTGATAGACCCATTTAGTGGATGGGTAAGAATAAGAGTGAGGCCTTGTGAGGTTTTTCCTAGCCTGTATAGGAAGTCAGTGATGAGAAGTTTGGTTCAATATGCAGGTCCTCTGGGTGTGTTGTTTAGATTGGAGCCACTACAGAGTGTGACTGCTTGGAGGCTAGAGGCTTCCAGAGTATTCAGAGAAGTAAGAAATGCTGGTTTCATTGCGGGGGCCCAAATGGGGACTATAGAGTATTGAACTCCAAGGGAACTCAAGTGAGAATAAATTCAGGTAGTGTGTTGTTCTTCAGTGTGTTCTGTGTATTGGTTAAGGATTTCTCTGTCCTTTTCTGGAGTTTTCTCTCTCCTCCCCATTAAAGAGTGTATCTGTGCCTTTGCCAGTGTTTCTGTGCTGTTGCTTCTTAAGCCTCTATCTTTTTCTGCTTTTTCTGTGTTGACATTCTAGGCCTGGAGTAAGGTGATAGTGGTTTTGAATACACAAGTGATTAATCTAGTTATTTCCCAGTGGGTCTTTTTGTGTCTATGCCTCTGGATAATAATTTAAAACAGTCTTCCTACGAGTCACATAACCTGCTTTGCCTTTTGACCGTTCTATTTCACTCTGATCATTAGTCAGTAATACTGCTCAGATAGCAATTTCTATAAATAGGATTTTAGAGTAGTTTACAAAATTACACCAGCCAGAGGGCTTAATTTAGCTTTAATGAATAGGGTTTCCTATTTTCCTATTTTCCTATTTCTTGTGTTTGATAGCTAAGCATTTTCTTAACTTTGCTCTGGGTCTAGGCTGGAAAGATGGATGCGATGCAGTAGTACAATATCATAAACTGAAGATGTCTAAGTTGATGAAGCTGTTCTGTGTTCTCTGTTGGAGTAAATTAAATCTGAAAGAAACTTTAGCAGTATGCTGATTTAATTTATACTTCTATTTTATTGTAATTAAAAATTTTGGGGGCACCTGGGGTGGCTCAGTCGGTTAAGCGTCCAAGTTTGGCTCAGGTCATGATCTTGCGGTTCTTGAGTTCGAGCCCTGCTTCAGGCTCTGTGCAGACATCTCAGAGCCTAGAGCCTGCTTCGGATTCTTTATCTTCCCTCTGCTCTTCCCCCACTCGCCCTCTGTCTCTCTCTCAAAAATAAATAAGCATTAAAAAAAAAAAATTAAAGGGACGACTGGGTGGCTCAGTTGGGTGGACATCTGACTTCGGCTCGGGTCACGATCTCACAGTTTGTGAGTCTGAGCCCCACGTCAGGTTCTGTGCTGATAGCCTGGAGCCTGCTTCGGATTCTGTGTCTCCCTCTCTCTGCTCCTCCCCCACTTGCTCTCTGTCTCTCTCTGACTCTCAAAAATCAATAAGTTTATTTAAGCAGTCTCTGCACCTAACATGGGCCTCGAAATTAGTACCCTGAGATCAAGAGCTGCATGCTCTACGGACTGAGCCAGCCAGGTGCCTGGGTTTATACTTTGGCTTTATTTTTTCTAAAGTTTATTTATTTTTGAGAGAGAAAGTGCACATGTGCACATGTGAGTGAGTGGGGGAGAGGCAGAGAGTGAGGGGGAGAAAGAGAATCCCAAGCAGGCTACCCACTGTCAGCGTAGAGCCCAGTGTGGGGCTTGAACCCACAAATTGTGAGATCATGACCTGAGCTGAAATCAGGAGTTGAATGCTTAACTGACTGAACCATCCAGGTGCCTCTACTTCTGTTTTATTTATTTTTTTTAATTTTAATTTAAAATTTTTAATTTTTTTTAATGTTTATTATTTTGAGAGAGAGAGAGAGAGAGAGACAGTGTGAGTGGGGGAGGGGTAGAGAGAGAGGGAGGCACAGAATCTGAAGCAGGCTTCAGGCTCCGGGCTGTCAGCACAGAGCCCGACATGGGGCATGAACCCATGAACCACGAGATCACGACCTGAGCCGAAGTTGGACACTTAACCATTTGAGCCACCCAGGTGCCCCTCTACTTCTGTTTTAAAAGCAGGCTCATAGGGGTGCCTGGGTGGCTCAGCTGGTTAAACATCTGACTTGGGTTCAGGTCATGATCTCACAGTTGGTGAGTTCAAGCCCTGTGTTGGGCTCTGTGCTGACAGCTCAGGGCCTAGAGCCTGCCTCAGATTCTGTGTGTGTGTGTCTCTTTCTGCTCCTCCTCGCTCGTGCTCTCTCTCAAAAATAAATTAACATTAAAAAATAAAATCAGGCTCATAGTGGGAACGATCAACCGAATATAAAAAAATCACTTTTATGGCTGACTTTGTCCTACACATCATGGGGTACATTTAATAGCCCTGAGGTTAAAATACCACTGTCTAAATTTTAGATATTGGAATTGTTTATTATAATTATTTTAATTAAGTGATCTCCATTTACAACACGGGACTCAAACTCATGACCTTCAGATCAAGAGTTGCATGTTCTACCGATTGAGCTAGCCAGGTGCCCCTATTGGAATTATTTCTGTCTTTGAAATTGTTTACAGTTTTTGGTACTGGTTTAATTCTACAGAAAGCATTTAGTTTGTCACTCTTTGACAAAGAAAGGTGACTGATTGGTGGGGTGGGCAGGAGACTGAGTGGCATTCCCCACTTCCTTTGGTGTAATTCTTTTTTGGTTGTGGGCATTCACCAATATTGGATCCTTCTTTTCCTGCAGGGCCTCTGCTCTTCAGGAAGATAAAAGACTTTTAAAGCAGCCTAGCACTAGAAGGCAAGGTAAGGTACTTGAAAAGAGATTGCTGCAAAAGAAAGAGGATTGGTACTTGCATTCTTGGCAAAATGATTATGGGATTTTAAGACACTATAGTGGGGAAAAAGCTGTATCAAGTAATACATATATTTAAAATAAGAAATTTTGAAAATGAAAAGAAAGGAAAAATCCTTTGTCCCCCAATTTTAGTCTTTCTTTTTTTTTTTTTAAGTTTTATTTAATCTTCGCACCACACGTGGAGCTTGAACCCACAACCCCAAGACCAAGATCATGCTCTTCCAACTGAGCCAGCCAGACACCTGTAGTCAGTCTTTATTTTATTTTTAAAAATTTATTATTTTTAAATTAATCTCCACACCCGATCTGGGGCTTGAACTCAGAACCTCAGGATCAAGAGTTGCTTGCTCCACTGACTGAGCCAGCCAGGCACCCACTAGTCTCTCTTTAAATAGGAAATGCCAACCCATGGTACATACTCAGAAAGTTCAAAAGGATTATGCAAGGGAAAGCTTCTACCCATCCCTTTAGTCCCCAGTTCTCCCTAGGAGCAGCCATTATTCCCTGAGACCTGGGTGTCCTCCAGAGACCTTGGGCAGCACTTTTACGGAGTTTAGGTTAGAGCATAGACTCCATTTTTATCCTGCTTTTTTCTTAGCATTATAGCATGAGCTGTGTTTTAGATATACAACATTTGTAATGGCTAACCTGTTCGTAGTTCTTAGATAGTTGTTTCTTACTTTGATTATAATATGTAATGTTGCTATTAACATTTTTGGGCATTAAGCTTTTTTGGAATCTTTTTTTTTTTTTTTTTTAAGAATTTCATTATTTAAAAAAAAATAATCTCTACAGTCAGTGTGGAGCTCGAATTCAACCCAAGAGCTGCATGCCCCACTGACTTTAGCTAGTCAAGCACCCCTAGAATCTTTCTTATCACCATATTAAATATAAAGCTTTTGAAAAAAGTGAGACATGACTTACAGTTTTGTAGGAGCACATCTGTATTGTAGGAGCACATCTGTATTGTAGGAGCATATCTGTAATGTCAAGTGAGGCTGGTTTGTATTCGTTTTTATTTTTAAGCATGGTGTATGTTTTCCCTGGTCCCTTTTCTGTGACTTGTATGGATATGTGATTTTTATAGCCATGCAGAGGCCCAGGCTCAATGTTCTCTGCCATTGGGCATAGGTGTAGCCACAGATTCAGTCTTCCTGAGGCGGTCCCAGCTCTCAGATACCCTAAGTATAGGGGAGGGTGCCATCAAGGGGAGCTCAAGGACAAGTGAGACACTTGGAAGGATGTGTCATATTCAGGGAAACAATGACCAGTGCCCAGCTTGGCACTTGCTCTTCATTTCTATGGATGTTGAGTTTTTGTATGTGGAGTATGGGGATCTACAAACAAGAAGCATCTCTTACAGAGTTCTTTCTTTTTTCTTTAATTTATTATTATTAATAACATTTTTAATGTTTATTTATTTTTGAGAGGGAGAGAGAGAGAGAGAGAGAGACAGGACAAGTGGGGGAAGGGCAGAGAGAGAGAGAGAGAGAGAGAGAGAGAGAGACACACGCAGAGTCTGAAGCAGGCTCCAGGCTCAGAACTGTCAGCACAGAGCCCAACATAGGGCTTGAACCCACAAACCGTGAGATCATGATCTGAGCCAGAGTCGGGTGTTTAACCAATTGAGCCACCCAGGCACCCCGTATTATTATTATTTTTTAAGTAAGCCCTACACCTAACGTGGGGCTTGAACTCATGACCTGAGATCAAGGGTCACTTGCTCTACTGATTGAGCCAGTCGGGTGCCCCCAGAGTTCTTTCTAATAGTTGGTATCTAGGAGCACCTGGGTGGTTCAGTTGATTAAGCACCCAACTCTTGGTATTAGCTCAGGTCGTGATCTCATGGTTGTGGGATCAAGCCCCACATTGGGGCTTGGATTTCTTGAATTCCTGCTTGGAATTCTCTCTCTCTCTCTCTCTCTCTCTCTCTCTCTCAAAATAAATAAGTAAACATTAAAAAAGTAATAATAGTTGGTATCTACTGAAATAGGTTAGTGGACTTGGAGATGTTTGTTTTTGCAAATGATATGGTCGTTTCTATTTTACCTCTCTCTGTGCTGGGAGCATTTCCCTCCAAGCATCCTAGGGATTGATAAGGGATTACTTAAGATTCCCAAGGCTGTCTATAGCAGAAGTGAACCAGTTCTGCCTTGGTTGTCATAAATGCCTCTCTTAATTAGCTCAGTTCTCTAGGACTGGGTTGATACTTCAGCCAATTTTTGCCAAGAAAAATTATACAGTGAATAATGGAATTCCAAATAGCATTTCCTTTTTATTTGGCTATTAATCAGAACCTGGGACACCATCCATTTTCTGGGCCCTTATTTTACTATGGAATGCTTCCATAAAACACGCATCTCTCATCACTATAAATGTCACGTGTATACTCCTGTTTGGGCTGGTAGGTTATCTTTGCATCATAACTGCCCTGACCTCAGGGAGCCTTGCTTACTGGATTTTTTAATAGTGGAGACCAGCCTGATGAGCGGTCCTTGAGCAGGGGTGGGTTCTGCATCTTGTGGAAAATTAGGAAATGTAGAGAACTTTGCTCTACCTGTTCTGTTAAGCATGCCTGAATAAGTGTCTTATATTTTTAGACTGAGCAGTGTTGGGAAGATTGAATTGCCTGAGTAGAGAAATTTGGTGGGAGGAGACTAGAAGAGAAGCTCTTTATTAAAGATCTAAAAATAGAATTCATTAAAGTCTCAAATAGATAACAGTAGGATTCCTGTCTTACTCTCTCCTCTGGATTTGTGCTACCAGCTGTTGCTTCTGCTTACCTGGAAAAGATCACAATATTTTGTCAGAAAGGTCAACAGTATAGACTTAAAATACTGTGTTTGCCAGTCTGAAGATGTGCTTTTTCCAGTTTTAAAGTACTTTAAAAAGCGACTGGATTCTTTGGCGCTGGGAAGAAATTCTTAGCAGGAAAAGTTGATTCTTTTCCTTGGAATGCCCGCCCTGAGCTGACAGGGCCTGTGGGGTCCCCTCTCCCTTCAAAGCCTTGAGTTTTTTTCCTTCTGGTTAGGCATTGATGACGAGAGAGGGGACTCTTGTATAAGGCATCTAATTTGCCCATCTAATGCTACCTTAATCAGATGGGACCTCAGGTCTCCCTTCTGATTTTTTAAAGAGGGGTTTCTTTTTGAATCAAAAAGGTGGAGAGGAAAATGGCTGCTCATGTGCCTATGGTGCCCCGGGCTGCCTTTGCCCTTTTCCTCTGTGTGAGGGGGTGAAGGAATATCCTTGTCTCCCCTCTTCTCTCCTGCCATGAGCTTCCAGGGAGAATGGGGCTCATTGTGGGCTGTGCCTGCAGGCACAGTGTCAGGTCTGCTGTGGCTTCTGTCTGGTCTGCTGTGGTTTCTGGGTGCTGAGGGCCCAGCAAGTAGTCATTTCCTCACATGCTGCCCTGCTGTTCAGGACTGTTCTGAGGCATGGTGCATGTGTTTTGTTTGCTCCTAGGTCTGTCCTCTGATTTTGTCACGTCTTGATAAACATTCTTGTGGACCCTTTTGCAGGCCTGAGCTCACTCTTGCAACAGATTTGAGGCCATATTTGGAGAGGCAGGCCTGCTGCTCCCAAGGGTGGCTTAGTGCCTGGTCACAAGAGGCTGGGCACTCTCTCCAGGCCTTTCTTATGTTTGGAATCCTCTGGGAAGCATAGGATTAATCTATTTGTGAATGAAATAGGCTTTAAATTTTTAAAACTTTATTTTGGCCTTCAATTGTATCTCAATAAGGCTGGAAAAAAATTGTTTTAGCTTTAATCAACTATAGAACTTATTCAAGATGTGAAATGCTAGAGTATGATTCTCCAGGTAGGGGAAGCCAGAGGGACTCAGCTTTTTAAAAAACAGGTTTGTTTTGGACGTGGATACTCTCTCCTGATACCAAAGTGCCTTACCCATCAGGCGGTTCTTTTTTATTTTTTTAATGTTTATTTTTTGAAAGAGAGAGACAGAGCATGAGTGGAGGAGGAGCAGAGAGAGAGGGAGACACAGAGCTTGAAGCAGGCTCCAGGTTCTGAGCTGTCAGCATAGAGCCCAGTGCAGGGCTTGAACTCACAAACCGCGGGATCATGACCTGAGCCGAAGTCGGATGCTTAACTGACTGAGCCGCCCAGGTGCCCCCATCAGGCGGTTCTTTTGACCCTAGACCAGTGTGTCCTTGGGGAAAAAAAAGTATGAGGTACTTCTGTTTTTTGTGAGTGGACAGATAGAGGCTGCTTCTTTTTCAGGGGTGTTAGTTTCAGATGGGGAGCCAGATGTATGGTCAGCTGTTGTGCATAAGCAGGTTCTGTAAGGATCAGGTGAGTGAGCTGGTGATGGTAGGAGGATGGAAAAGCCCTGGTCAGGCCCTCCTGGAGTTGGCAGAGGGCTTTTCTACATGAAGTCTATATGATTGCATGGATGGCTGCTAATTTTGTTCCGTTAAAACCCAGATAGGGAGATTATTCGGAATGGTACTGGAAAGATCATTTGAGTAAAAAAATTCCATTCTTTCCATGATGCTTCAGTATGTCTGATTTCTTCATCTTCTGTGGAAGTGTCCTCTGAAAGGAGCAGCTGGCACTGGCACTACCCTGGGTGTTTGCCTTCCTCCTACCTTTTGTTTTTTTTCTTTTATTAGAGGGGGACAAAATCTAGTCTATTTTATCCTTCTGACTGGGCAGAATGAGAGGTTTCTTTTCTCTGTTTTAGGATTGGGAGTGGCGTTTGTTTTTATCAAATAAAAGAATAAAACATACCATGCTGAGATCACACTGTCAATACCAGCACTTGTTATAAGATGGTATTGAGTTCTAATGGAGAACTCTTCTTTCAGATAGTGCCTGCTCATACATAGTGTTTTGGGTCATGAGTTCCCAAGAGGTGCGGTCTACCCACTGAAGGTCCTTGCACTTTGGCAAGACCAGCAAGAGTTTGGCACAAGTGTGATGAGGTTGGACAAAGAAAACTGAGTATTCTCAGCAGTAGAAACAGGGGCCTGAGGAAGGAACCTACCAGATGTACTGAGTCCCCTGGGACCCTTGCATCCTAATATGGCTTAAGTAAGGCCCTTGACCTCTCTGCTTCAGTAAAACTGGGACAGAGTATCCTTCCCATAGGCTGCTGAGAAGGAAATAAAGGTTGACTGGTAATGTTCCCTGTACTGTTCTGTAATGGCTACTTGTTAATATTACATTTATCCTTTTCCTTTCCGGTGTAAATTAGGACTCAGATATTTAACAAAGGCTGGTTATGTTTCTTAGGTTGAGTTACGGGTTCAGGGGTGTTTTTTTATTATGTTTCACAATTACAAATGTAATAGGTGATTTTAGATGTAGCTAGTATTTGATAGAATCAAACAAACCTAGATACAAGCCCATTGGTACCTCCCAGGAAGCAGCTCTACCTTGACTGCTCACTCATCTGTGGGGTTTTGAGTGCTACGGTGTCTTGTTGGGGCGGGTGGTCCTTGGAGGCATTGGCCTCTGTCAAGATGAGTAAGAGGATGAAAATACTTTGAGGACCAAGGTCTCTCTCTGTTAACTAGACAGCCTTGTTTAGATTTTTTTTTTTTAATTTTTATTTTAAAAAAAAAAAATTTTTTTTTTCAACGTTTATTTATTTTTGGGACAGAGAGAGACAGAGCATGAACGGGGGAGGGGCAGAGAGAGAGGGAGACACAGAATCGGAAACAGGCTCCAGGCTCTGAGCCATCAGCCCAGAGCCTGACGCGGGGCTCGAACTCACGGACCGCGAGATCGTGACCTGGCTGAAGTCGGACGCTTAACCGACTGCGCCACCCAGGCGCCCCTAGATTTTTTTTTTAAAGTAACCTCCACACCCAGTGTGGGGCTCAAACTCATGACCCAAGATCAAGAGTTGCATACTCCACTGGCTGAGCTAGCCAGGAGTCCCAACATTGTTTAGATTTTTAAGAAGTTTCTTCAGAGGTTGTTTGTGCCCAGGTTTGTTTTCTTGAATCTTACCAGTGAAGTAGAAGGAGCATAGGCTGACAAGGTTGTTGCATGTGAGTTGAGTGACTGGAAGTGCTTTGTTTCTTTTTCTGTACGCTGTTTATATCTTTTCAAGCTATCAGCAGCAGTGCATGCCTTAGAGTGAAAGCCCTTGGTTTTCAAAGGACTAGACGTGTACTTATTTTTTCCCCTCATGACCATATGACCTCCTGACTGGGTAACTTATTAAACTTTGGCTTTGCAGCCAACTTGCATTTTAAGAGACCAGGAGTGAGTGAGTGAGTGCTCCTGGTTATATGTTGGCAGCAGCAGATTCTATACCTGGAACATGTAATTCAGTAAGCTGTAGGGTTGGAATTCTTTAGAACAGGAATTTTGAGGTGTTATTATAATTATCATTGTTTTGGTTAATAGGAACAACTTAGTATGGAATGTTTGAACCTTACTCTGTAAAGTCAACATCTCCCTGGAAACCAGAACTGTTTTGGGCTTCCTTGACTCCTAGAGGGACAAATTGAGTACAAATTCTTTGGGGTGTGATGGGGCGAGGGTACAACCAACAGTGCCGAACTTCTAAGCAGAGAATAATTTTCCTAAAGGTAAAAATCGGGTTCCAGCCTCCAAGTGATGTAGGTAGGCACTGTGTTTTATGATTCTGTGTTGGGTGGGAGCTGCCTCTGGGTTCCCAGTGGGGCAGTCTCCACATGATTTCCAGATACTGGAGGCATCTGGTTTCTGACCTTTGTGTTAGAGGCACATGAGGGTAGAGCTGTAGGCTGTTATCAGATGAGAAAATGACATGATACCACCAGAGGGGAGTTGAAAATAAAGCTCTAAATGCTCACTCTAAATCCTCTGATAGGCTAGAGGGGAAGCAGAGCCCACAGGGTTGCTCCCAGCCTGGGAGTAGTTCTGGACGGTGCTGAACAGGCAGTCCAGAGAAGGCCACTGTATAGGAGCTGATTCTCAATAGAATAGAAGAAACCCCAGTATTGAAGCAAGTCCATTTCTACTGCAGGCACTCCAGACTCCTTGTTATTTTGGAGGGATTACTGACCTTGGCAGTTTTATTTCACATTTGGGTCTGAGGTGGAAAAACCAGGACACCCAGTAGTGTTCATAGCAATGCCCATGTTCTTAAGCTGGTCTGCTCATGTAGGTTGTCTGAGGCACAGAAACTACACTCATATGAGATTATGGGTGACTGGAATATTTGTATTTTGTGTATATATTTAAAAAAATTTTTTAAATGTTTATTTATTTATTTTGAGAGAGTGAGAGAGCAGGGGAGGGGCAGAGAGAGAGGGAGAGAGAATCCCAGTCAAGCTTTGCCCTGAGCCACCCAGACGCTCCTGTATATATATATTTTAAAGTGTTTATTCTGTGTCAGGCCCTTATTGTAAGTGTTTTACATGCATTAGCACACCTAATGAATCTATGCTTATAATTGGAAAAAGTTAAAGACAAAAGGAATTTGATTTAGGAAGTGTTTAAGATTAAATACTATTAAGCAGCCTTGTAAGACAGGCTAGCCTATGGACTGTGGAAAAGATTGTCAGCTGGCATTCAGTGGGCAGGGCCTGTTGGTGCTGGGTTTCAGTTCTTTCATTTGCAGGTGGTTTTTTAGTTCCTGTCATGTCCTGGGCACTGTGCTAGGCTCTGGGGATGGATCTGGTGATGGGTGAGACAGGTATGGGCCCTGCCCTACTGAGGCAAAAGAGGAAGGAGAAGTGAAGATTATTTCTTCTCAGTTGGTATTTTTTAGAAGAAAGTGTGTTTTGGAGAGGCTGAAGGTCACACCCCCGAAGTGAGCATAGGCAGTCAGTATGCCTCTGATTCATCTTGGGGGGAGGGGGGGGCTAGACCCATCTCAGAGAGTGATATGAGGCATCAGGAAGAGGACTTTGGAGAGCCTGGGAGGCAGTTCTAGGTGATGATGATGATGATGATGATGGTGGTGGTGGTGGTGGTGGTGGTGATATTTTTACTGTAGTTGACACACAGTGTTACATTAGTTTCTGTGGAAACTAATCACTGTGTACAACACAGTGATTGGATAACTGCAGTTCTAGATTATTTTCAAAGCCAGACTGACATTTGGGCACACACAGATATGTCTGTGACCTGTTGAGCCAGTTCCTGGCGCTGATGCCATGCCTTAGGTGATCCTGGTAGGGCCTGCAAAATGGTGTTTCAGAGATTGGCCGAAGTGAACCATGGAAGCCCTCTTGGTTTGGTAGTGATTTGGATAAGGATGTGGGGGGAATTTGGGGGTTAATTGAGGAAGCTGCAGGACCAAATGGGAGGGGGATTAGAGAAGATGAACCCTGGAAAGGAGAGGGGAGGGAGAAGATAACAGTGAGCAGAGGAACTTTGTTAAGTTTGCTCTGTTAATCCCCAAGTTGGAGGAGATGGGAGGCCAGGGGGACAGTAAGGGGGTGGGATCTAGAAACCATTGTGGGGTCAAGTCGGCTAGGAGTAGGGATGGGAGACTTTGACCAGCCCTAAAATGATGGATTTATGGTGTAGATAGAGGTAGCTTCTGAACAGAAACTAAGGCAGTGAGGTTGGTCTAGGCCAGAGCTGAGGAATAGTGGAATCTGAAAGGCAGTGTTGGTGTGCTTTACCAGGGGAGCAAGTTAAAACCCTTCAGGCTGTGAGAGTCAGGAAAATCGGCAGTGGAAGGAGTAATGCCTGGAGGAGACGTGGGGATTTTTGGTTCCCCAGTTAAAAATAAACAATTTATCTCTGAGAACTGGTTGAGAGATGGATAAAGGAGCCACACAGGTGGCTGTAACATCAGCTTAATAACTAACAACTGTTGGAGAGCATAGCACCAGGGGAGTGGCCACTGGGGGTTCCTCATGCCGAACCCCAGAATTGGAGGTACCCACCTAGTTGGCTGTGGGGCTAACCTCTGTGTTCACCCTTCCTGTCTTTCTTTCTACATGTTCTGCTTTACACAGTCTTCAAACTCTTCCAGGGTTGGTTTGGTTTTATGATTATTTCATCTTTTGTTTGCTTGTTTGTTTGGAGAGAGAGAGAGAGAGGGAATATCTTAAGCAGGCTCCATGTTCAGCACAGGGCTTGACTGGGAGCTTGACATGGGGCTCAGTCTTAACGACCATGATAAGCTCATGACTTGAGCCCAAATCAAGAGTCAGATACTTAACTGAGCCACCCAGGCGCACCTGTTTACTTCATCTTATTGTTATTTTTTTTTTTTGCATTTTTGCAAATTCTTTAATATCTGGCTTGTAGAAGACAGCTGGATTCTTATATTGTTTCTGCATTCATTCTGTTGCAATATCACTTTACCTTATTAAAACTATATATGTGTGTATATACATATATATGTATATTTATGTATATGTATACATATGTGTATGTGTATAATATACGTATGTATACTTAAAGTAGGCTCCACACCCGAGGTGGGGCTTGAACTCAAGACCTCGACATCAAGAGTTCTACCAACTGAGTCAGCCAGGTGCCCCTAAAAATATTTTATTAACCTTTTTTTTAAACTTTACTAGTGTAAAATAAAACAAAAATAGAGAAAACAACCTCTCCCACCCCAAAAAAATATAGCTTAGTGAATTATAAGGTTAAGAAATAGAGCTTTGCTGGCCCTACCAGAGACCTCTTGGTGGGTCCCATCCCTGCTACAGCCCTCCATTTCCTACCTTCCAAAGGTTTTTTTGTATCCATTTCCTTACATTTATTTTTGGTTTTATCTTCCACATGTGTATCCTTAGGCACTGTAGTTTAGTTTAATTTTATCTTTTCTTTTTTTTTTAAGTAAGCTCCACACCCAGCATGGGGCTTGAACTCACAACCCTGAGATCGAGAGTTGCATGCTCAACTGACTGAGCCAGCCAGGTGCCCCAGTTTTGACCATTTTTAAAACTTGGTATGTCTTCTAAGTTTCTTTAATCTACAGATTCCCCCTCTATCCCCTTTCCTTGCAATTATCTGCTGAAAACCCTGGACACTTAAATTTGTGGAGTCTTCCCACAGTCCAAATTTTTAAGTTTTTTTTTTTTAATTTGTTTTTAATGTTTATTTATTTTTGAGAGAGAGAGTGTGAGCGAGAGCACACACAAGTGGAGGAAGGGCAGAGAGAGAGGGAGACACAGAATACAAAGCAGGCTCCAGGCTTCTGGCTCCCAGCTGTCAGCACAGAGCCCGATGCAGGGCTCAAACTCATGAACTGTGAGATCATGACCTGAGCCAAAGTTGGACGCTTAACTGACTGAGCCACCTAGGTGCCCCTCCCACAGTCCAAATTTAGCAGATGGTGTCTCAGGGTGCAGGCCACCCATGCTCTTCTTTGCATTTCCTGTGAATCGATGACTGGATCCAAAGGCCGATCAGCCTCAGGTTTGGACCTTTGGCATGGCTGGAGGGCTGCTTTCCTCTTGTTCCACATTGCTCATTGCTGGTACCCAGAGCACCACTTCTGTGGGAGGACGAGGGCCTGAAGAGAGGCCAGGCCCAGCCCAGCCTCTCACTGGCTCTGTAGTCCTTGTCAAACCAGTCTCTCCAGAACCCATGTGACAGGTGTTGCAAGAGGAAGAGCCTGATGTCTCCTCTGGCTTAATTCACCAAAGTGGACTCACAGCAACATCCACCTCTCAGGCCCTCCCTTCCCTCTAACTCCCAATGTTCCTGCCTTTCCCTGTCTGTCCATCATTTTATCCCCTATTTTCAACTTTCCTTCCTTCCTTTCCCCCTTTGTTTATATGGTGTTCTGATGGGAAAAGAGCTGTTTGAGGCTGAGGAGAGGGAATCTCATACTATTTGCTCACCGTCTGGGAGACTGTGGAAACCTCTGTTTACTAATCTGTAAAATGAAGGTGTTGATCCTGATGATTTAAATGGTTGCCTCATACTCTGTCCCATGAGTGTTGTGTTTTACAAATTTTGTCTGTGCTTAAAAGCTGTTTCAGAGGATTTTCTTCTTGTGGGGCACAGCCCCAGTGGTAAGGAAATGGAAAAATCTGGGTAGGGCATAGAGAGCAGCCAGAATCCCGTCTTTTCCTCATATCTGTGCCATTGGGCCAGTGGGCCGGGGGAACAGTGGAAGGCTCTGTGGGCTGTGGTCATGGCCTCACATGCTGGTATCAAGCTCTGGGTACAGAAACCTGCCTTTCAGAATAGGGAAGTGTGCCAGCTGCCAGTGCTGCAACTGTGCCGGTAGGTGGCTAAAGCTGTGGGTGTGTGGAGGGCCAGAGATTGTTTCATTGTGAGACTAGGCGTAGGCTCCAGGCCCAGGAACTTGTCAGCTGGCCCTGGCTTTCTCGTTTGCAGGCCCCACTCAGCTTCCCTCAGAATTTGATGGGCAGCCCAAGCCTATGTTTGATGCGGGGGCGACTCTGTGCTCACCTCAGAGACAGCAGCTGCCTGATCCACCTTTGCTGTGAGGATCTGGAGGTAAAGGGCTGTACTAGTGGCTGGCCTACACCTTTATATATACTGAGCTCATTGCCCTTCAAGTGGGAATTGCTACTGAGGAAAGGTATCATGTACCGTCCTGGGGTTTATCTGGCCTTTCCCTAGTGCTGAGACACTTAACACGTGCATGTGGTGTTTTGTTTGTGGTGTTACTATTTCACACATTTAAAATTTCGTTTATGTTATACTTCATTTCAAAGCCAAATAAATTCAGATTTTTGTGTTGTTCTGTCCACTAAGATTGCTTAGGCCTAAGGAAGTAGACCAGGTTTTGTTTTCTTGTTTTGAATCCCAAGTTTTCTGAGAGTTTGTCCTTTTGGGAGGAGAACGTAAGGAATTCCAGTTAGGGAGGTGTGGGCTGTGCTGGAGGAAGGGCCGCAAAGGCTGCCTAGCAGTGCTCAGGAGCTGCCCATGGGAGTGGGTGTCAGGCAGCCAGCAGCAGGCATGGCAGTGAGGGGAATGCCGAATCTCCCATATGAGTGATCTTTACTATTACGTTTAAAAATGGAATTATTCATGTTTTGGTGAGGGCATAATTATGGCTACTTGCTTAGGGTGGTAAAGCAGGAGTTAAAGCCATGTTTCCTAGTGCTGGCTGCTCTGTTGGTGTTTGCTATCTATGATCAGCTAGCAGTAAAAGTAGTTAGGAGGCCCTGCTTTCCCCTGAGGTGTCAGCAGGTAGCAGGCGCTGGCCAATTTATCCTAGGCCAGAGCTGAATTTTCTCATTCTTGAGTCTTTGAAAATATATTCTTTTATAGATAAAGCTGTTTCACTGAATCACCTGGTAACTAGTAGCATTTAATTTTTTTTGATGTCACCAATTTTTTAAAAATTGAAGCATTATTTATAAATGTAGCAAAATGCATAAATCATAGATGTACAACTCAACACATTTTTACATACTGTATACGCCACTGAGATCAAGATCTAGAACATTTCCAGAAGGTTCCATTGTGCCTTTCCCCAATCAGCATCTCCCCCAAAGTAACCACTCTTCTTTTGTTTTGTTTTAAGGTTTATTTATTTTGAGAGAGCGCAGGCAAGCAAGGGAGGGGCAGAGAGGGAGACAGAGAATCCCAAGCAGTCTCCACGTTGTCAGGGCATAGCTCCATACGGGGCTCAACCCGCGAACCAGGAGATCATGATCTGAGCCGAAATCAAGAGATGCTCAACAGATTGAGCCACCCAGGTGCCCCTTCACTAAAGTAACCACTCTTCTAACCTCTGTCCTTAAGCTTAGTTTTCCTGCTCTTGATCTTCATGTAAGTGGAATGATAGAACGTGTGCATACTGTCATTTGTTTTTTTTCTTGCTAAACATTAGGTCTGTGGCGTCTGTGTGGTTCTATACAGCATTTTGTTCTCTTTTGTCGTATAGTATTTCACACGAATATATCACAGTTTACTGCTTTTCCTGTTGGTAAACATTTGGGCTGTGTCTAGTTTTTGACATCCTGAATAATACTGATGTAAATGTTCTTGTTCCTGTCTTCTGTTGGTGTATACTAAGAATGAGTTGTGGATATATTTGATGTTTTAATAACTGGGGATTTTGTTTATATGCCTCATGTTGTATTTTATTTTTGAACTTTTTATTATGGGGAATTTCAAGTACACACTTAATGACTAGCTTAGTGACTAGCGTAGCATAATATTCACGTTTCTAACTTTTGCCCCACCTCACATAATTTTGAAGCAAGTCTCAGATATCCGGTCATTTCATCCCTCAATAGTTTGGTGTTTGGCTCTAGAAGATAACGTAACCATAGCATCTGCTAAAGGGCTTCGTGTTCCTTCTTTCTGGTCCTGGTGTTTTTCTCCAGGGTTTGTATCATGGTCCTCATGGTGGGGTGTGGCTCCCAGTTCCTGTTACTCCTCATCCTGGTGAAGTTGCCTAGGTCACTTGGTTTTTCCAGGCAGCCTTCGAACCAAGAACTAGCATGATAGAGAGTTGGGAAGGTCATCTTAGGAGTTTGGAATGTCAGTCACGGTTCTGGGTACCACTTTCTGTTGGGTTAATTATCCACATGTATAACTTAGGCAGATCTGAGAGAAAGAGGAGAGTGGAGTAGTGAGTACTTCTGTAGTTAGGCGCATGACTGCCTGTCCCAGATGGCTGCATTGGCCTGGGATAGATGGCTCTTTCCCCAGGGCCCCAAGAGAGGAGGGTGCTACCTCCAGGACAGCTGGTCTCCAGCATTCCTGTCAGGCCCTGCCCTTCAGTTGAAGGACAGCAGGCATCAAACTTAGATTTGGAAGTAATGATTAGAGAAAGTTAATGTTTTTCAGAACAGTGAAACTACAGTATGAAGGTTAGACTCGGGAGCCCCAAAATACTCTCTAGCTTCCCTCTCCTCTCCTTGTGTTCAGCAGTTATGCCTGTGTTTCCCTGCTCTGACCCTGGAGTTGTTCTGGGGTGGGCTCAGTAGGTACCCTGGTCTGGAGGGCTGGTCCAGAGAAGAAACAATGGGAGCAAAGAACATCACAGATACCTTATTATTTGGAGTCATTCGCCCATAAATTCTCCATAGCAATTTTCCTCTGAGGTAGTCAAGTTTGACTAGAAAAACATAGCACCATGTTTTGATTCATTAGTCATCTAGATGCTCACCCTCCCATACTGTTGCACTGGCTGACCGTGAAGTACCACTACTCCCAGTTTGAGTTTATGACACCTGCTACCCACCGTGCCCAATATTCAAGGAATACGAGAGGGACAAATTGCTTTCTCATGCTGTTTCAACCTGTCCCATTCTCCTTCCTCTTCCTTCTTATGTTGTTAATGAAGGAGTTTGCCAATAACTTAGTTTTAGGGAAAGTGAGGGAAAAGTCACTTCTATCTTTAGGTGGGAATGTAAATTGAAGGCATTTTGCCAATATCTGTCAGTTCTAATGTATGTAACTTTTGACCCAGTAATTTCACATCTAGAATTTTATGCTCAGATTTCCTCCCAGGAGAATGCAACTATGAGAGAGCACCCTTGAGAGCAAAAGAGGCAGGATACTTAGACACTTAAATGTGCCACAAGCAGCAAGGGTGAGTGTGAGGTGGGTCCAGCCACTGGGGCTGAGGTCTCCCAGTTCTAGTAAATTTGAAAAGTAACAACTATGAAATATGTGATTCCATTTGAGCTTTAAGAATGAATTAAAGAGAGATGTACTTGTGTATGGGTTTAGAGACAAATTAAATGTGTCATTTGTGGATAGCTGCTGAGGAAACCCAGCCTGCTCACCTGAGGCTGGTAAGGAAGCCTGCTTTTCACTTTTGTCCTGTTGTATTATTAGAATTTGTTTTACCCCCATAGGAATTACTTGTATTGCATTAAGCCCAAAGGTAAGGACCAGACAGCTGATGGCATCTTTGTGAGCTTGCCATGTATCTTCTGGATTGTGATCGGGAATTGTTAGTAGGGAATATGACTGAGAAACACTGGGTTAAGCCTGCCCAGACCTTGCGTTTAGCTCTGGGACCTCTGAACTTGGTGATGGTCTGGTTGGGGTTTTTTCCTCCAGGAGGGAAGGCTCCTGGGAAGGAAAGATGAAACTATTTTTAATCTTAAGCAAACATAACCCAGTGTAGTAATTACAGGCCCCAGTGTGACATTTTCTTCCATTATAACCCAAGTCACTTTTAAAACAAAGTCCTTTTTTGTGTTATTTTGTGTTGTAGTGTTTCTGGAAGAAAATGCTTTTAAGATACCTTTATTTCCTCTTACAAACGTGGATGGCTTGGGGACCTGGTGGGATGTGTGTTTTGAATCATGCAGTCTGGGCATTTGGTGCCTGGACCTTGGAATGCTAGTGGGCAGGGTGCTAGGGTGTAAAGTAAGTGGTGGGGTTAGGGTTTCATAGGTTGTCACAGTTTATAGAGCTCATCTGCAGACTTCTGCACCTCTTCTGCACCACAACTGTTGGTGAATGTTGCTGCTTTGCCAGGGAAGAACTGAGGTCTTGAGAGGGGAGGTGGAACATGCACCACATTCCTTTTTCTTACCACTTATTGTCTATCCATTTCACGTGGCATGGCATATATTTCTGTAATATTTATGTATGTACGTATGTATGTACGTTTGTTTATTTAGTTAAGTCTCTACATCCAGCATGGGACTTGAGCTCACAACCCTGAGATCACGAGTCGTATGTTCTTTGGATGTGAGCCAGCCAGGTACCCCTAACTTTCAAATTTTGGTATAATTTCATACTTACAGAAAAATTGCAAGAATGGTATTAGGAACACCTAAAAACGCTTTCCTTTGAATCGCCATTTGTTTATATTTTGCCTTATTAGCTTTATTGTTGTTCCCTCCGTTTTCTGTCTATACATTTTTTTTCCTGAACCATTTGTATGATTGGCAAACGTCACATCCCTTTACTCCAAAATTCTTTTTTTACTTTTTTTTTTTACATTTTATTTTTTTTAATTTTATTTTTTTTACATTTATTTATTTTTGAGAGACAGAGAGGGACAGAGAGCACAAGTGGGGGAGGAGCAGAGATAGAAGGAGGCACAGAATCCGAAACAGGCTTCAGGCTCTGAACTGTCAGCACAGAGTCTGATGCAGGGCTCAAACTCATAAACTGTGAGATCATGACCTGAGCCAAAGTCGGATGCTTAACTGACTGAGCCACCCAGGTGCCCCACTCCAAAATTCTTAATTATGTATTTCCTAGGAATAAGGACATTCTCTTATTACAGATCATCTGTCAAAATCAGCACATGTAAGGGGCACCTGAATGGTTCAGTCGGTTACATGTCTGACTTCAGCTTGGGTCATGATCTCCTGACTTGTGAGTTCGAGCCCTGGTTTGGGCTCTGTGCTGACAGCTCAGAGTCTGAAGCCTGCTTCTGATTCTGTGTCTCCCTCTCTCAGCCCCTCCCTTGCTCATGCTCCCTCTCTCTCTCTCTCTCTCTCTCTCTCTCTCTCTCACTCTCACTCACTCAAAAATAGATAGACATTAAGAAAAAATCAGGACATTTAAGGGGCGCCTGGATGACTCATTTGGTTAAACACCCAACTCTTGATCTTGGCTCAGGTCATGATCTCATGGTTTGTGAGTTCAAGCCCTGTTTTGGGCTCTGATGGCATAGAACCTGCTTGGGATTCTATCTCTCCCTCTCTCTCTGCCCCTCACTTGCTTTGTTCTCTCTTTCTCTGTCTCTCTCTGCCTCTTTCTAAATAAATAAATAAATAAATAAATAAACAAACAAACCTAAAAAAGATTAAAAAAAAATTAGGACATTTAACATTGGTGTACCTATTTTATAGTCCGTATTCAGATTTCCAAAGTTGTTTTAGTAGTACCTTTGATTGTCCCATATGAGTAGGTATGAGATGCAGCTTGTTTTTTTTGTGTTTTTTTTTTTTTTTAGATTCTCAAGTTAGTTAACATGCAGTGTAGTCTTGGCTTCAGGAGTAGAACCCAGTGATTCATCACTTACATATAACACCCAGTGCTTATCCCAAAAGGTGCCCTCCTTAGTATCTATCACCCATTTAACCTACCCCCATCAACCCTCAGTTTGTTCTCTGTATTTAAGAGTCTCTTATGGTTTGCCTCCCTCTCTATTTTTATCTTATTTTTCTTCCCTTCCCCTATGTTCATCTTTAAGTTTCTTAAATTCCACATATGAGTGAAATCATATGACATCTATCTTTCTCTGACTTACTTATTTTGCTTAGCATAATATTCTCCAGTTCCATCCATATTGTTGCAGATGGCAAGATTTCATTCTTTTTCATCTCCAAGTAGTATTCCATTGCATATGTATATATATACACACACATCTTTTAAAAAAATTTTTTTTTCAATATATGAAATTTATTGTCAAATTGGTTTCCATACAACACCCAGTGCTCATCCCAAAAGGTGCCCTCCTCAATACCCATCACCCACCCCCCATCAACCTTCAGTTTGTTCTCAGTTTTTAAGAGTCTCTTATGCTTTGGCTTTCTCCCACTCTAACCTCTTTTTATTATTTTTTTTTATTTTTATTTTTTTTAATTTTTTTTTTTAACGTTTATTTTTGAGACAGAGAGAGAGCATGAACGGGGGAGGGTCAGAGAGAGGGAGACACAGAATCTGAAACAGGCTCCAGGCTCTGAGCTGTCAGCACAGAGCCCGACGCGGGGCTCGAACTCACGGACCGTGAAATCATGACCTGAGCCGAAGTCGGCCGCTTAACCAACTGAGCCACCCAGGCGCCCCTCTAACCTCTTTTTAAAAAAATATTTTTTTAATGTTTATTTTTGAGAGAGACAGAGTGTGAGTGGGAGAGGGGCAGAGAAAGAGGGAGACAAAGAATGTGGAGCAGGCTCCAGGCTTGGAGCTGTCAGCACAGAGTCTGAGCACGGGTCTTGAACCCACAAACTGTGAGATCATGACCTGAGTCGAATTTGGACTGAGCCACTTGGGCGCCCCTATACCGCATCTTCTTTTTTTTTTTTAATTTTTTTTTTTAATGTTTGTTTATTTTTGAGAGACAGAGCATGAGCAGGAGAGGGCGGAGAGGGAGACCCAGAATATGAAGCAGGCTCTAGGCTCTGAGCTGTCAGCACAGAGCCTGATGCGGGGCTCGAACTCACGAGCCGTGAGATTATGACCTGAGCCGAAGTCGGACGCTCAACCGACTGAGCCACTCAGGCACCCCTATACCACATCTTCTTAATCCATTCATTGGTTGATGGACATCTGGGCTCTTTCCATAATTTGGCTTTTGTTGATAGTGCTGCTATAAACATTGGGGTGCATGTGCCCCTTTGAATCAGCATTTTTGTATTTATCCTTTGGATAAATTCCTGGTAATGTGATTTTTGGGTCGTAGGGTAGTTCTATTTTTAATTATTTGAGGAACCTCCACACTGTTTTCCAGAGTGGCTATGCCAGTTTGCATTCCTGCCAACAGTGCAATAAAGTTCCCCTTTCTCCACATCCTTACCAACATCTGTTGTTTCCTGTGTTGTTAATTTTAACCATTCTTTTTTTTTTAATATAATTTATTGTCAAATTGGTTTCCTTTTTTTTTTTTTTTATTTATAATTTTAACCATTCTGACCAGTGTGAGGTGGTATCTCATTGTGGTTTGAGATACAGCTTGTTTTGATGATCACCTCTGGTTAAGGATGTACCTGGCAGTTTTCTCTACTGTAAAGTTGCTGTTTTTCCCTTTGCCGTTAATAAGTAATTTATGGTGGGACACTTTGAGACTGTGTAGATATTCTCTTCTTCATTGGACTTTGACTTCCTACTTTCAGGATCCATTGATGCTTCTAAGGTCATTCCTTCTGTATTGGTGTCATTTATTCTAGAAACCACCCCCCCCCCCGCCATATATTTATTCATTGGTTATTTGGTTTATTAGTTCATATGGGTAACTTACTGTGATTCTTTTCATTATTTATTTTGATGTCCAGATTGTCCCAGGTTTGGTTATGGGAGTCTCTTCAGGCTGGCTCTTATGTTCTATTTATGTATGTATGTATGTATGTATGTATGTAAGAGAGAGGAGGGGCAGAGAGTGAGTGGGGGACAGAGAATCCCAAGCAGGCCCTGCGCTGACAGCAGAGCTGGATGCAGGGCTCGAACTCACAAACTGTGAGATCATGACCTGAGCCAAAGTCGGATACGTAACCGACTGAGACACCTAGGTGCCCCTCTTGTGTTCTTTTGACATGTCTCCATCATTGTTTGAGTACTCCCTGACTTGCTGATGCAACAAGATGTTCCAGCCTCCTTACCCTAGCCTCATATCAACCCTTTCCACTAGAAGCCTTGGTGCCTTTTAGTTGAAACCAAGATATAGATGCATGGTACATCTTTTTATTTACGGAAAGTCTTCTAAAACTAATTTAATACTCAGTTACTTATCATGTTGCAGTTGAATAAAAGAGTTTCATGAATGTCCAGTTTTTGATTTTTGTTATAAGTGGAGTAAAGAGTAAGATGGACTTTAGCAACGAGAGAAGGCCTCTCTGCTCAAAAATAATTTATTACTACTTAATTGGTAGGGAAATTGTTAGAACCATTGAACTGATCTCTAAAGAGGAAGGATATACCTGGGTGTCGATACCAGGGACCCTAAAATCCAGCTCCCCAGGCAGTGCCCATGACTGTTGTCAGAGCTCTGAAGTGATGGTGCAGTGTCTCTTGAAGTGGTAGAGCACATGTACCTTGTGTTTCCTGTGGTCTTTGACATAATTCTCTCCCAGGCAGGTACAAGTGTCATGGGAAGACATGGGTTTGACCTGTGTTGTCCCTATGCCATCATTGGACTATGTGGGTGAATCAAATCTGAGAATTTAATGAGGGCTGAGTTTGGCAGGTTTTCTGAGGAAGTAACATTTGGGGGTCTAGGAGGTGGAGGGTGAGAGGAAGCTAGGAAAAACTCCACTAAGCGAACACTTATGAGTACTTCTTTTTGTGCCAGGCAGTGAGGGTGGACCTGATCCATGGGCAGCTGTCATGAGCTGCCTGGAATACCAGAGCCATGTGATGGCAGTTGTGGCTTGGGCATGTTAATCTGATGAACTGGGCCTTGGGTGCTGGCTTTGCCTCTTATTGTCTGTGGATTTCCATTTTTTTCATATCACAAAGGAGACGTTAGCCGTTCAGTAGGGTCGCTATGAGGATCCAGGGTCACGTGTCAGTCTTCAGGTGTTGCAGCATCCAGAACACAACACTCCTCATTATTGAGGAGTTGAGTGCAGGGTAAACCATAGTAATTAAAAGAGGCAGTCTTTATAGAGTGCTTCGTCTGTGCAGGCACTGGGCTGAGACCTGATGTATCACCCTCAGTTCATCCTGACCGTGGCAAGTCAGTGACAGCATGGTCCGCATTTCACTGATGAGAAAACAAGCCTAGGTAGCACTTGGAGGTCCGTTCAAAGGCTTGGGCTCATGCCACAGAATCAGAGTGGAGCCAGACACTGCTGCAGCCTCTGAGAGCTAAAGGAAGACTGGGGTCAAGGAGACTGGAGAGACAACAACTCCAGTACCACTCCTGGGTGTTCACTGTGGTACTAGGACTGCCTCTGAGCAGCATTGATTTGTGAGGGGGCCAGGACATGTGGGAAAAACTTTGTAGAGGTTCTGGAATTGTAGGTCTGAGGCCCCAGTGAGAATTTCAGTACTGCAGTCCTTGCCCTCATCAGGATTGTTCAGATGTGGTGGGTCGAGGGTAAGTTCCCATGTTTCCGCGTCCTCTTCCTCAGCTGCAGCAGTTTCTAGTTCCTTCAGTATCTTCTGGTTTGGGCCCCAAGCCATACAGTCCACATCCTCTGTTCTATTTCAGAGCTTCTGTGTCTTTAGAGCAAGGTTTACAGTAGGTTGGAATCTATACCCCTAGTCAGTGACATCAGAATCTTTGGAGTGGGACCCAGGCATTAGTTTTCTAAGTCTCCTGGCCAGGTGATTTTAGTATGCAGCCAAGGTCTAGAGCCACTGCTCCAGAGCTTAGCAGAGCTTGTATCCTTGGTTGAAGTAAGAAACTTAGCCTGTCTCATGGAGGTGGAATTGGGCATTCAGAAGGTGTTGATAAACCTGCCTGTTAGATGTACTAAAGCTCATCTGAGGAAGATGGTCACTGAGGAAGCCAGCTTCAGTTGGCCTTGGGTGGCCAGTGCATCAAAAAGGGATGTCTTCTCCCTTCTTCCTGAATAAGTCTTATGCTTGACACTGGAAATGTCCAGCTATTTTTGAAGTGGTAAAGCAAAGGGAAAGAATGAACTTTGGTGTAATGCCACATTTGAGGTAAAATTGATTTGTATTTGTTGAACACCTGTCTCATTGAAGGGTTGGGTGGCATGCCATGGGTGTAAGCGGTCCAGGTTAAGTGGAGCACACTTGTGCTGTCAGAACGCCTGTGGCTCTGTGTTCAGGAGCATGTGCTGTGGAGTGTACTCATCATTAAATGAGTGGCAGAGATTGGACATGCTTGGATAGGAGGAAAAGCACTCCTGGGGAGGTGAAAGAAGAGCAGTCCTTGGGAGAAGACGACTTGGAGCTCAGTCCTGAAGATAACGAGAGAACCAGAAGGTTCGGTAGACATCTCAGCACTGGGCAGTGATGCAGTGTCCTGGCTTGTGGAGGAGGGGAGCCCAGAGCAGAGGACCAGAGGTCAGGTATGAACCAGGAATCTTGGACAAGGCATTAGCCAAAGCCAGTGGCGGGGAGCGTGAAGAGATGACAAGTGAGGCAGGAGGGACCCAGAAGGTGGGAAGGAGGTAGGATCTAGTGCAAACTCTTTCAGGTCTTTGACCTATTTTTGAACTTGACTGGAAGGCTTGGTCTTGACTCACATCATTGGATGGTAACAGTGAGCCCATCTCCCAGGGAACGCCAAGCGAAAAGCAAGTGTCTGCCTGGATCCTCCTGTCCCTGTCCTTCCCGGTTTCTTGGAAGGACTGAGAGTGGTCTAGGAAATAGAGGCCATACTCTGAGGCCTTGGCTTTCCTTGATTGGTGCTGACCTACATTTTCCTCCACCCTGGCCAGGCTTTGCTGTTTGTTTCCCACTGAACCAGTCTGAGCTCAGGACCCAGGTAAATTAGGCCCTGCTCTGGCCCCCAGTGGACACTCAGTCTAGTGGGACAAGTGTTTATTGGGAAAAAAGAGAGGCTCATATAACTTTTTCTTGAGACTTTAATCTTCTAAGTAAAAGCAAGCATTTACATTTTATATTGTTCTTCATTTATGGAGAGATTGAAACACAAATGGAATGGAGTTGGAATTAAAGAGCAGATGGGGGAAGGTAGGACAGTATCTGATACTAAGTAGGTGGTCAAAATTTGTTGAATAAAAATGATCAAGAACCTACAATTCGTATCATGTATTTTCTTATTAGAGCAAGGTGCTTATGGAGAAGGAAAAGTAATTACTGCAGAAGCAAACAGTATTGTTTCTGTGATATTTATCCAGTTGTCTTTCATCTAGAGAGCAAAACAAATACCAAGTATCATTATTCAATTTGCCATTTGCCCAAATTGTATCCGTCCATGCTGTTGATTGTTGTTGGTGTTATTTCATTCTGTATTTGCCTAAAAACAAGGTTTCTGAGACAGACTTAGATTTATTAAAAAGTTAAAAAAAACCCTGTTTGGCCAAAAAATTTGCTGTTGCTCCATTGCACCCACTGTGGTTCTACTCTCTGGAGTATTGAGACCTCTGATAGTTACTGGTCTCTTGCCTGTCCCAATACCCAGAGGACAGGTTCTGTTGGGCAGGACCACTGCTTTCCTGTTGAGGTGTAGATGAAGTTAGAACATGTTCACTCTCCTAAGAATGTTTTGGAAATGATTTTTTTAAAGCCTACTGTGTCCAGGGGTGCCTGGGTGGCACAGTTGTTGAAGTGTCCGACTCAATCTCAGCTCAGGTATTGATCTCAGAGTTGTGAGTTCAGGCCCTGCGTTGGGCTCCATATTGGGTGTGGAGCGTACTTATAAAAAAGAGGGGGGGGTACCTGATTGGCTCAGTCAGAGGAGTGTGTGACTCCTGATTTCAGGGTTGTGAGTTCAAACCCCACGTTGGGTATAGAGATTACTTAAAATTAAATCTATAATACAAACAAAAAACTAAAAACTCAACCAAAGCCTGCTGTGTCCAGGCTTATAAGTGCTGCACACTGACCATTTGCAGGCCTTGGTACCCCAGGTGCTGCACTCAGTGCTGTGGAGTCCTCTAGCAAGGCATGCGTCACGGGAAAGTAACAGTACCAGACAGGTGCACACTGGTCCTGTGTGAGATGCTCATTGAGTCGTGGAGGTTGAACCTTGTCACTTCCTTGGCCCCATGTCAGTGACAAATTCAATACTTAGTAGTCTATAAAAGCAAATGATAGCCAAGATCCCTGGATGCATTACAAGTAATCTAAAAAATGGATTTGCAGACATTAAATTAGCCTTCTGCGAATTACCCATAGTTGTTTACTTTATAGGGTGGACCGTCCCAGAAGCTGCTGCTCTGATTTGCAGCTTTACCAACCCCTGGAGTTTGAGAGGTGGAAACTTTGGTGTCAAGAGCATGCTGTGTGACTTCCTGTGTCTTAGCCTTTGTGCATGTAGAGAGCTTGAGTGGCTTTTCAAGGTGTCTGTGGATTGTGAGAGCTTTATTATAAAAAAAAAATAAAACAAAGACAGAACTCTAGCTCTCTAGATAAATAAATGTAACTGGTGAATTTGCTATATTTTTAGTTCTTTGTCCCAAAGAAATGTAGATTTTCCTGTAAGCATTTGTTGAACATAGCAGTTAATGATCTAAGGCTATCAGAGGACTGGAGGGCTGCTCTCTCCCTTGGGGTGAAAATCATCTCTAAGGAACCTGTGGCATTCTGTTTGCTCCCTCTCCAGTTCTAAGGGCAGGTTGATGGGTGGGACATTTACTTGGGTTTGTAACAGTCAGCGAGATCCAGAGGGTTCCTGCAGAGGGATTGACAGAGAGAGAGCGAGAGCGAGAGAGAGAGAGAGAGAGAGAGAGAGAGAGAGAGCGAGAGCGGGCTAAGGTTTTTGTGGTCTTTTTCTCAACCAGGTAAGAAATGTCTCAAGGCCAGCTGGTCTTACTGCCTCAGGATAAACAGGTTGGCAGGGGTGTGGAGGGTACTCTCACTATTCCCTGTGGTTGCTGCTTTGACTGTTTTGTCTCTGCATCTCCTACTCCCCCATATAGAAATCTTATCAAGGGATAACTAGGTGGAGGGACAAATCCTGTCCCTCCAAAAACAGTCAAGCTTTGCAGGGCAGCTTAGTCTGAGAAGATAGCATCACAGCTCTGTCTAGTTTACTCATACTCTCTTGCCTGTGACCCTTCCTGGTCTTTCCTCTTACTGACCAAGCAGGTGTTTTTTGTTTGTTTGTTTTGTTTTTGTTTTTTGTTTTGTTTTTTTCTCCTGACAAAGCAAATTCTGAGTATGTAGGGCAGTGGCTGTTCCCATAGGGCTCTTTGAAGGGCCAGCCAGGTAGTGGGGCTATGTTGCCATGAAATCCTTGACAGTGTCCTTTTGATCCCTGCATGAAACAAATACAAAGAGGAGGTTCCTGACTCTTAATTAGGTCTATTCTTTTTTTTTTTTTTTTAACGTTTATTTATTTTTGACACAGAGAGAGATAGAGCATGAACGGGGTGGGTCAGAGAGAGAGGGAGACACAGAATCTGAAACAGGCTCCAAGCTCTGAGCCGTCAGCACAGAGCCCAATGCGGGGCTCGAACCCATGAACTGCGAGATCGTGACCTGAGCTGAAGTCGGACGCTTAGCTGACTGAGCCACCCAGGCGCCCCAATTAGGTCTATTCTTAAGACCACAGAACTTTTGATTTAAGATTCATTGGCCTGGTGTACAACGAGAAGATAGAAGATAAATTTTCTGCTTACAAATGAGGCCTTTTAAGTAGTCAGTTCCTAGTCCGGATAACTACATAGAGCCTGGGAAGGGTAGGGTGCCTGTGCGCTCACTTTATAAATATTTATTTATTTATTAAGTTTATTTATTTTGGGAGAGAGAGCGTGAGCATGGGAGGGGCAGAGAGAGAGAGCCCAACAGGGGGCTGGAACTCAGCAAGCTGAGAGATCATGACCCGAGCCGAGATCAAGAGTTGGATGCTTAACTGACTGAGCCATGAGCCACCCAGACATCCCTATTTATTTATTTATTTAGTCAGTCAGTCAGTCGGTCAGTCAGTCATTTCTGTGCCCAACATGGGGCCTCCAACTCACGACCCCAAGATTGAGAGTCTCATGCTTTTCCATCTGAGCCAGCCAGGCACCCCTGTATATGTTCACTTTAGAAGTGAAGCCAGTTGAAGATTCATGGGAAATAAAGGTAAAACATCTGAAAAATTAAGCTGGGGCTGGTGGGATCTCTGTCTTCCAGAGCTGTAGGAATCCATCTGTGCCTGATAATGGCCCAGTTTGGAAATTAAGGAGATCCCAACTCTGAAAGAAGAAAGCACCTTTCATACATCAGGAGATTCTGGCCTCCACTGAAAAGTGCTTTGTAGTTGCCACTTTCTCCCCAGTCCTTGGGGATATGTAAATTATAGTTGCATTTTTGTGATAAGGTGGAGATCTCTGGCATTTGTCCTTACCTTATCCCTTTTTGCTTTCAATTTTTAATCCTTAGGTTCTAAAATACAGGAATTAATTTTCAAATAATGACTACTGAGTGAAAGTGCACTTTTGCCTTTGTGCTAAGGGAATGATCAGAGTCTGTAAAAAGAGGAGGTAGAGACCTCGGGAGGTGAGGACAAGGGCATCTTCAAGGATTTCTTTAATTGTGCTAGCCTGGGTATAAATTCAATGTGACAGATGCCAGCTGGGGATCACCTGGAGCTCGGAGGAAGAGGCAAGCACTTGGGAGTAACAGGTTTTCTCCATCATACCTGGTGTGGAGGTGCCTGAACTAGACACATTTCTCTAAGTCTAAGGAGAAAGGAGATTTAGATTCTCTGAATCTCCTTGAGGAGCAACCCAAGCATCCTCTTCTGGGAGACACTAGCAATGCAGGTGCTCACAAGGCCTGGCCCAGTTTTGCCTTCACCAGTTTACTGGGAGCTGGTGCCCCTCTAGGCAAGCCTGATTGCGAGGTCAGTGTGTCAGGCGTCCCTGTCCTGCTCGGCATTGTCCTTGCCTCACTGCCTGATGGGAGAGTAGCCGTGGCTTTGCAGAGGAGGGGTTCCAAGAGTCTGCAAGGCCATCTTTTGGCCGTTTTCCTATAGCCTTCAGAAGCACACCTCTAAAGCCTACCAGTGAAGTTTGTAATGATTTAGATTTTGTAGCTGTTGTAAGGCGAGGTGGGTAGAAAAGCCAATTAGAGCCGTATGTGGGAGGGAAGGAATCCAGCTAGCAAAAAAGCCTGAGCAAATGGAGTGGGTGCTAGTTGTGTCTTGTCCTTTTATAAACAAGATTTGTTGGTCTGGCAGTTTCTGGCATGGTTGAAATATTCTTGATGGTTGAGCCTTAAGAATGTGGCCCCAAACAAGAATGTAGCCAAAGCAGGTCACAACTTTAAACACTGAAGTTTGAAGTATTTGCCTAAACACTTGGTGCAATGGCAACCTTACAGGAAGGGTGCAAGAACTCCTGTTCACCAGGGCGAGGACACCCCTCTTAGGCACCTGTATTGTGAGGAGGCTGTTGGCAGGGCCAAGGGCTGTGGTAAGGAGGGATCTGAGTAGGGAGCTGGGGATGGCTGGGACCACTCTGGTATTTCATCTCACTCCTCTCTTTTGGAGTTTGATTAGCCAGTGAGGTCAGAAGGCATACTTTCTCTCAACTTAATTCATGAAGTCAGATTAGCATATTAGTTGTGAGCTATGGCACTTATTTGTAATCTTATATAATGGGAAAAAAATCAGAAAACTCAGTTTTTAACTTCGAAGTGTGAAATCAGGTGATGACTGCTTTTGTGAGTCATTTCAGGGATTTAATGGAAACCATTTCCCTGTGCTCTGATGTCTGCCAGAGTGCCTGCTTGGTGCTAGGCATCTACTGTGAGAGAGGGCAGCAGAGGACGTGCTGCCGAGACCCCAGCAGTGGACCCCTTCTGACTCTTTTGCTCTCTGGGCAGCCCTCGGCATCCAGCTTTGACCTGGACAGACATTGACCAGCTGCCCTCCCAGCACAGTTCCACTCTACCTTTGTGCTGAGATGGGGAGGGGTTTGGATAGCCAGGGGAAGTTTGGGGAGACAGAAGGAAACTTTTTAGTTTCCAGTAAGCACTTACTTGGTGTTTGTAAATTTGCCTATTTATAATACATAAGTACTTAATTTTATTAGCTCTTGTGTTTTATGACTTAGTAATATATGTAAAGCTTAATTGAATATTTTTCTATGAAATTTGGGAAGGCTGCATGCATAGCAAATGAAGCTTCACACCTAGCCCAGGGTAGGTAGTCGGTAAATATGCACTGAAGTGTAATTATTGTTGGGCTGTCTTGAGATAATTGTAATTTGCTTTAATTGGGTTCTTGGATGCCACATGGGTATGCGGATGTGGTAATTCATTCTCACTTGGATATTGCTGAGTCTGGCTGCCCTCCTCTCACATTTACTCTCTACTTCCCAGTCCAGCTGCTGCAGCCAGATGATCCTTGTTTTTGGGCTCAGTTTACCCTTTTCTTTTTTTAAAAAAATTTTTAAACATTTACTTATTATTTTTGAGAGAGAGACAGAGCATGAGTTGGGGAGGGGCAGAAAGAGGGAGACACAGAATCTGAAGCAGGCTTCAGGCTCTGAGCTGTCAGCACAGAGCCCGACGTGGGGCTCAAACTCACAAACTGCGAGGCCATGACCTGAGCTGCAGTCGGACGCTCAACTGACAGAGCCATCCAGGCGCCCCATCAGTTTACCCTTTTCTGTCTTCCGTGCCCTACCTGGGCATCAATGATTAAGACGGGACCTAAGCCTTATAAGTGTTTTTTCTGAAGTCTAATTAGTATGACTCTGAATAATGTGTTTTTTTAAAAAAAGATTATAATTGTGGTAAAAATACATAAAATTTACCATCTGACCCATTAAAGCCTTTTTTTTTTTTTAAGTTTATTTATTTATTTTGAGAGAGAGAGCATGCACGCACACATGCAAGCAGGGGAGGGGTAGAGAGAGGGAGAAAGAGACTCTCCAGCAGGCTCTGTTGTGCTTTCAGCATGCAGTCCATTGCGGGGCTTGATCCCACAAATGATGAGATCATGACCTGAGCCGACATCAATAGTCAGATGCTTAACTGACCGAGCCACCCAGGTGCCCCATTAAAGTATTTTTTAATTGTGATAAAAAACATCTAACAGGATTTACCATCTTAACCATTGTTGAGTGTGAAGTTCAATGGTGAGTAATGTTTAACAGCAAGTGGCATACTGAGGTCAGTAGAGTGTAGAATGAACGGTTTTCTCAGTGAGTTTTGTCACAGAAGATGTGAAAAATTGACCCAGATGAAAAACCACAGTCCGGTGGAAAATGGCCTGCAGCCCTGGATTTTTGAACCTTGTCCTTCTTCTCTTCCTCTAGGACATGTTTGTACCTGAGTGAGTTTGTACCCAGGTATTAAACCTTTGCTTCCTTCCTGCCTTTGTTGAAAAAACCAAACCACCATCAGCAGAAACCATTGCCCTTCCTGTACCTCCCTCTACTTTTGGTATCTGTGATAAGTGAGAATTTGCAAGAGTTTTCCAAGTGAGAACAGTGTCGAAGCAGCTTTTCTGATAGATGATTGTATAGTGTTTGCCTTTCAGAGATGGTAAGTTTTTTCTCCCACATATTTTTACTTTAAGTCTCTTGCTGTGTGTGTAACCCTAGACTCCTTTGGTGGGTTCTCCAGCTCCTTGATGGTGTCTCTCTGGGGCTGCCCCCATACCTCTAGTGATATTCCCGCAGTGCACAAGTCAGTCAGGAACTTGCCTCATGTTAGGAGTCCTCATCTGCTTCTGGAGCTGTCAGTGCTTTTGAGGTGACACCTTGAATCTTCTGACTTGGTTCAACACCTTCTTCATCTGGTGCCAAGGAGTGAAAAAGGCCCATTTTTAACTGAAAGCAGAGAAAGCTGCCCGTCTTTGGTATTTGGATCCCAAATAAACAATTACTTCACACTATTGCTTTCCACTGTGTGGAGTGCATCCTGTTGGCCATCAGAGCAGTTAAAAAAAAATTTTTTTTTTTAATGTTTATTTTGAGAGAGAGAGACAGAGACAGAGACAGAGACAGAGCACGAGTGGGGGAGGGGTAGAGGAAGAAGGAGACACAGAATCCAAATCAGGCTCCAGGCTCCCAGCTGTCAGCACAGAGCCCAACGCAGAGCTCGAACCCATTAACCGTGAGATCATGACCTGAGCTGAAGTCAGATGCTTAACCGACTGAGCCACCCAGGCACCCCTCAGTTTGAGCAGTTTTAAACTAGTTAACCCTGTAGAATTTTTATATTAACGTTAGACTGACATTTGACATTTTAATTTCTGAGTGTCTGAACCCTAAAGTGGTTGTTTCAGTTAGGTTTTTGCTTTTGACTTTTTCAAAACCATTTGAACTTTATTATCTCAGTTTGGTTTAAAAAGAAAGTCTCATTTTCCTTAAATTATTTATTTATTTATTTATTTATTTATTTATTTATTTATTTATTTGGGAGAGTGTGTGAGCGGAGGATAGGGGCAGAGAGAGAGAGAGAGAATTTTTTTTTTAAGTTTATTCATTTTGAGAGAGAGAAACCATGGGGGTGGGGCTGAGAGAGAGGGGTACAGAAAATCTGAAGCAGGCTCCACGCTGACAGCAGAGAGCCTGACGTGGGGGGCTCAAACCTGTGAACCACAAGATCATGACCTGAGTCATGCTTAACTGACTGAGCCATCCAGGCACCCTGAGAGAATCTTAAGCAGGCCTCATGCTCAGTGCAGAGCGCATTGTGGGGCTCGGTCCCACAACCCTGGGATCATGACCTGAGCCGAAATCAAGAGTCGGATGCTCAACCGACTAAGGCACCCAGGCACCCCTCCTTAAATGTTTTAATTACTATGGTGAAAAGAAGCAGTTTGAGAGTTTAAGTACTATTTTTAGGTAACCTAGCTATTTGAGAGTGGTGGTTCCTGGGAGTGGTGGGGTGGGCTGCTTCTGCATCAGACTCATCTTGTGTGGTTAATAATGGGTTGAATCTCACAACTTTTCCTTCATTCTTCGAGAGCAGAAACTACTAGGGAGCTGTTCTTTCAGAATTTTAGTTAAGATATCTTAGTTTCATTCTCTGTGGGCTTTTCTGCATATGAGGAAACATTTAAGTTTACTATGAATTGAGTTGGTGCCACATACGCATTTGTTCCTCGTGTTTACTGAGTGGAAAGCATTTACTGACTGAGCTTCCTGTGTGCATGGGACATTCATTAGCTCTGGGGAGGCAGCCTGAGCAGAAGAGAGTTGCTTCTTTCCTGGAGCCGGGCTTCCATTGGAATATTCTAGTTTCCAGGGACCAAGACTGTCTGGACAGAGTAGGGTCATAAGAGCTTGTTCCTCATGGATGTATGTCCTTCCCTGTCCCACCCTCACACAAGGCATATGCTTTAGTCATATATAGATAGGGGTTAGTATCAGTGACAGAAAAGAAGGATTCTTTCCTGCTAAACTCGGTCCTTGGAAGCTTGGGGTCCTCACCTGTCACTGTATAATGCTTTTGATTCCCTAGTTGTGTTCCTGCTGATTGATTTGGTAAACTTGAAATACACCTGGCTCCAGGGCAGATATTATGTATTTTGGTATACAAAAGATACCACCTCTTAGGCATTGCTGAAAACTTGACTTTTTATTTCTGCGCATCACTGGAGAGTCCCCAAGGTCATGGTTGGAGAAAGGAAGTGTTGGTGTGGCCATTGGCAGATGCAGAGGATTACCAGCTCCAACCCCAACTAGATTTGGTTCCTCTGAGTGAGGGCACTTATCTGAAATGGGTCGCAGGGTCTGGGGCCCCCTGGGCTTCCTACCTCAGCCTGTCCTTTCACTGTTGGGGACCCATGCCCCAGGAGCCTGGTGGAGGTCCCCTGATCAGATATTCTTCATCTACCCCATAACAAGCTCTGTGGTGCTGTTTGGTGCTGAATGTTCACCTGGCCCAGGGAGGGGTGTGATAGGTACCTAGGGTACCATAGGGCTCTCTTCCCTGGTGCTAGTGGGCAGGAGGATAGGCCTTTGCCAAGAGAAGAGGGAGAGGGCAGACTCATTGGCTGCTCTGGGATAGCAGTGTCCCAAAGGGCTATGCTGTGTCCAGGCTTTGCAGGTTATAACACTTTTAAGGTTTTTCTGCTCCCTAGGGTGAATTGTCTGGGACTAAGGGATGGAACTGCCTGGCAGCTATGCCCATTTTTCACACTGTATGTTACGACTGTTGAGCATGTGTTCAGAGAGCAGGGGCTTCCACTAAGCTCTGGGAAGGTCCCTCTTCACAGAGTTGTATTTCACTGGGGTCAAGGGCAGCACTGAGCTCAGACTTAGTGGCAGACACTGCACTGGGTACTGGTACAGAGGAATGAGTTACCCATACCCACTACCCATTTTTTGGTAGGAGATCTTGGGCAGCTTCTGTTAGCCAGAAGGTTGTGAGTTCAGCTGAGACATACATATTCTTGGGCTTCCCTGAGCACTTCCTGTGTTCTAGAGGATATAATGTGAGTGCATGTATGCAGTATTAAAATGAGTGGCTGTGTCAGGAACACTGGGTGATTCTGTCTGTAGTCTTTCTCTGGTTCCAGAGCACCTTCTCCATATTTTGGCCACAGGCTCTGTGTGAGTGACCATGGTTGAATGTTACCTCTCTTTGGGCCTTGTTCCCTGAAAAAAATGAAGAGGAGGATCTCTGGAGTGCCTCCATCTCTGAATGACCAAGTGTGTGAGTAAGAGACTATGTAAAGACCTTCCAGTGGGATGTCCTAGTTTGGGTGTTTGAATGCAGCCTGCCAAGTTCCTAGCACGGGGAGATGTGACCCTTGCTTATAGGAATCCAGCATCAGAAAGACACAAGGTTGCTTTTTGCCAAGTTTGAAAAAGATCTTTTCTCCCTAGATCATGGAAAACCAACATACAGCCTTTGGAGTTGTGCCCTGGACATCGTCTGCTTGCTAAATGCAGAGGCACTTAGTCATACCCATGAAACAGATACTTCACATCATCATGTGTCCGCAGATAGCAGACTGAGCTTATGTTCCGGGTAGGACAGGGTGTGTCTCGTTCTGTTGCTGTTTTCAAATAAGCTGAGAATTTTTAAAGGGAGAATCCGATTAGGAAAGTAAAAGATCAACTGGGTCTAAGAAGTAGACAAATAAGTAAATTAAAGAGTAAAGAGATAGGAAGAAGCTAAAAAAAACCATTCTTGTAGCCTCCCCATTCATTCATTAGGTGTGTATCTGGAACTATGTGTGATTAGCATGGGTCAGTGACTGTGACAAATGTGTCCCTGCCCCTCCACATCTTACAGTCTTGTAGGGTGTTGGTCAAGCTGAGCCATTTACTCAATAAGAATTAAAATGTGTAATAAAGGAAAGGCCATTAAGAGAAGCAGTATGCAACAATAAACTCCAAAATTACAATTTAAAATAGTACAAAACAGGGACTCCTGGATGGCTTAGTTGGTTGGGCATCTGACTTCAGCTCAGGTCATGATCTCTCAGCCTGTGGGATCGAGCCCCGTGTCGGGCTCTGTGATGACAGCTCAGAGTCTGGAGCCTGCTTCGGATTCTGTGTCCCTCTCTGTCTGCCCCTTCCCCACTCACACTCTGTCTCTTTCTCTCAAAAATAAACATTAAAAAATAAAATAGTATGAAACAAAAGACAGACATTTTTAAAAGTTAAGTGATAAACTAAGCTATAAAAGGGGTATGAAGGCACAGACTGTTAAGAAACTGGGAGACACAAAAACACAGAAAAGAGTTCAAAGACAAACCTTTAACTTGGGGCACTTGATAGGGATCTGAGTAGAAGACCTCTACCCAGAGTACGGTGAACCTGGGTATCGAGGAGTCAAGAGTGGTTCCTTCTTTGCCTTTCCTGGTAGAGGACCCTGCAGCAGTCACTGGGAGTTAAGTGGTTTTTGGAGCCGATGCCCACAGGGCCCCAGCTTCTAAGTCCCTGGTCATTTGGTGTTCCCTTGAAGAAGTGTGGCACTTAACACTGTTGGTAAGTCTATAATGGGCAAAAGTGACCCACCAATCTAGTGGTGGCTGGGAGGAGAAATCCCTATTGAGGAATGGGTCTGAAATCCCATGAGAGCTGCCTGGTCACCTGTGGCCTTGGGATAGAACAAGGTAGTGGAAACAGGAAGGAGGACAGTGTTATATCTGTTATTTAGCTAGCACTGATGAGAGTGTGGGATCATGCCAAATGATAAAACATCTTCATTAATTTTCTAAGGTAGGTGAATTTCAAATCCTTTTTCATACCTTTGCAGAGCAGCTCTATGTGTTTTTCTGAGCCTTGAGGAAACAAGTGCTGTCTTAGAAACTAGGAATATGTAAACCTGAGTGACATGTACACCGGGAGGTAGAGGTGGACAGTGATGAGGTTGGGACAGGGCAGTAGCCCCAGGGGCTGCAATCTGGATGCTGTTCAGAATATGCCAGACACATGAATGAGGACAGGGCTTTTCAGTCCTGAGAAGGTGGTGAAGAAGACACAGAGAGGTGAAATGGAGCAGGAGTGCTGCTCTATTGTTTGCTCTGTTGTTTGCTGCTCTCTTGTAGTGCTGCTCTACTGTTTTAGAATTTTTATTAGTTTGAAATGATGGTAAGAGCCAAGACCTTTACCTTCACATGTTTTCAAGTCCTTAGCAGAGAACGTAGATCAACATTACACATAACCTGAATATATCTGCCACTGAGCTTTTTTTTTATACCTTAATGTTCTATTGTATTTTTTTTAATGTTTATTTTTGAGAGAGAGAGAATGTGCGCAAGTGGGGGAGGGGCAGAGAGAGAGACTGAGGATCCAAAGCAGGCTCGCTCAAATTCATGAACTGATCATGATCATGACCTGAGCCGAAGTCGGGTGCTTGACTGACTGAGCCACCCATGTGTCCCTTTGTTGTATTTTTTGTAAGGTCCTATTTTAGGAAGGAAAGCAGTTATCAATTTGGAGACCCTTGTAAATCCCTCCTTTTCCCTTAGCCCTCTCTTTCTAGAGTGACCATGATTCTGAACTTGGCCCTGAAGATCATGTGCATGATTTTATTTATTACAAACATATGAATGTATAAACTATATATAAACATTTGCATAAATAGTATTTACATCTTTATGCAATGGGCATTTTCTGCTAAACATTTTTTGAGGTTTATCAATTTTGTTTCTTAAATTTTAGTTCATTTTAATTGTCCTACTGAGTTCCCATGGCATGAAGTGCCTGTTGATGCTTTCTCAGTTGATGGACGTTGGCATTGTTTCTAGCATTTCAGTGTTCACTCTGTCTCTGTATGTATGTGTGCATACATGTATCTCTGCCTGTATATTCCTCAGGGTGTGTGTCTAGGAGTGGAAGGGCCCAGCTGTGTGGTGTGTTCTCTGTTTCATCCCCTCCATGATACAACATTTGAACATTTTCACCCATTCGCATTGGCATGGAATGTTTTTTCATGTTGCTTTAATTTTTCCCCCCCTGATTATTAGTGAGGTTGAACCATCTTTTTGTATGTTGACTGCTATTTAGGTTTTTTCTGTGAGTTTACTTCTTTTGCCTTCAACCAATTTTTATTGTTTTAGGGCACTTGATGTATTTTGATGGAGATCCTTTAGCCATCATATGCATTGGAAAAGCTCTCTCCCAGGCTGGGGTTGGTCCTTCTAACTTTCTTTATGATGTCCTTTACTGTATAGAAATTTAAAATTCAAATTTTTTTTTTTAATGTTCTAACTTTTGGTTCTTTCTTTAAAAAAAATTTTTTTTCAACGTTTATTTATTTTTGGGACAGAGAGAGACAGAGCACGAATGGGGGAGGGGCAGAGAGAGAGGGAGACACAGAATCGGAAACAGGCTCCAGGCTCTGAGCCATCAGCCCAGAGCCTGACGCGGGGCTCGAACTCACGGACCGCGAGATCGTGACCTGGCTGAAGTCGGACGCTTAACCGACTGCGCCACCCAGGCGCCCCTAAAAATTTTTTTTTAAGTTTACTTACTTATTGAGAGAGAAAGGGCAGAGAGAGAGAAAGAGAATCCCAGGCCCAGCCTGATGTGGGGTTCGAAATCACGAACCATGAAATCATGACCTGAGCTGAAACCAAGAGTCAGACACATTACTGACTGACCCACCCAGGCACCCCTAAAATTCAAATTCTAATTTTTTTTTTTTAAGATTAAAAAAAGTTTTTGAGATAATTATGGATTTACATGGCAGTTGTTAAATAATACAGAGATCCTATGTATGCTTTATACCTAGCTTCCCCCCGTGGTAACCTCTTGCAAAACTATAGTACAACATTACAACCAGGATACTGACATTAATACATCAGCATACAGAATGTGTTCATTACCACAGGATCCCTCACTTGGCCCTTTTATAGCTATACCTATTTCCTTCATGCCCTGAGCACCTCTTAAACCCCTGCAATCACTAATCTGTTCTCCATTTCTATAATTTTGTCACTTCAAGAACATTATAGGGGTCGTGGTGGGGAAAAAAATATTATAAAAATATAATGTATATAATATGTATATGTAATGTATGTATAAAAATATAGTATGTATTCCCTTGAGATTCATCCAAGTTGTCGAGTGTATCAATCAATAGCTCATTCCTTTTTTATTGTTCTTCAGTATTCCATGATATGGATATGCCATAGCTTGTTTAACCATTCATCCATTGAAGGACAGACATCTGGATTGTGCTATTGGTTGAAAAAGCTGTTTTCCCCCATTGAATTGCTTTTGTATCTTTGTCAAAAATCAGTTGAGGGGCACCTGGGTGGCTCAGTTGAGCATCCAACTCTTGATTTCAACTCAGGTCAAGATCCCAGGGTGGTGGGATTGAGCCCCACATCGGCCTCTGTGCTGAGCATGGAGTCTGCTTGGGATTCTCTCTCTTTCTCTCTCAATCTAAAATAAAAAAATAAATAAAAAAATAATCTATTTCTGGGTTCTCAATTCTGTTCCATTGATTTATGTTAGTCCCCCCACTAATAGCAGTCTTGATTTTTGTAACTAGCTAAGTTTTGATACTAGGTAGAATAATTCTTTTTTCTTTTTCAAAATTATTTTTGGCTGTTATAGCTCCTTTGCCTCTCCATATAAATTTGAGAATAGTCTTGTCTATGTCTACAAAATTTCTTTCTAGAATTTTGATAGGGATTTCATTAAACCTTAAATTAGTTTCCTAGGGCTACTGTAAACAATTACCACAACCTTAGTGGCTTAGGTAATATACATTTATTTTCTCACAACTCTGGAGACCAGAAGTCCAAAATCAAGGAGTTGGCAAGGGCTGTGCTCTGTCTGCGGACTCTGGAGATGAGTTTATTCCTTGTCTATTCTATTTTCTGGTAGCTGCTGGTATTCCTTGGCTTGTGGCCACATCACTCCAATATTCTCTTCCTCAATTTTCACATCTCCTTCTCCCTCTGTGGTGTGTATAGTCTTGATCTGCCTCTCTCTTATAATGACAGTTGTGGTTGGATTTAAGGTCCACCTGGGCGGGCGCCTGGGTGGCTCAGTTGGTTGAATGTCCCACATTGGGTCAGGTCCTGATCTCAGTTTGTGAGTTTGAGCCCCACATTGGGCTTGCTGTTGTCAGTGCAGAGCCCCCTTTGGATCCTCTCTTCCCTTCTCTGTCTGCCCCTCCCCTGGTCGCACTCTCACTCTCAAAAGAAAGTAAATTAAAAAAAAAAAAAAAGGTCCACCTGGGTAATCTCCCTAGGTCAAGATTCTTTTTAAAAAATTTTTTTTTAATGTTTATTTATTTTTGAGACAGCGCAAGAGACAGAGTGCAAGTGGCGGAGGGGCAGAGAGAGAGGGAGACACAGAATCTGAAGCAGGCTCCAGGCTCTGAGCTGTCAGCACAGAGCCTGATGTGGGGCTGTAATTCACAAACTGTGAGATCATGACCTGAGCCAAAGTCAGACACTTAAGCTACTCAGGCTCCCTCCTTTTTTTTTTTTTTAAATATTTATTTATTTATTAAAAAAAAATTTTTTTAACGTTTATTTTTGAGACAGAGAGAGACAGAGCATGAACGGGGGAGGGGCAGAGAGAGAGGGAGACACAGATTCGGAAGCAGGCTCCAGGCTCCAAGCCATCAGCCCACAGCCCAACGCGGGGCTCGAACTCACGGACCGCGAGATCGTGACCTGAGCCGAAGTCGGACGCTTAACCGACAGAGCCACCCAGGTGCCCCAATGTTTGTTTATTTTTGAGAGAGGCTGGGTGTGTGTGTGTGTGTGCGCGTGCGCGCGCTCACACACAGAGGAAGGACAGAGAGGGAGAGAGAGAATTCCAAGCAGGCTCCACACTGCCAGCGCAGAGTCCGACATGGGACTTGGTCCCACAAACTATGAGATCATTACCTGAGTCAGTTCCATTACCTGAGTAAGGAACCCCACAATTTTGTATTTTGTTCTGCAACTCTAGTTCTGTTTTGCCTGGCCTTTTGTTGTTGTTGTTGTTTTCTATTTTTTTTTTTTTTTTTGAGAGAGAGCACAAGTGGGGTGAGGGGCAGAGGTAGAGAGAGAATCTTAAGCAGGCTCCACACTAAGTGTGGAGCCTGATTGGGGCTCAATCCCATGATCCTGGGATCATGACCTGAGCCAAAATCAAGAGGTGGATGCTTAACTGACTGAGCCACCTAGACACCCCATAACCTGGCTTTTTCGGATACTCTAGGATTTATCTCATTTATGATGGAGAAGGGAGAGAGGACCCTAATTGTATTTGGTTTTCTACATGAATGACCACTGGTCCGGGTGCCTTTGAACAGCTCCTTTGCAAGCTGGTTTTGGGCTTCCCCTCTAGTTCCTCAGTCCACTTCTACTCTGCTGCTGACAGGGGAGGGTAAGGGAGGTGTACTGCCTCATTACTGGAAAGTAGAGGTAGAAGTCCAGGTTCCTTACTCACCTTTTTTTTTTTTTTAAACTTTTTATTTATTTTTGAGAAAGATGTGAGCAGGGGAGGGGCAGAGAAAGAGGGAGACACAGAATCTGAAGCAGGCTGCAGGCTCTGAGCTGTCAGCACGGAGCCCGACGCAGGGCTCGAACTCACGAGCTGTGAGATCATGACCTGAGCTGAAGTCGGGATGCTTAACCAACTGAGCCACCCAGTCACCTTTTTTTTTTTTAACTGAAGTATAATTAACTAACATACAGTGTTCTGTTAGTTTCAGGCATACAATATAGTGATTCAACAATTGTATACCTTCCTCAGTGCTCACCACAATAAGTGTAGTCACCATATATTATTACAGTATTATTGACTATATTCCCTATGCTGTACTTTTTATCTCCATGACTTATTTATTTTATAACTGGAAGTTTGTACCTCTTAATCACCTTTATCTATTTTCCCCATTCCCCCACTTACTTCCCCTCTGGCAACTATCAGTTCTCTATATTTAAGAGTCTGCTTTTTGTTTGTTTGCCCCACTCAGCCTTTTTCGACACCTGAGGACTCGTAAAGTCCTTTTTAACTGCTGGGTGGGGGGTGGGAATTCTAGTTCCTTAGGCCTCTTTATCACTGAGCACTGGTGAAAGTTCTGGCACCATCCCTGCAGGTAGGGGGAGACACTCCTGTTATATTGCTTGGATGGGCATAGAAATCTTGGTTTGGTTTCCATTGAAACCTAGGGACTAGAGGAGTAGGAGGGGTGGTGCATTGTTAACTGGCCAGTGGGGATGAAAGTCCCAGCTCCTTACTTGGCCTGCTCTGACACTGCCCCAGTGGGGATATTAGGGAGCCTTATTACAGCATCATGAGGGTGGAAGTCTTAGGCTCTCCACTTGGCCTTTACTGGCACGGGTGGGAGTGGGGCCACAGTTTTTTTCTGTGGTGTTTGGCCAGAATAGAGCCTTTATTGTCTAAATGTTTTCTGTCTTGCTAGGCTACTCCCTTCCTGCTCCTTTGGCTAAAGAGAGCAGACTTTTGTTGGGACTGTTTTTTGTGTCATCTGTTGGCATTTCTAGGTTGCCAGCCTCTTCAGCTTCAATTCTGGGATATATGAGGCAAAAAGAAAACCCAGGGAACTCACCACTGTGTCTTTCCTTGAGTCCTGGGGTCCCTCATTGGTCTGCCTTCTTCTCTTAACTTTTTAGAGTCTGATGTTTATTTTATATATACTGTCTAGGATTTTTTGTTGTGTTTAGTGGGAAATGGGAAAAAATACATCTATCTCATAATTCTTAGAAGTGGTAGTACAGTTTTTTTCTTTTATGCTTTGTTTTTTAATGTCTTGTTAAATGTAATCATTCTTTATCCTGACATTTATTTCACTATATTGTAAAATTTTTAAAGTTCTCCTTTTTTACATTTGTGTATGTAATCCACCTGGGATTTATCTTATTTACGATGGAGAAGGGAGAGAGGACCTAACTGTATTTGGTTTTCTACATAAATGACTACTGGTCATTTGAATAGCTCCTTTGCAAGCTGATTTTGGGCTTTTCCTCTGGTTTCAGAGTCCACTTCTACTCTGCCGCTATAATACTGCTTTAAATACAGTAGCTTTATGATAAGTCTTTGGTAGGTTAGGACTCCCAGCCTTCAAAATTGTTTTACTTGGGTTTTGGCTGTCTCATGAATTTTAGTTCAAAAACAAAGTAAGAATGGGAATGGCAAAATCAGTAACAACACAAACAAAACACAAAAAACCCAAACTATTGGAATTGGTTTGGATTTGATTGACCTCACAGTACACACTGCCCATTTCAGTGGCCTTTTTTTTTTTTTTTTTTTTTTTTTTAAAGTAATACTTTTTACTTTGTATTATCCTGGTCAGAAAACATTATGTAGCCCCTGGGCCGCTTGGCTCAGGGCAGGGCTTAATTCTTTTCTAGAATGGGAAATTGCTTGTTATGGCTGTGGTCACCTTGAGGACACCCAGCAAGTCCCACAGTGCATCTATGTGGCTGTCAGCCTTGGAGCAAATGTTCTGAGCTGCCTGCACTGAAGTGGGTGAGGGGTTTGAGGGACAATGTGCAGGGTTCTAATTTCTCTTTTGGGGGTGGGGGGCAAGAGGCCAAATAAGTTTTGTTTAGGGGCACGGAGTTTGCAAATATGTTTTTGATAAACAAATCCTATGATTAGTGTTTGGGGTGTGAGGAGTGGGCAGTTGCTGAACTTGTCTGTGCAAATTCTTGTTTTTTGTTTTTTGTTTTTTTTAGTCTCTTCAAAAGCATTGTTTTAAGACGTAATTTTGATAAACAAATCCTATGATTAGTGTTTGGGGTGTGAGGAGTGGGCAGTTGCTGAACTTGTCTGTGCAAATTCTTGTTTTTTGTTTTTTGGTTTTTTTAGTCTCTTCAAAAGCATTGTTTTAAGACGTAATAATTGTTACATTTGCCACATTGTTTGATCTCCACGTACACACACAGCATTTTTTCCCCTTGAAACATTTCAAAGTAAATTGCAGAGATTTTTGATACTTCAGCTGTAAATCCTTCAAAATTGAGGACAGTCTCTTATAGAACCACCCCACCATTGTCTCACCTAAGAACATTAACAATAAATCCAGTCTCCAGCCCAGCGACACAATTCCCAATTACTCCTTTTGAAGCTGGGCTTATGTGTTTTCTGTTTTTTGGGGTTTAAAAAAATTTTTTTGTTTTAAGTAAATTCAGATCCAGTCAAGATACACACTCTACATCTGGTTTCTGTTCCTAAATCTACAACAGCCTCCTTGTGTTTAGGGGTGTCAGCATTTGGACAGACCAGGCCAGTTATCTTGTAGAAGGTCCACATTCTAGACTTGTCTGATTGTGTCTTTATGACTCCTGTGTTTGCTGTAAACAGGGAGTTAGGTCTAGAGCAGCATTGCCCAACAGCAGTATACACGATGTGAACCACACACGTGATTTAATATGTTCTGGTAGCCACATGAAAAAAATGTTTATTTATTTATTTATTAAAAAAATTTTAATGTTTATTTATTTTTGAGACAGAGAGAGACAGAGCATGAATGGGGGGGAGGGTCAGAGAGAGAGGGAGACACAGAATTTGAAGCAGGCTCCAGGCTCCGAGCTGTCAGCACAGAGCCCATTGTGGAGCTTGAACTCATGAACCGCGAGATCATGACCTGAGCCGAAGTTGGACACTTAACCGACTGAGCCACCCAGGTGCCCTGAAAAAAATATGTTTAAATAAGAAGATGCAATTGGGGGATGCCTGGGTGGCTCAGTTTGTTAAGCGTCCCACTCTGGGTATCAACTCAGGTCTTTTTTTTTTTTTTTTTTTTCGACTCAGGTCTTAATCTCATGGTTTGTGAGATCGAGCCCCGCGTGGGGCTTTGCTCTGACAGCATGGAGCCCACTTGGGATTCTCTCTCTCCATTTTCTCTCTCCCCTTCCCTGCTCGCACATGTGCGTGTGAACACTCCCTGTCTCTCTCAAATAAAAGAAGATGGGATTTATTTCAGTAATGTGTTTCATTTCCCACATTTCTTTATTATTTATCATTTATTAATATTCATTATTTTCTTTATTTTTTAAAGTTTACTTATTTTGAGAGAGCGAGCACACACACAGCAGGGGAGGGGCAGAGAGGGAGAGAGAGAATCCCAAGCAGGCTCTGTGCTATCACGACATGGGGCTCGAACTCACAAAACTGGGAGATTATTACCTGAGCCAAAATCGAGAGACGCTCAACCAATTGAGCCACCCAGGTGCTGCTGTGCTAACTTTTAAAAACCCAGTATGTATTTTACTGGGCCAGCCACATTTCTAGTGCTCAGTGGCCACATGTTGCTGATGCCTTTGAACTGGACAGCACAGGGTGAGACTTGATCCAAGTCAGGGTAGATATTTTTGGCAAGAACACTTAAAGGGTAGTAACTGCCTGTGTACAACTTTGAAACCATGGGGTTTGCTAAAGTCTGAGTCTACTCTTCTTCTCTTTCAGGCCCTGGGATGGAGCCGGTGTGCAGAGGGCGGTGAGGACCCAGCTCTGGGACCACATCACTTACCTCCTTTCTTAGTGAAACTGTCGGCTTGAGTAGTCTCAGGCTCGGATGAGGATGTCTTTGGGCCTCTCGCTGCTGCTCCCCCTCTGGGGGAGGACCTTTCTTCTTCTGCTCACTGTGGCCATGGCTCAGTCCCATTGGCCTTCGGAGGCCAGCAGGGACTGGGAGAACCAGCTTGAGGCGTCCATGCACTCAGTGCTTTCAGACCTTCACGAGGCTGTTCCCACAGTGGTGGGCATTCCTGATGGCACGGCTGTCGTTGGGCGCTCATTTCGAGTGACCATTCCAATGGATTTAATTGCTTCCAATGGAGAACTCATCAAGGTGAGATTGGATATAAAACTTACGTAAATGAGGGAGAATTCTCATCTGCATTTTAGTTGTTTTTTGTTTTTTTTAGTTTTAGTTTTCCATTCTAAGCTCCAGCAACTCTGAGCTCAGTTCTTCTAGGACCTGTGCAGTTACCTTAAGAGAGGGACAACCACTGATGTTTATAAGAGGGTTCCCAGATATCCTAGAATAGCATCCTAAACTTTTATTCTTGCTCTCATTTTGAAGGTGTTACCATTAAAAAGGCTTTACATCTGTGGTTTGGAAGATTCTTGGTCATCAGGTTAGGATTTGATGGAAGAGCTTTGTGTGTAGGCAGAGGTCTCCTGTCTTTAACCATGGGATTAAACCCAAGAAATAAGAACTGTTAAATGATTTGAACCTATTTTCTTTTTAAAGTTTTTATTTTTATTTGAGAGAGAGCGAACACATGTGCTGGGGAGGGGCAGAGGGAGAAGAAGAGAGAGAATCTTAAGCAGGCTCCATGTTCAGTCAGGAGCCCGGTGTGGGACTCGATCCCATGACCCTGGGATCATGACCTGAGCCGAAAGCAAGAGTTGGACGCTTAACCAGTTTGTTTTGCTCACAATTTTGTGGCCAGGAATTCCGGGATTCAGAACTCATCTGGGAACCTCATTTCTGCTTCACATGGCACTAGCTAGAATGGCTCATCTGGGGCTGGAGGATCCATTTCCAAGATGTTGTTTTGTTGTTTTGTTTTTTTAAATGCTTACTTATTTTTGAGAGAGAGTGTGTGTGCAAGAGCTGGGGAGGGGTAGAGAGAGGGAGACAGAGGATCCAAAGAGGGCTCTGTGTTGACAGCAAGAGAGCCCGATGCAGGGCTCAAACTCACAAACCATGAGATCATGACCTGATCCGAAGTCGCTTAACTGACTGAGCCACCCAGTGCCTCCTAAAATGGTTTATTAATGGCTGGCAAGTTGGTGCTGCCTGTTGACAGGGAGCTTAGCTGGGGCTGTTGGTTAGGGTCCTAGGTTCCTCTCCATGTAGACCTTTTCATGAGCTGCTTGGATTTCCTTACAGCACAATAACTGGGTTCCAAGATTGGGTATTCCAAGAAACAGGAAGTGGAAGCTGCCAGTCTTTTAAGGCCTGGCTTGGTAACTTGCATAGCAACACTTCCATTGTACTCATTGGTCAAAGCACACACAGCCTTCGGTGGGTCCTTATCCTCTTTCCCCTCTCTGACCCATAAGCCCCAGGCATCTAGATTAGAAATGGTCACAAATGCTATGGCCACTCTTTCCATTGAGAGGTGAGTCTGTGCCCCTTTCCCTTGAATCTGGGCAGACTCACTCCTTACCTGTACCTTCTTTGTGCTCCTTTCCTTTTCCCTGTTGGCCCCCTTCTCTTTAGTTCATGGCTTGTTCCCAGGGTGGGCCTTGTGATCTCAAAGGTGGTCATATTTCTGAAGATCCTGGCTTACTTGCACAGAGCTCTTTCTAGTTTGCAGAAGATTTCCATGTAATCTTTGTAATGCCTCTGGAAGCCACAAGCTAGTTTGACCATTAGAAAAAGAAGAGTGGCAGTTTTGGAAGTACAGTCCTTGCCCAACTTCAAGTTTGAGCTTTTGAATATCCAAACCCTGCAGTGGTTGCCCTTGTTCAGTGGCCATTAGAATGTTTGACATGCATTAGTTTTGACGAGAGGTGCCTTGAATCAATATAGTGAGCTGGGTATTTGCTGTATCTGGCAGAGAGACATTTAACAGGCTTATTCATCAGGGGAGTAAAGAGATTTTACTGGGAAAACAGGATTTTATCTGAGCACATTTATTTGTAGAAAGCAGACCATTTAGTAGCTGATTAGCCTGTGGAAGAACAGATGAAAATGTGTGATTCTTCTACCATCAGAGCTGTGTGGGGTGGGAAATCAGATCAGAAAGCCTGACTTCATCTCTGGAGCTTCCATTTCCCTGTATGTAAAACAAGATTGATAAATCTTTATATAAAAAGAGTTGAGGGGCGCCTGGGTGGCTCAGTCGTTTGGGCGTCCGACTTTGGCCGAGGTCATGATCTCACGGTTCATGGGTTTGAGCCCCGCATCAGGCTCTGTGCTGACAGCTTAGAGCCTGGGGCCTGCTTTGAATTCTGTGTCTCCCTCTCTCTCTGCCCCTTCCCTGCTCACACACTCTCTCTGTCTCTCAAAAATAAATAAACATTGAAAAAAAAAAAACGTTGAGGTTTTTTTTCTTATTATAACAATGATCTATAAATGTGTGTTGTAGGGGCACCTGGGGAGGGGCTCAGTTGAGCATCCAATGCTTGATTTCTGCTAAGGTCATGATCCCAGGATGGTGGAATCCAGCCCATGTTGGGCTCGGTGCTCAGCGTGAATCCTGCTTAAGTTCTCTCTCTCTGTCTTTCTCTCCCCGCCTCCCTCCCACCCTCCGCGCTTGCACTCTGTCTCTAAAATCAAAACAAAAACAAGCGATTTAAAAAAATGTATTCTTTGGGAATGTGGCTTTTATTTATTTTTAATTAAAAAATGTTTAATGTTTATTCATTTTTGAGAGAGAGGGAGAGAGAGAGAATGAGCGGGGGAGGGGCAGAGACAGAGGGAGACACAGAATCCAAAACAGGCCTCAGGCTCTGAGCTGTCAGTACAGAGCCCGATGTGGGGCTCAAACTCACAAACTGTGAGATCATGACCTGAGTTGAAGTCGGATGCTTCACCGACTGAGCCACCCAGGCACCCCTTTAATTTTTTTTTTTTTTATGTTTATTTATCTTTGAGATAGAGACAGAGAGGGGGACAGAGGATTTGAATTGGAATGGCTTTGGAGCTTGAACTTGCGAACCATGAGATCATGACCTGAGCCAAAGTTGGATGCTCAACCAACTGAGCCACCCAGGCACCATGACTTGCCCAGTATTCTTATGTATGTGAGGAATATTTCAGATCTTGGTCCCAAGGAGTGTTCTTGGGGTGACCTCCAAATTATATTCATCACTATTACCATCATCCAAGCTACCACTTATTTCTTCCCAGGCTGTCTCCCTCTGATCTTGACCCTTTCGTCTGTTTTCCACACTGAGGCAAGAGAGATGTCCTTATCTTTGTAAAGCTTGAATCTGCAAACACCTCCCCTTCCCCCAACCATTACTGAGCTGCACTTAGGATCAAGCCCCACATGATCTGGCCTCTGGTCTCCTCTCTCTCTCTCCTTTCCCTTCAGTGACTGTAAATCTCCTTTGGATTGTCAAAGCCTATGAGACTAAGCTTGTCCAAGCCTCATGTGGGGTTCTCAGGTGAGGATTGGTCTTCCAGCCATTTTGGATGTGGCCAAATTGCCTAATGAGAACTCAAAGGCAGAACAGGGGCCTGTCCTGCAATCTGATGAGATTTGATAGTGTGGTTGTCATATTTGCTGTGACTAGTCAGGGGATATGCATGGGGATTGGTGGTGGACTAATTCAGTGTTCGCAGTAGATTAAGCAATAGTCTATTGAAGGGATAGAAAAGTCCGTCACATTCTGAGCTGCCCTGGCCGCCTGCCCAAGTCTTGTTTGACCTGTGTGTGTCAAACCTGTGTGGGTATGCTGACTATTTCAGAAGTTTGTGGCAACTCTAGGAGTCACAGCAGAGGTTTGTACTGCTTCACATTAGCCAAGCGTGCTAATCAGGTGACATCAGCTTCCCAAAGCAAGGGCTTCCCTGTACTTTACACACCAGGCAGAAAGGTAAAAGAAGAGGGGACCCACCTGTCTGGAGGAGGTAGCCTTGAGGTCCTAGACTCTCTACTTTGCCCCACATCTGATACTTTTTAATGTCCAGACAGCCCTTGTCCGGTTTCAGCTTGGCCTGCACCCATTGCTTCTCCTGCTGTTCTGTAGCTCTGCCTCAAGAATTGATTTGCTGCTATTGACCTCAACTTAATTCCCAGATCGATTCCATTGACCTGATGATGCAAGAAGGGGCTCTGAGCTGCCTCCGGGCCCAGTGGCCAGCATGACCTTCTGGAGAGACTTGTGCCTTGGAGCTCTCTTCTCTCCTGTGGGCTTAGGACACTCTAAAGCAGGTGGTCTTTGCATGTGCTCTCTTGGACCACTCTGGATACCTGTATGCAAAGCTCACCCCAGGTTGACTGTCCTTTGCTCTCACAGCTGCCTGTGAACCCTAGAGCACCCTCCCTCTTCATCAGGGTTTGTGGGAATGGGTCCCACAGAAGCCAGCTTGGCCTTTGTTGGATAGATCATTGGCTGTCCCGAGCTGGCCACAGTGTAAGTTACCCGTCTCGACTCTTGCCTCCCTCAGGATTGGTGCCAGCTCCCTGCAGGTACCTCTCCTCTGACTTGAGTGAGCGAGGGACAGGCTGATGATGTGCCGAGAGATGCTCTTACCACTCCTTTCTGGAGTGGTCAGGAGAGACATCTTTTGTGTCTCAGAATGATTGGCTGCCCCTTCAGAGCCCCCTCAGATGTCTCATTTTGGTAGAGCCTGCAAGGTTGGCTTTTCATTCCTGCTTCCCCTTATCCTCCTTGCCTGGAGACAATGTGGACTTTCCCTCAGCCCAAGATGTCTGCAGACTGGGAGCAGCCCTTCCTGGGACTGTGCTCTCAGCTGCTGGCATGGGCCCCCAATTGTTCCCCTGAGAACAATGGGTACTCTTTTTTGGCCAGGAAGGGGACCTCATGAAAGGACCGTTTCTTTGGATGCTTGAGAGCTTTGTGGCAACCCCGCCTGCATGAGATGAACTGCAGTTTCTTCCTGCCTGGAGTGGGTGTTCCCTGGCTCTGAATGGACCTCTTGTGAACACAGCACACCGGGAAATGCGGGTTGGCGAGGGAAGGCATCTTTGGGGGTGGGTTGAAGAATGACATTTGCCCAGATGCATCAACTCAAATACTTACTGAAACGTAGACTTCTATGTTTAAAAAAAAAAATGTACTGACAAGGGCTGAAAGAACATGACAAAGTAAAAATAGATAACATTGGGATTGAGGAACTGATTCTGAGCATTTTATTAATGGCTGTAACTATGCTAAGCTCTTCCTTACTTTTGGGGAAAAGAGATTAATTTTTGTTTCTAGATGGGAACAGTTAACATCAAATAAAATGCTTCATAATCCAGACCTGAAGGGCACTGGCTGAGCTGAACAGGTTGTGTTCAGAATGTGATCCTGTGGCCTTTGTGGCAAGAGCCATGTGTTGGTTTGAGGCTTGCATGTCTAGCAGCAGGATCAATGATTGTCTTTCATGGGTATGGCTCTGCTTTACTCAGCAAAGCAAAGGCCCCTCGCACCCACTTCCACTATGGTTGCTCACCTTATGTAGGGACAAAGTTTTGGCTCTTTGACCTCAAGCCAGAGGCTCTTCCTGTTGACCTGTGCCATCTCCCTGCAGCCCATCCATGTGACTGTCCACGTGTGACTGTGGCTGAACTTGGCCACAGAGTAGATTTGTTACAGTTCATGGCCTAGACACAGGATCACTCTGATGTGAATCAGCACCATGGGGGCCTCTGAAACTTAACTGGAGGCTCAGACTCCATCAGAGGGACCATTTCCTATCTCCCTAAGCAGAGGAGCCCACACTGTAGGCCTGCCCAAAAGATGCCTTGACCACCTTATGTGCAAGTGCCTCCAAGGTATTGCATACGGTACCCAGCCACAGATGGCTCTGGGTTGGCCCAGCCTTGCAACTAGCCTGAGGAATGGGGAGTTGAAACGTCAAGAGCCAGTGACCAGGTCTGAGGGAAGCAGGGACTTTGCCAGGAAAGGCTGCTAGAGGCCTAAGGAGTGGGGTGTCCCAGGGCAGCAGTCTGTACCACTTTGAAATGGACCACTGAGAAGACCCTCTGGCATCTGTGGGGGATGCAGGGAAGGTCCCAGCCTGAACTCCTGGGGCTGTCTAGAAGTGTTGGTTGGAAGGTGCCACCACTTAGGGCCCAAAGGACCCTCCTAAAAGTTTGTAATGTGAGGGAATTTTTTCCAGATGCAGGTTTCTCAATCATAATTCCCTAGATCCCTCTTGGCTGGCCAGAATCACCTCACCCTGGGGTAACAGTGCTTACCCATCTTTCTGAAGTCTTTGCCATGTAAGTCCTACAACTCCTACATAGGTAACGTAACACCTTGTGGGTTCTGAATGATAAAGCTTAGGTTTTCTTGGTTTCAGAAGCGAGTGGTCATAATTAATTAGGCTCTAGTGAGAGTCTAGTTCTTTAGTTTTGCCTTTCAACTATGCCTAACTGGCTGGCACATACTGTGGGTGGAAACTTGCTTGTTTGTTTGTTTAAGTTTTTAATTTTTCTTCCAGTGTAGTTATCATACAGTGTTATATTAGTTTCAGGTGTATGATATAGTGATTCAACACTTCTATACATTACTCAGAGCTCATCATAAAGTGTTACTCTTTAATCCCTATCACTGGTTTTACCCCCCCCCCCACCTCCCCTCTGGTAACCATCAGTTCTCCATAGTTAAGAGTTTGTGTCTTGGTTTGCCTCTCTCTTTTTTCCTTTGTTTTGTTGGTTAAATGCCACATATGTGATTTCATATGGTCTTTGTCTTTCTCTGACTGACTTATTTCACTTAGCATTATACTCGTTAGCTCCCTCCATGTCGTTGCAAATGCCAAGATGGTCCATTGTATAGATACACCGCTTCTTTATCTGTTCTTCTATTGATGGACACTTGGGCTGCTTCCATAATTTGGCTATTGTAAATAATGCTGCAATAAACCTAGGAGTGCATATATCCCTTTGAATTAGTGTTTTTGTATTTTTTTGGGTAAATACCAAGTAGTGCGATTACTGGATTGTAGAGTAGTTTTATTTTTAACTTAAAAAAAATTTTTTTTAATGTTTATTTATTTATTTTGAGGTGAGGGAGGGGGTGTGGGAAGCGCACAAGCAGGGGAGGGGCAGAGAGAAGGAGAGACAGAATCCCAAGCAGGCTCTGCACCATCAGCACAGAGCCCAGTTTGGGGCCCAAACTCACAAACCGTGAGATCATGACCTGAGCCGAAGTCAAGAGTTGGATGCTTAACTGACTATGCCACCCGGGTGCCCCTATTTTTAACTTTTTGAGGAACCTCCATACTGTTTTTCAGAGTGGCTGCACCAGTTTGCATTTCCACCAACAGTGCACGAGATTTCCTTTTTCTCCACATCCTCGCCAATACTTGTTTTTTGTGTTTTTGATTTTAGCCATTCTAACAGGTATGAGGCGATACCTCAATTTAGTTTTGATTTGTATTTCCCTGATGATGAGTGATGTTGAGCATTTGTCTGATGGCCATCTGGATGTCTTCTTTGAAGAAATGTGTGTTCATCTCTTCTGCCCTTTTTTAAATTAGATTATTTGTTTTTTGGGTGTTGAGTTGTATAAGTTTCTTTTTACATTTTAGATGCTAACCGTTTATCAGATATGTCATTTGTGTATATCTTCTCCCATTCAGTAGGTTGCCTTTTAGTTTTATTATTTCCTTCACTGTGTAGAAGCTTTTTATTTTGATGTAGTTCCAATAGTTTATTTTTGCTTTGTTTCCCTTGCCTCAGGAGACATATCTAGAAAAATATTGCTACAGCTAATGTCATAAATTACTACCTGGGCTCACTTCTAGGATTTTTATGGTTTCAGGCCTCACATTTAGGTCTTTAATCCATTTTGAGTTTATTTTTGTGTGTGGTATAAGAAGGTGGTCTAGTTTCATTTTTTTGTATGTAGATGACCAGTTTTCCTAATACCATTTGTTGAAGAGACTGTCTTTTTCCCATTGGATATTCTTTCTTCTTGTCGAAGATTAATTGACCATATAATTTGGGTTTATTTCTGGGTTTTCTGTTCTGTTCCATTGATCTATGTGTCTGTCTTTATGCCAGTACTACACTGTTTGATTACTACAGCTTTGTAATGTAACTCAGGAATTGTGATGCCTCCACTTTGCTTTTCTTTTTCAAGGTTGCTTTGGCGTTCAGGGTCTTATGTGGTTCCATACAGATTTTAGGATTGTTTGTTCTAGTTCCATGAAAAATGCTGTTGGTCTTTTGAAAGGAATTGCATTAAATCAGTAGATTGCTTTGGGTTGTACAGACATTTTAATGATGTTTGTCCTTCTAATCTGTGAGCATGGAATGTCTTTCCATTTCTTTGTGTTGTCCACAGTTTCTTTCATCAATGTTTTATAATTTTCAGAGTACAGGTCTTTGATCTCTGGTTAAGTTTATTCCTAGATATTTTATTATTTTGGGTACAATTGTAAATAGGATTTTTTTTTTTTACTAACATTTTTTTACTTATTTTTGAGAGAGCACAAGTGGGGGAGGGGCAGATAAAAAGGGGGACAGAAGATCCAAAGCGGGCTCTGCGCTGACAGCAGCCAGCCCGAAATGGGACTTGAACTCACAAACCATGAGATCGTGACCTGAGCTGAAGACAGACGCTCAAACGACTGAACTGCCCAGGTGCCCAAACAGGATTGTGTTTTCTTAATTTCTCTTCATTCTGCTTCATTATTAGTGTACAGGAAGGAATGCAACAGATTTCTCTACACTGATTTTGTATCCTGTGACTTTACTGAATTCATTTATCAGTTCTAGTAGTTTCTGGTGGAGTCTTCAGGGTTTTCTGTAGTTATTGTGTCATCTGCAAATAGTGAAAATTTTTTTTTTCTTTTTGTTGTCTTTTTAAAAAAATATTTTTTAGGGGCGCCTGGGTGGCTCAGTCAGTTAAGCGGCCGACTTCAGCTCAGGTCATGATCTCGTGGTCCGTGAGTTCGAGCCCTGCGTTGGGCTCTGTGCTGACAGCTCAGAGCCTGGAGTCTGTTTCAGATTCTGTGTCTCCCTCTCTCTGACCCTCCCCCGTTCATGCTCTGTCTCTCTCTATCTCAAAAGTAAATAAACGTTAAAAAAAAATTAAAAAACATATTTTTTAATGTTTATTTTTGAGAGAGAGAGAGACAGAGTGTGAGTGGGGGAGGGGCAGAGAGAGAGAGAGAGAGAGACAGACAGACAGACAGACAGAATCCAAAGTAGGCTCCAGGCTCTGAGCTATCAGCACAGAGCTCAGTGTGGGGCTCAAACCCACAGACTGTGAGATCATGACCTGCACTGAAGTCAGATGCTTAACCGACTGAGCCACCCAGATGCCCCCTGTTTTTGTTGTGTGATTGCTGTGGGTAGGACTTCCAGTACAATGTTGAATAAAAATTGTGAGAGTAGGCATCCTTGTCTTGTTCCTGACTTTGGGAGAAAAGCTCTCAGTTTTTCTCCATTGAATATGATGTTTGCTGTGGGTTTTTCGTATTAAGACCTGTATTATGCTGAGGTTATGTTCCATTTAGACCTACTTTGTTGAGGGTTTCTGTCAAGAATGTTGAGGGTTTTTGGGGTGTTGTATGGAAAGCAATTTGGCAGTAAATTTCATATTAAAAAAATAGAATGTTGAGGGTTTTTATCATGAATGGATGTTGTGTTTTGTCACATGCTTTTTCTGCATGTTGAAATGATCATGTGGTTTTTATCTTTTATTGATGTGACATATCACATTGATTAATTTGAGAATATTGAACCACCTTTGCATCCTGGGTGATTGTGGTGAATTTTTTTAATGTATTGTTGGATTCAGTTTGCTAGTATTTTCTTGGGGATTTTTGCATCTATATTTATCAGAGATATTAGCCTATATAGTTCTCTTTTTTTGTGTGGTGGCTTTATCTGGTTTTGGTATTAGAAACTTGCTTTTTGAGTGAGGGATTAAGTACTGGAAGTTCCTCTGCCCTTTGCTCTCTCTCCAGGTTTAGAAGGATACTAATTTGGGGTGAGAGATGTTACTTGTGTTGCATGGTGTTTAGAACAGGTGCTGTATCTTTATCAAACTTGATGTTTGACGTTCTGTGTGAGAGAGGGCACCAGCGAAACAGTTGGAGACAGTGTCCCAGAGCTGAACAGGGAGTCAGTTACTAGTCGTCTATTAGCGTAGACTAAAGAGTGGCCAGAACCTTCATGTTTGTCAGTTCCCCAGTCATTAGTTGTGGCGGTTCATTGTGGGCATTGCTGGGTAACCTTTGGAACTCCATATGGGTCTGCCCAAGTTTTGTGGTTTTGATTCTTAATGTTTTTGGATGCACTTTATGGATCAATACTTCTTTTTTTTATTATTATTTTTTAAGTTTATTTATTTATTTTAAGAGAAAGTGCAAGCAGGGGAAGAGCAGAGAGAGAGGGGAGAGTGAGAATCTCAAGCAGGCTCCACGCTACCAGTGCGGAACAATGATGTCAGGTTCGAACTCACGAATTGTGAGATCATGACATGAGCTGAAGTCAGATGTTTGAGTGAGCCACCTAGGCGCCCCTGGATCAAGAGTTCTAAAACTCCGTGTATGGCTATTGGAGATCTTGTTTTCCTCACTGGTGGGCTTGCCTTCCATCTCAGAAGCGTGTCCTTTCTGAGGGTTGCTGAAAGATTTCTGGCTATTTCTATGTGAGCCTGTAAGCTAGAGCCTGTGATCTTCAGCCTTCCTCCTGCAGTTTCTGCCTCCTATGGGTGTTCCCACTAACAGCCTGAAGACTTCTTTCCAAGGTGGCTGCTTCATAAGGCCAGCAGGCCTTGCCTCCCCCAACTCAAAGACAGTGTTGGTATTTTGGCTGAGTGACCTGAAACCCTGGGGGAGTTCCATGGCCTGGACCAGCCTGTCACCCAAACATATGTGCTGGCACTGATGAGCAGCTCACAAGAGCTCTGATTCCTGCCTCTTGTCTGCCATTCCTAGTATGGCAGCCATTAAGGGTTAGTTGTAGGTGGTACGGCTAGGGCAGAGTCTATGGCCATACCATCCTGAACGTGCCCAATCTCGTCTGATCTCAGAAGCTATGCAGGGTCGGGCCTGGTTAGTACTTGGATGGGAGACAGCTAGGGCAGAAATCTTCCTATGAGTATCTCTAAGGTTAGTGAGAATCTCATGTGCAAATGTATCAGGATGGAGCACCCCTGTTTGAGACTGAAGAGCTGGATGCTGGTCTTTGGGTTGTCCCTGCAGCAAGTTCTCCTCTACCCCACACCCCTCAGGGTTTTCATCCACTCCTGACAGATAGGTCTTAAGAGGCAAGCAAGTCCCTGAGGGTCCCTGGGCTTTGTTCCCCTGTAGGAAGGATCCTGGCTTCCCCTTCCTGTAGCCTCCCCACTTCCCTTTGATGCTTTGAGCTTCTGCTCTGGGGGATGAACAGGGAGAAATGGCCACAGTGTATGCTGGGTCCAAGGCCAGAAGGAAGACTGGGAGTGGACCCTGGACCTGTCAGTGCAGATGCCTCACAATACATACTGGGTCCTCTCTTGTCCCAGGAGTGTGCGGGGAACCAGCACCCACAGAGAATCCAATGTGTGCCTGGTCCTGTGATTGTGGCAAATGATGGCATCATTTTCTTCTTTTTGCAGATGAGAAAACTGAGGCTGAGGTTGGGTCAAGCCTCAGCCTAGCTGGAGCTGGAGTTCAGCCAAGGACTCCTGGAGATGGGGCTTCTTGTCAGATCATCTGCTGTTATAGGAAGAGTCCTGGCTTGTCATAGGGGCAGCATCTCTCAGGAGTAACTTTTATAACCTGCTTCGCCCTTAGGCCTTAAGAGAAAAAGTGTGTAGAGCCTGGAAGTTTTGAAAGCTTGGAAGGATGTGTGGAATTCCCATGGGCTGAAGGCCTCCTGCTTTGTCAGCGTAGAGCAGGTGCTGCATTACAGAGCATTCCCTGAACTGGGTGCCCTCAGGAGCAAGGGGCTGTTAGTGGAATCCTTCAGGGTCTGTGGACAGTGCCAGACCTTGAGGCATGTTCAGACTTCCTAGTTCAGGGGCTTTCCCCAAATAGCCTTGAGAATACAGAGATGCCAGCTTGCCTGTGACTTGGCTAGGTTCCTTGCGGAGTTCATTTGTTTTGCTTCATGTGGCCCTTTATTAAAGCAAATCATTGCCACCCAAAGTGCTGCCTGGGCCTGACATTCCCAGTACCAGAATGCTCAGAGATGCATGGATTTTAGACCATTCAGGTTGGTACCTTTCCTTCCTGTATGAGGAGTACCTAAGGCCCTGGGGACTGCCTGCTTTAGGGCTAGAGATCCACATTGGACACCTGTCCCGTGGCCAGGGCATGGCTAGCACCCCAGGATCCTGAGGAGCCAGAATCTGCAGAAAGGAAGGCAGGAATGTGGGTTGGAGAGGCTATTATATGTTATTAACATGTGATAATGTTAGTTGGCATAGTTTAAATAAGTATACGTATTCCAACGGTGGCTGTGTGGGAACCTTGGCCGAAGAGTGGCTTGGGGCTTATTCCTTAGGAAATGTCTGGCAGCAGAGCTGTGGCCCTTGGGGTCAGCAGAATAGGAATTGAGCCAGGCTGGGAAGCTTGAGGAGGTGGGGCCCTTCTCTGTTTTCTCTGTTATAAAGTGCCCTTGTATCTCTAGTGAGAGACTTGGAAAAGCACTGGGCTGTGTACTCATCTGTGCTGATGGAATACATAGGGCTGGGCACAGGCACAGATGCCTGGCTACTCAGGAATGTCCCAGGGGCCTGGCCAGCCAGTTGGTACCCGCTTCCAGAGCCTATCCTGGTCTCTCCTGGCTCTGTTTGGTCTTCTCTACAGGTGACTTCTCCTTGGATGACTTCACCTTGAGCTCTTTTCTAGGCCCTCCCTCTGCTAGGTGTGCTCTCATCCCAGTGGTGGCCATTGGGATGGAGTGGGGTTAGGAAACATAATGGAGTGGCTGGAAACCAGGCTATACTCTGGCTCACCTACTGTCTGCCTCTCAGGGCCATAAGTCATACCCCACCTTTGTAAAACATCTCATGGTTCCCTGACTACTCTATTTAGGCCTTAAAGATTTGCTTCCTGTTTTTTGCAAAATGAGACATTTAGCCTTTGCTTTATATGTTTATATATGGATGTGACAGTTTTCATATTTAATATAACTGAAAAAAAAGTGTGCTTAAGCATAGACTTTTAAGCAAAAGATTTGAAGTAAGTATTTTTGTAGCTAAAAAAGATTTTAAAGGAAAAATATATTTAGCATTTTTCATGGATTTCAAGATACCCATATTTACAGATATTTTACCATTTCAGATATTTTACCACTGTGTTTGCAGTGGATGGTGAAGGACAGGAAGGGGGGTTCTTAGTGGTGCATTAATTAGATAGTGGTCACAAAAGAAATGCTGTTCACAGGGGCGCCTGGGTGGCTCAGTCAGTTAAGCGTCCAACTTTGGCTTAGGTTCTCACAGTTCTTGGATTCAAGCCCTGCGTCGGGCTCTGTGCTGACAGCTCAGAGCCTGGAGCCTGCTTCGGATTCTGTGTCCTGCTCTCTCTCTCTATGCCCCTCCTCCACCCGCGCTCTGTTTCTCTCTCTCAAAAACGAATAAACATTGGGGGGGGGGTTGTAAAAAGCTGTTCATATACCCTCAGTAATCTCAGTGGCTCAGACAGCAGTCAGTAAAGGACAACCCCAATAATAGTAACTTCTAATAATGTCTGATGTCTTCTCATGGGTTTTTGCTGGAAGTAGGAAATCTTGTTTATAGGGAGGTAAGTATCTGGTCACTGATAAGATTGGTGGAATGACATGCTGCCTGAACACTGGGTCCTGGCTGGGAAGATCAGGTATGAGCTCTGGGTCTCCTTCCCAATCAGGTACCTGACTCTTGGTGGGAGGAAGCCTGAGGAACCAGAGACCCTATGGAGCCCTGCAGGCATGACTCTGGTCTTCCTGCTGTGGGAAGAGAAACATTTTATTATCCCTCTGCTGACAAGCAATGGCCATGAAGGACAATTCCTGGTGCCAAGGCTAGCAGTAAGACATGTCTGTTGGCCAGTGTTGTCTCTGAGCTTAGTGGAATGGTATAGTGGAGCTAAGAGTGCCTTTGGTTAGATCAGAGAGTGGGTGCCACCTTTCTGGCATTGGGGGCAGGAATAGGTGTTTCCTAAAGGTGAGAGTAATTGTGGATAGGGCCTGGGCAAGAGGCAAGTCTTGTTTCCCTTTGTCAACTGATGGTTGAAATTTCTCTGGCAGCATTCCTTTGCGTACCTTGATTATTACCAGTCATGCCCCTTTAGAAAAGGACTTCTACCCTAAAATAGGAGCACCTGGGAGGTGCTGTTGGGTGGAATAAGGGGTGAGCTCCTCAGGCCTGCCTTTGTGACTGGGCTTTCCAAGGTCAGACATGGGTTCTGTAGATTTCCCAAACTTAAGTTGACTACAGAACTCTCCGTTAGGCCAGAGCTCCTTGGAATCTTTGATAAACACTTCCAGAATAATTGTTTCCAGTACCTAACCCTGGGTGTTGCAATTTTTCTTGAGTTTTAAAAAGCAGGGTTAATTAAGGCATTATATACAGGGGCACCTGGGTGGTTCAGTTGGTTAAGCGTCCAACTCTTGGTCTCATCTCAGGTCTTGATCTCAGAGTCATGAGTTTGGGCCCCACGTTGGGCTCTGTGCTGGGCGTGAAGCCTACTTTAAAAAAAAAAAAAAACACCAAACATTAGATACCGCTAACTGTATTTGCTACCCAAATGCATCCCACTCTACTTGAACTCACGTCCCACTGACGTGGTTGTACAGTTGAGGCATCTGGAGACATTGAGCTGTCTCTTGCACCCAGGCCCGCATGCATTTCCACCCTGGGCAGGAAGGGCATACGACTTGAGCAAAATTGTGTCTGTAGAGGGCAGGGAGAAGGCTGAGATGAGGTTGAAAGGAGTGCTGAGGGATGAGACACTTGCACCTGATTCTGCAAGCCAAGTGGGTAAGTAGGTGGCAGGGTATATATCACTGTTGTAAAAACCTGCAACATTTCTTGAGCTCCATGGCATCTGCTCTCTGGGATGAGATGCGTGTTTGAGTGCCACCACTGCTGTCTCCCCACAGTGTGGCCTTGGGCAAATCATTTACATTCAAGCTAGCCTATCTGGCAGCCCCAGTCTTTCGTGACAGGTGAATGAGAGCTCCAGGAGAGGAATTGGTCCCCCCCCCCCCCAGCAGAAATTCTCAATTCTACCTTAAGCCTGTCACACAATTCAGGCTGGGTCCATGATGAACTGTTGTGATCATTGTCAGGTTATTCATTGACAGTACCACTTAACTCATGCTGGTATCTCTTTTAGGTGTCCACAGCAGGGAAGGAGGCCCTGCCATCTTGGCTGCACTGGGACCCACAGAGCCACACCCTGGAGGGCCTCCCTCTTGACACCGATAAGGGTGTGCATTACATTTCAGTGAGCACTGCACGGCTGGGGGCCAATGGGAGCCATGTTCCCCAGACCTCCAGCGTGTTCTCTATTGAGGTATACCCTGAAGACCACTGTGAGCCGCAGTCTGTGAGGGCGGCATCACCAGACCCTGCTGAGGTGGTGTCATCTGCCTGTGCTGCCGATGAGCCTGTGACTGTTCTGACGGTCATTCTGGATGCTGACCTCACCAAGATGACCCCAAAGCAAAGGCTTGACCTCCTGCACAGGATGCAGAGCTTCTCAGAAGTGGAGCTTCACAATATGAAGTTGGTACCAGTGGTGAATAATAGACTGTTTGACATGTCAGCCTTCATGGCTGGCCCAGGAAATGCGAAAAAGGTGGTAGAGAATGGGGCCCTCCTCTCTTGGAAGCTGGGCTGCTCCCTGAACCAGAACAATGTGCCTGATATTCGTGGTGTGGAGGCCCCTGCCAGAGAGGGCACTATGTCTGCCCAGCTTGGCTACCCTGTGGTGGGTTGGCATATAGCCAACAAGAAGCCCCCTCTTCCCAAACGCATCCGGAGGCAGATCCATGCCACACCCACACCTGTCACTGCCATTGGGCCTCCAACCACGGCCATCCAGGAGCCACCATCCAGGATTGTGCCTACCCCCACATCTCCAGCCATTGCTCCTCCAACAGAGACCATGGCTCCTCCAGTCAGAGATCCTGTTCCTGGAAAGCCCACAGTCACCATTCGGACTCGAGGTGCCATTATTCAGACCCCAACCTTAGGCCCCATCCAGCCCACTCGGGTGTCAGAAGCTGGCACCACAGTTCCTGGCCAGATCCGCCCAACGATGACCATTCCTGGCTATGTGGAGCCCACAGCAGTCGCCACCCCTCCCACGACTACCACCAAGAAGCCACGAATATCCACACCAAAACCAGCCACGCCTTCTACTGACTCCTCAACCACCACAACTCGAAGGCCTACCAAAAAGCCACGGACGCCCCGCCCGGTGCCACGGGTCACCACCAAAGTTCCCATAACCAGATTGGAAACCGCCTCCCCACCTACTCGCATCCGCACCACCACGAGTGGGGTTCCCCGTGGAGCAGAACCCAACCAGCGGCCAGAGCTCAAGAACCATATCGACAGGGTCGATGCCTGGGTTGGCACCTACTTTGAGGTGAAGATCCCGTCAGACACCTTCTATGACAATGAGGACACCACCACTGATAAGCTGAAACTGACTCTGAAGCTTCGGGAGCAGCAGCTGGTAGGTGAGAAGTCTTGGGTACAGTTCAACAGCAACAGCCAGCTCATGTATGGCCTGCCTGACAGCAGCCACGTGGGCAAGCACGAGTACTTTATGCACGCCACAGACAAAGGGGGCCTATCAGCTGTGGATGCTTTTGAGATCCATGTCCACAAGCGCCCTCAAGGAGACAGGGCTCCTGCACGGTTCAAGGCCAAGTTTATGGGTGACCCAGCACCAGTGGTGAATGACATCCACAAGAAGATCGCCCTGGTGAAGAAGCTAGCCTTTGCTTTTGGGGACCGCAACTGTAGCACCATCACTCTGCAGAATATCACCCGGGGCTCCATCGTGGTGGAGTGGACCAACAACACATTGCCCCTGGAGCCCTGCCCCAAGGAGCGGATCATGGGGCTGAGCCGGAGAATTGCTGAAGATGACGGGAAACCTCGGGCTGCCTTCTCCAACGCCTTGGAGCCTGACTTCAAGGCCACGAGCATTGCTGTGACAGGCTCAGGCAGCTGCCGGCATCTACAGTTTATCCCTGTGGCACCACCCAAGAGGGTGCCCTCAGAGGCACCGCCCACAGACGTGCCGGATAGGGACCCTGAGAAGAGCAGTGAGGATGACGTTTACCTGCACACGGTCATTCCAGCCGTGGTGGTTGCAGCCATCCTGCTCATTGCCGGCATCATTGCCATGATCTGCTATCGAAAGAAGCGGAAGGGCAAGCTCACCCTCGAGGACCAGGCCACCTTCATCAAGAAGGGGGTGCCTATCATCTTTGCGGACGAGCTGGATGACTCCAAGCCGCCACCCTCCTCCAGCATGCCACTTATCCTGCAGGAGGAGAAAGCCCCTCTCCCCCCTCCTGAGTACCCCAACCAGAGCGTGCCCGAGACCACTCCTCTGAACCAGGACACCGTGGGAGAGTACACGCCCCTGCGGGATGAGGATCCCAATGCGCCTCCTTACCAGCCCCCCCCACCCTTCACGGCCCCCATGGAGGGCAAGGGCTCTCGTCCCAAGAACATGACCCCATACCGGTCGCCCCCTCCCTACGTGCCCCCTTAACCCACAAGCGCCTGGGTGGAGGCAGGGGTAGGGCAGGGCCCTGGAGACAACACGGTGTTGTCTGTGGAGACCGGTGGCCTGCAGACCATCGCCCACTGGGAGCCGACACCTGACCTAGCACACACTGACACACGCGAGGCCTGGACAAGCCCGCCCTCTCTGGTCCTCCTAAACCCCAAAGCAGCTGGAGAGGCTTTGGGGACATTTTTACTTTTATTTTTTGCCTAACAGCTTTTTGTTTGTTCATAGAAAATTCTTCGCTGCGGTTTTGATGGCTGGCTCTGAAAGCACTGTTTGGAGTAGAGGTAGATGGAGCGGAGCCGTGAATGAACTCGCAGGCAGTGCCGGGCAGCTTCCCGGCTCTCTGCGTTTTGCCTTTAACACTAACTGTACTGTTTTTTCTATTCACGTGTGTCTAGCTGCAGGATGTAACATGGAAAACAGTAGCTAAAGATTAAATTCAAAGGACTTTCAGAAGTTAAGGTTAAGTTTTTACATTTAATCTGCTGTTTACCTAAACTTGTATGTATAATTTTTGGGTGGGTATGGGAAATTGCTTTGCTAAAAATAAGCTCCCAGGGTGTTTCAAACTTAGAGAAGACCAAGGGACAGTATTTTTTATCAAAGGAATCCTATTTTTTCACACTATGTAAACTTGGTTGCTCTGATACCCCGGAGCCTGACTGGGGGCCTCCTGGCCCTGGCTCTGGGGCCAGGGTCCTGGTGCTGGGCTTGCTCTCCCGCTGTTGCCAGGGGCTGGAAGCCGGAGGGGCCTCCTGGCCGTGGACATCCACACCCCTACCCCATGCACGCTGGTGGCCCCCCACCAAGGGGTCTTCATTTCCATGGAAAGAGGACTCCTAAGAGGCAGTGGTGGCCATGACCCCCAACCTAGGTGCTCCAGGGTGGGCCAGCTGCTCGTGGCGGGGTGGCTGGGGAGGTCGAGGGACTCGACCACATCAACCTATTTTCTTTTACCCTTCTTCTGTGTGTTTTTTTCCCCTTCCTAAAAGGAATATCATGGCTTCTGAAACACTCAGTGGGGGACATTTTGGTGAAGATGCAATATTTTTATGTCATGTGATGCTCTTTCCTCACTTGACCTTGGCCGCTTTGTCCCAACAGTCCACAGCCCCACCCTGTCCCACCCCACCCCTCTTCTCTGGCACTCCAGTTCCGGGCCTTGGGCTGGGAGAGGTCTGGTGGCTGGGGAGGAGTGCCAGCAATAGTTCATAGTAAAAATCTGTGGGCTCTCAAAGCTAATTTTTTACTAAAGTTTTTATACAGCCTCAAATTGTTTTATTAAAAAAAAGATTAAAAACGGTGATGCTTACAGCAGTTTGTACAAGCTCTTAGTGTTGATTCCATGGAACTGATGGCTTTGCTCATTTTGATTTTTTTCCCCTTCTTTTCGTAACAGTTTAAATTCTGGAATTACACTGGGCTTCTTTTGCCTTTTTTAGCAGAACGTCCGTCCGTCCATCTGCATCTCTGTCCCATGACTCAGGGGTGCCCACTCTGCTTTGATTTTCCTCCTTTGGAAGAAACCATTTTGAGCATGACTTTTCTTGATGTCTAAGGGTTATTTTGGGTACCTTTTAGGGAGGAATGCCTTTTGCAATAATGTTTCCCTTCCGTGATCGAAGGCTGGTGGGTGGACCCAGGCTCCCTTTGCAAACCGAGCAGCCACTTCTAAGCCATATCGACAGTTTTGCAGAGGATTTGTGTGTGCTGCCTCAGGAGGGGAGGGCCGGTCAGAGAGGAGGGGTCTCCAGCCTGCCCTTCTCAGAAGGGCATTCCCTTTGCACCTTTTCCCACAGGGCCCAGCCTCTCTCCCCTGCTCAGCCCCTGGTGGGGTACTCAAGTGAGCAGTGCCCCAGTTGGGGGAGCCTGTTGATGAGGGCTCAGTGGACCTCTGGTGACTGGGTCTCGTGCCTCTGAGCCCTGATCCAAGCCAGAGTTTCTTCCCCACTGCCCAGAGTCAGGAGCACAAGCAGGGTCTGACCTGGTGAGATTATTTTTGATGACCTCGTCAAAAAATAAACAATTCCCAGTGTTCCAGGTGAGGGCTTTGAAAGGCCTTCCAAACAGCTCCGTTGCTCCTAGCAACCCCACCATCGGGCACTGCCACGCAGAGATGTGGCTGGCCCAGAATGGCCTGTTGCCATAGCAACTGGAGGCGATGGGGCAGTGAACAGAATAACAACAGCAACAATGCCCTTGCAGGCAGCCTCCTCCCCTGAGCGCCGGGCTGGCGACGGCCGTTGGACTCTGTGAGACAGAGAGCCAATCTCGCATTCAAGTGTTCACCAACCACTGACATGTTTTTATTTCCTTCTATATGATTTTAAGATGTGTTTTCTGCATTCTGTATAGAAACATATCAAACTAAATAAAAGCAGTGTCTTTATTACAATGCCATTGCCTCCAAGCATCTATTTCCCTGGCCCCTACATTGTTCTAGGATGTGAATGGGGTGTGGGACTGATGTCCATTTGACAGAGGGAAGAGAGGACCCATCCGCGCCCATTCAGAGGACTTGGAGGTGGTCTTTGAGCAGCTAACCTGATAGCCTCCATAACCTTACCATTTTTGTGCCCCTGGGAGGGGTGAGAGTGTGCCCCAGAGCTCTGCTAACACATGAGCCCTCCTTAGCCCCTCTAATGCCTGAGTGAGCAGAGCTTCAGCTTCCTCATCTGGCAGGATGGTGGGAAAGGTCCTGCCTGTCATAGGCTGTTTGCCCCTGAGTGAGTAAGCCCCCTGCAATGCCACCCCAGCTCTTGCCCCAGCTGTCTTGTGGGCTTGGGGCTGGCCAGTCTCCTAGGTAGTTTCAAGGCAGGTTTGGCCTTCGCTTTTTAGTGGGAAAAAGGGGAGAATGGTTTCTGGCCACACTGTTATGCCCCGGTGGGGCCCAGAGATACCGGGGGCCTGCCCCTATGTTTCCTGTCCGGGATGGACAGACCAGCTGGGTAGGCTTAGCATGACTCAGTGCCCAGGAAAAGGCTGGGTTGTCCTGGGACACTGCCCAGGGTGTGGGAAGCAGGGGACATAGCAGCTGTGTCCAGTAGCAGGATCAGGGGCCATTGGTCACAGAACAGCTGGTACCTCTTCTGGGCTTGCTCGTCCCCCGCCCCGAGGTCCTCACTATCTCCACCTATAGCCCCCAGGCTGTTTCTCTGCTCATAATCTTCAAGACTTGGAGCTGAGACCAGTCTCACCGTAGGTGGAGCTGAGTTCCAACAACTACTTGTGGAATACCACAATGATAAGTGCGAGAAAAGGCTGTCCCTGGTTCAAGGACACATGCTTCACCCCCTAGTCCTAGCAGCAGGGGCCCAGGAAATAACCCTGCCCTTGCTCTCTTGGCCTCAGGAAGTTCTGTTTAATGTTTAACCTGAAGCCACTGGGTTATGAGTGGACTCACTGCTTTGAATTCAACCAAAGGGATCCCTGGTTTCAGCAGAGAATGGTAAGGTCAGCAGGGTCAGGAAGAAGAGAAGCCACAAGGGCCTCTGGCCTCTTCTTTGGGAATATCTGATATTTGGACTGGAAGACCCCTGCTCCCCAGCACTCCCGCAAAGTCTCTCTAACTCCTTGGTAGGAGTGGGACTGTACTCAGGTCTTCTGAACTGGAGAGAGGGTGGTGGAAGAAAGGGGCAGGAAGGAGGGGACACAGTTGGGGAGGGGACAGACCCACAGGAATCTGCCTTCCCACCTGCCTCTGACCAAGGGCAAGTTCCTGGGATCCCTCTGGCCTGGCTTCCTTATCTGTAAGGTGGGGGACAGCGCTGATCTCCAAAGGGTTCTGAGACACCTGGGAATTAGGATAAAGAGCCACTCCAAACACGTCTGCCTATAGAAGGGACAGAATCTAAGTGAGGCTAGAAAGATCTGCATTCTCTCCCAATGTAAAGGCCTGGCCCAAGGCTGTTGGCGGGAAATATTGGGATGTCTAGGAGTTCCTGGGCAGCCCAGAATACCCATTAGTATGGTGGGAAGACTCCACATGACTCATCCTATTGCAGCCCCCAGCCTGGCCTCCACTTGTTCCCAGGCTAAACAAGCTCCTGGGAGAGGCCATTCCCAGCTCCTCTAAAGCATGGAAGTCCCCCCTCTAGTGCCAGTCTTTTGAGGGTGAGGATCACGCCTCTCTATAGATCACTATATCTTAATAATCATAGTGGACTAATGACTTAACTCTTTTCCTGCTTTGCTTACCTTCTTGATCACCATCATGAGGTAAGGTGATTAAGGCCCAAAGAGGGCAAGCATCCAGGTCCTGTGGCTAGTGCAAGGCAGGTTCAACACTGGTTCAAACACTTAATTTTTTTTCTGATTGTAAAATTTTGTTAATATTGTAGGGCAGCAAATAATTATTTGAAGTCCCCTCCCACCCCACTGGAAGGTGCTGGATACCATTTCCCTTATGGGAACCCTATAGAAGACCCAGAGAAGATAGGGCAAGGCATTTGAAGCCGGGGTTCCCATCTGCTGGGATTGCGGTGGGCCCGCCTATGAGCAGCCTGGGGTGAGGGCAGCATGAGACTTGGCCACTGGGGCTTTCACTAGCTCTACTGCCCCCAGCTTTGGTGAAGATGACTCTGAAGTCTCAGCTGGGATGGAGCGAAGTTGGTCCGTTTGGAAGGTTCCGTGTGACCAGGACGATGCCCCTAGGTGCCCCTAGGTTGGTTCAGGGCCGTGATGAGGGCTGCCCTCAACCTTCGTTGTGGCTTCCAGGCTCCCTCACCCTCACGTGAGCCCACCAGAATCGCAGGAGTCGTCGCCAGTCGCTCTGGGCCCAGGAGGCAGACTGTGCCCAAGGGCTCCCACCAGGTGGCGCCAGAGGCCGGGGTAAGCCTGGCCGGCTGTAGGAGGGACTCAGGCCTCCCGGGGGGCACCCGGCAGAACCCCGCCTCGAACCGAGCTGAGGCGGCCCCAGAGTGGACTAAAGCCTACTGGAGGGCACGGCAGAGCGGGGCTATGGGCAGGGCCCAGGCCAGAAAGGAAGCGGCCGGACCGGGGGTACAACCGGTCTTTTTTCACTCAGCCACCACTGCACAGCCCCTGAAGACACTGGGACGAGTATAGCCGGGGTCCCGAGCCTGTCCTTTGCCGGCGCCGCTCTCCTTCGGAAAGGGAATCTGGCAGGGAATAGGAGGTGCGAATCTGGGGCCCAGGCTTCGGGATGGCCCTTGAATTCAGATGTACGTAGACAGGAACCAAAAAGTACACTTTTTTTTTGCGCACTCCCTTGCCTTAGGTTTTGTGTGTGGCGCCTGCACACAGTAGGACTCAGCGCTCAATGGATGCTTCCCAAGTCACCCCTTCCTCCAGCCTCAGAGCTACTGAGCGCATAACCTAAAGTACTATGGGGTCTGAGAGGGTCCTGAATGGAAGTAAGGCATCTTCAGTTGCGTGGTTGGGGGTCCCCCACTTGCCACTTGACATAAGAAGCAGACAGGGATGGAGCAGGAGATGATTGACTTTCTCTGGGTTGACCCTGGAGTAGGAGCACCCTGAAGCCCCAGGGAATACCTTAGGCAAAGTGCTTCCACAGCCCTGGGCACACACTAAGACAGCTGGGAACATCCAGTTGGCAGCTGGCCAAGGTTCCTAGGGTTGGAGTCTTCTTTCCTCATGGTGTCACAACCTCAGTCTGTAGAGGGCGGAGCCCAAGTTTGGGACTTTTGGAGATGGCTGGGAGCTAGGTCAGGCCAGCCCCTTTTCCAGGGATCACTTCTCACTTCATTGCCTACTTCCCTCAGCACCTCTGTCTCAAAAGGTGAAGAAAGGCCCTGGGTAGTGAGGCAGGGGTGGGGACGTCCTGTTGGGAGGTGGCAGCAGCCTGGCTCTGGATGTGCCTGGGGAGGATCAGCTTTGTCCTGGACGAACTCACCCTCAGGGAACATGGGCCTGGTTGGGTTGGGCAAGGAGCCGGGCTTGGGGGATACTGAGGGGGATGGAGTCCTCCTCTTGTTTGAAGAGCACATGGTGTACAAGCGTTTGGTTAGGAGTTGGGCAGCTCTGCCTTCTCGTGTCCCATACAGCGATTAGTGTGCAAATGAGAGGCTGAGGAGGCATCCATTGTGACCTGACTCAGCAACCATCGTGCCCCTTAAGCCCTGCCCTGGCTCAAGGCAGCCTATCAGCTTACTTCTGGACATCCAGCCTCCTCAGTGAAGCCTTGGGCCAGCCAGGCCTAGGAGAGGGACATAGCCACCCTGTGAGCCCCAAGAAGATCCCTGGAGCAGATCAAGTCATAGGGGTGGGCTTGGTTGGAGTAAGCAAAGATGGGAGGGTGGGGGAGGCTCAGCTGAACACATGACCTTTCTGCTCTTTTGGTGGCAAACACCAATGTCTTCTGTCTAGGCTTACTAGGAATTCCTCAGTCTACACTGTCAGCTGTCAGACACCACCACCTTCACAGAAAGCAATGGCCATGCCAGGCCTCACAGCTGGAAGAGTTATTAATACATAACTAGCAGAGGTAACCCAGATGTTGTTGCCCAACTGATACTTGCTGCTTCCCAAAACTGGGGGAGTCAGGGAGGACTCTCCTCAGGCAACCCTGATGCCCGAGTGTGATTCACTCCTCACAGTTCTTTGGCCACGCCCACTGCTATAAGGATGGACAGTGGTCCTGAACTGAGGGTCAGCAGTGATGACCTCCAGGTTCAGGGCCTGGTTTGAGGAGCAGCCAGATAAAGATCAGATTTGGAGACTGCAAGCTCAGTGAGGGTAGAGGAGGCTCAACATTCCTGCTTTCTGCTGTATCCTGGAGCTAGAATAATGCCATCCTTGTCCTAGGGCTCAAAAGTACCAAGTTTAAGTGGAATTTAAACTTAATGGAATTGAAATCACCCACTCTAGCAGAGGCCTAAGAGACTATGGATCTTTTAACTTGTCACCAAGCTTTTTCTTCACCATCAGAGACCCCGCCCCATTCTGTCCATCTTTCCTGGAAGGCAGGAACTCTTTTGGTGGTTCCTGGAAGCTTCCTGGGTACTCCTTAAAGATGACAGGGCAGAAAAGCCCTATCACAATCTACTCTGATCGGGACAACGACGAAGCTCAGTGGAGAGAGTGGCTGGGTCCTGAAGACTGAAGTCTCTGCTGGTAAAGAGTGATTCTCAGTAATATGTTTGGGTTTGTCATAGTAGAGACACACAGGGGTCAGGAGGTAGGGTACTGTCTAAGAGACTTCCCCGAAGGCATGTGGAACAGAGTCTGATGGAGGGGCTGAGCAAGCTGCCCATTCCCCTGCACTGTCTGAGTCATGTCTGGGGTGAAGTCTGAACCTCTGTTGCCTGTGGGAGGACATGTGAGCTGGTTAGGAGAGGACATATAAGCATGACTCTCCAGTTGGGCCTGTTCCCCACCCCTGCACCCACCTTCCTATCCACGGAACAGAGGTAGGTGAAGGGAACTACATGGGAACTGGGATCCTGGTGGGAAGGATTGCAGTAGGGATCAAGGCAGCATTTTGTATCCTTTATGGGAAATTATTTGTGTGCCTGTCTCTCTCCTATCAACTGACTTCCTTGAGGCCAGGTCTCAGTCTTCTCTGGACCTGGCACCAAGGAGTTGTTTATGCACTGGCTGAGGGATGAGTGCATGCACGCATTAATGAGATAGGCAAAGCCAGCCTGGAGGCCTGTCTGGGGGAGTGCCGAGGGGCAAGGAAAGCAGCATGTTTTGACTTGGATGCTTATAACTTGGAGAAACTGTGTCTTCGTTATTTTTTCTTGTCATAACAAGCCTTTGGAAGCACATAACTCTAATAGCAATGGGGCTTAATTAGCTTTCTTGGGAGCAATGCATGGGCGGTGGGGTTAGGCTGGTGGTAAACATTTCTGATGATTTTTTACTGGCTTTTTGCACATAACGCAAATAAAGATTTGCACGTTACGATAGGAAAGGAATTATGCAGACAATACTCCAAGCAAATTCTATACCTTCCAGCTTTGTTCCCTTTTCCTACTCTACCACAGCCAGCTGGAGACCTTAGTATACAAACAAGTTTGTCCAGGCCAGCCTAGGTGGGCTGCTGAGCAGGGCGAAGAGCAGGTCTCTTGTTTGTAGCTTTATACCAGCCTGAGGCTTGCTTGGGAGCTGCCTTATTCCTCATGTAGTGAGTAGTGCTGACAAGCCTCAGCCAGTGGAGAAATGCTCTCTTTCCTTGGGCTTCTTTCCTTCCTCTTCAGTGCTGTTTCTCCATCCCAGAGGAAGACTGGGGACAGGGAGCCACATTCCTGAGTTGCCTCTCTTTGGGAGGGGAGACAGGTCTCAGCAGCAGCAGCAGCAGCAGCAGCAGCAGCAGCACAACAAAAAGAAGAGTGCAGAGCCAAGGGGGCTCTGTAGATAGGAGCCAGCTCTCCCAGCCTCTCTGGAATAATCCGAAGCCTGCAATAAGTTTGCCTTCTTTTTCATCCTCGGCAGCATCTTCATCTTTGGATCCTGAGCCTCCCTGTGGAGGTTGCCGCACTAAAAGTAGCCACCTGGGGTGAAGTGGACCGTGTGTGGGGAAGCAGAGAAGCCCCAGAGTCTGCACTCTGCCCCTCTTTACCTTCCTGGGGCTCATCTGCATGTTGCCTTGCCTGTGGCCCAGCTGGCATCCAGGTGCCTCTCTTCATTCTCCCAAGATTTGCCTTCCCATGACTAAGCATCTCCGCAAATTCCAGTAGTGAGCTGGCTCTGACTGGGCCTTTCCCTACCTGGATGGATTTTTCGGATTCCCTTTTCCCTCTAGTCTTTCACAAGCATTTGAGAGCACAGGCTGAAGAGGAAAGTGGACGTGTATCCATCCATCAGTTCTGTTGTGGCATGAGAAATGACTGTTTTCCCATCTGTCCTTTCTCCAAAATTACTGCCATGTGTCACATGTCACAGTGAAGTGGGAAGAAGATACCTTTGGCAAGTGAAGTTTAGGGGGCTGGGAAATTTCTGCAGGGCCTCTAGGTGCATCCTGTTCCAGGCTGGGAAGCAACTGGATCCAGGAAGGAATGGTACCAGACACACCACACAGCTGGTTTGCACAAACTGAGAGATTTGTTTGTTCACTAGTCATAAAGTTAAGCCTAGTGAATTTTCCTAGGTGAGTGTAGACAGCTCATCTATGACCCCTCCACCAAGAGAAAGTCTGGACCCAGTCTTAGCACCCTCCCTGTTACTCATTACATCAATAACCTAAATGTGGTGATACAAGTGCTACAGCCAAAGATCCCTCTGGGGTGCTTTTAAGCCTGGCGGCTGGTGAACCCCTTAGAAGTTCAGGTGAGGGAAATGCTCAGAGTTATATGGAGAACCCAGCCCAACCATTAGCCCCTGAGGCCCCATTGAAGCCCAGCGCAGGGGATAGGACAAGTCAGACAAAGTCCTTCTGTTGAGGAGCCCCTGCTCTAGGTCAAGGGGAAGAAAACAGCCCCTGAACAGTGAATTAAAATGGGAGACCGAATCAGAGGTCCAGACAACCAGAGGCCAGCACCATCCCACAGCCAGCAGGAGTCCCTGGGCTGAATGCCAGGGCTGGATGTGGACAGAACAGGCATGTTTCTGGGTATGCTTTTCAGAGGAAGTGGAACTGAGAGTTTGAATGCAAGGTAGGGGCACCGCTAACCCACACTTCCAGGTCCTCCTGGGTCCACTGTACTGTGTCCTTTGTCACTAAGGCAGCAGAGACCCTAGAGGTCTGCTAACAGCTAGGAATCCACTCTGAGGAGAGCAACTCCCTAGGTCTGCTGGCTGAGTAGGGCTAATTACCCCCACTGGAACCAGGGGCATGTTGATTTAAATCTGGAAAGCCATAGCTCCTTTGGCTTCTACAAAAATAGAAAACAAACATCCTTCTTTCCCCCACTTCCAAGTAGCCCAAACCACACTGATTGGTGTCTGTGAAGCCAGAAGAGCCTGGGTTGAGCCAAGGTGAGGTCACTGGCCTGCCCATAGTGCTTGTGTTCGTGTTCTTCCCCAGGAGAGAAGGTATGGCATAAAACCCCCAAATCCCGGACCACCCACCACCGAGACAACTAATAATAAAGTTGGTTATGTGTATGCCAATCACTTGACTTTGTGTTTTAACTACATCAGCCACTTCACCCTCACAATCCCTGTGTGAGAGGCTAATATTATCATGACTTTGCAGGCTAGGAAATGGAAGGTTGGCAAGCCTAAGTTAGTTGTCTAAGTCCTACCTGGGAGGTGGCAGAGCTGAGATGAGGATTCTTGGGGAGCCTAGATGTGCACACATAGTCATCAGACACTCATAAAGATGAATCAACCCAGGAGGAAACACAGTAAGGGCCATGATAACACAGGCAGAGAGGCCCTCATCATTCCAGGCAGTCGGCGTCAGGCAGTTGGGGAGTCCAGGCTTCATGGAAGTTCCATCCTAAGGCCTGGGAAGAGCAACTAAGAGTGCATGGGGAAGGTCTGGCCAAGGTCTGTCCATCTGCCTGGCTATCAGTGTTAACTGGGATCCTCAGATTACTCCAGGTGAGGTTAGAACTGCTGATATCCCATGTGACATATTCCTCACCATTAGGAGAATTAAATGGGTTCTTCTACACAGTCATGATTTATGGAGCCAGGAATAGTTTGGAATTTAGTCTGCATCTTCTAGGAAATATTCACCCTTGGGAAAGCAAAGGTTTGTGTGAGAAGCCATGAGGCAGAGCATCCTGAGTAGCATGCAAATACTGAAATCTGTAAAAGTGAGGTAACAGAAAAGTAATTTGGTGAGCTCTCAGGTTAATGCAGAAGCAGACTGCAGCCTCTCATCTAGACAGTCTCGGGAGCCACAGCTCAAGGCCTCTGAGAAACATCAATTCCTCTTTCCCATCCTCAAGGTCACTGTCCCAGGGCCTACCGAGGAGGCCTTCCATCTGGCTTTAGGCCAGTCCTGACACACCCTCCACCTTTCCCAGAGATACTTCCTGAGACTCCTGTCCCATGGGACCAGGCCCTCAGCTTGAATTCCAAATAGTTCCCATCGCCATCTGGATAAAGTCTTCACTCCCCCAGCTGGCCTTCGGGACCCTCACCATCCGGCCCCATCGCCGACCATCTTGTCTCCGTCCTTCCATGACCTCTGAACATCCTCGTTCACTTGTCTAACTCCTAAACATTCTCTGAGGCCACACTCTGTGGCCGGTCTCTGAGGCCTGTCCCCACGAAGCAGGCTGGCTGGCTGGTAAACGAGGTTACCCAAAGGAGAGCCTCTACTTCCAAGTTTCCCGGGACAGGAAGTGCCCCTGGCACGAGGGCAGGGCACGGCGTGACGCCCTCAGGGCCGCTTCTTGTGGCAGATGCCCCTCCATCCTGGTTCAGTGTGGGACGCTACCGCCAACCCCCGCTAGGCTCCAGGTAGCACACGCTGGCTGTGTCGGCTTCGGAGGGCGCATGCGCTGGCGCGGTGGCTGTTTCCCGGCGATCCCGCCGCCGGCTTGTGGACACGCGTCCTCGCAGCCTGGCTGGATCGCGCGCGCGCGCTCAGGAGGCGGGGGGTTGGGGGGAGGCGTGTGCAGGGAAGGGGAGCGCGGGCCGCGCATGCGCATGCGCAGCGGCAAGCGGCGGCGCGAGCCGAGCTGGGAGATGGCGGCGGCGGCGGCGCCGAGCGTGTGAGCAGCCGCCCGGGAGCCGCCGGCCCGGGCCCAGCACGACCCCGACCCCGCCCGCCCGCCATGGGCAACGAGGCCAGCCTGGAGGGCGGCGCTGGCGACGGGCCACTGCCGCCCGGAGGCCCGGGCCCTGGCCCCGGCCCCGGCCCCGGCCCGGGCGCGGGGAAGCCGCCTTCAGCACCTGCTGGCGGCGGACAGCTCCCCGCTGCTGGCGCGGCGAGGGCGACCGCAGGACCACCGGGCCCAAGTCCTGGCCCCGGCCCCGGCCCGGGCCCTGGCCCAGGTCCCGGAAGGTAAGCGCGCGTCGCGGCGCCCGGAGTGGTGGTGGTGGGGGGGGGGGGGTAGCTGCAGCTTGAGTTCGGGGCCGGAGCCCGCGACCCCTCGATGTAGTCTGGACAGCGAGGTTCGGACGTCCGGCCACACTTTGAACCCAGTCAGATTGTTGAGTCTGGTGGTCGCGGGAAGTGACCCTCCTTTTCAATCCGCCCTGCCTTGGTAAGGCAGGATGGTGAGTGAGCGCAGGGTCAGTCGGGGCCTGCAGACCATGACTCCGTCACGAACCCCAAATTTGCTTCCCCCCAACGCTGGGCTCAGGAGGGGCTTATGTAACCTCAGCTTAGTCCCTCTGCACTGGCGAGCAGTGGGATGGAAAGCGTCCTCCTTGTCTGCTGGTGTCTGCATGTGTCCATTGTGTTGGGCCAAGGAAAGAGCACAATGGGAGTGGCTGTCAGGGAAGATAAGTGTCACTGCGAGAAACAGAGAGATAAGGAAATAGTTGAACCATGAACTTGGTCATGTGCTTTTCTCAGGCATTTAGTCACCATAATCACCTTTGGAGGAAGGAAAAATGCCACCAGACACCAAAAAGTACTTATTTAGGCTCAAAATACAAACAGGGTCATGTGCTTTCACCAAGGTTTAGTGAAACACTCTGGGGTGAGGCAAAAATGCTATTGAATCATCTATCACCAAATATGTTCCTGTTGCCTTATGATTTCCATTACCACCTCAAAACCAGGGAAAAACGGAAACCCACATAGAATGCTTTCAACAGAACATATCTGATCAAATACTGTGAAACCAGCTTGTTTAAAATGTATGCCAACTAAAGTCCTACAAAAACACTCAAGTGGTAGTGAATGCAGTGGAAGGGAATGCCAATATATGATAGATTGATTAGTAGACTGAAAACTCAGGAAAGATACAAAGAGACAACAGGATAAAATGGAAGGCATTATCTTTCCACCAAATGGGACTAGGGAGTAGAAAAACCTGGGGTAGGGGGTGGGGGGTGCCGTGCTTCTGGCTCCATGAGAGTCTGCTGATAATTTTGCCTTGGCTTTTCTGTGTGGGAACACATAAACTGTGAGGGAGCATAATTTTTGATTCTTTGGCTGCCCAGCTGTGCCTCTCATGTGTTTATTTCCTCAGAAGTCATTTCTTAGACAACTAATCGTAATGAAAGGCTCTTAATAGCCTGAAACCTGACACAGACAGGCCAGCCTGTGAGCACCCCCTTTAAAGGGGAAATTTGCCCATTTTACATTAGCTATTACAGTAATGCAGTTGGTTAGCATACGGTTCTTAGCACTGCAAATACTGTCCATTTTGCTGCGTGTTGAGCTGCTGTTTGAGTTTTAGCTTGAGGGAGCCTCACCCAGGCTATAGAGCTCTGTGTCCAAGGGAAGGCGTCTCCAGATGAATGGAAAAACACCTTGTTATTGGTAGTTCTCTGTATGGGGAATTTGACGTTTCTCTTCTGGTAACCAAACAGGATGCTCTGTTTATAGTTTATCTGATGTTGCAGAGCCAAGCATATGAGATTTTGGAAAGATCTGGGCAGCTCAGAAGGACAGGAAGGAGGCTGGTGTCTACTCCTCCAATTCCTTTCATTTCTACCCCATCTGTGCATTCTGGGGAACCATGGGCTCCTGCTCCATTTAGCAGTCACATAATATTGCTCCTGGCTGTGGGCAAGGTTCACACATGGGCCTGTGGTGCTAAGGTCCTATGGCTGTCAAGCTCAGGGCAAGCTGGCTACTTGTCACCAAAGCTCAGGTGACCAAAGCCCCTTAGGAGACAGGATATACTGCTCCAGCTGATATTCAGCTTGTTACAGAATCTGAGATGAGTGGCGCCTCCATGGTATGTCTCTCCTTCAGCATTAGAATGGCTTCTACTTCTCACTAGAGCGTCTCAGGTACCTGATGCCAAATTTAGCATGTTCTGTTCAGAGATGCTGATGAATAGATTGGCCCATTGATGAAGAAAAAACCCTGTGGCATAGGCTTTTGGGCATTCAGGAAAGAGCAGCGGCACAGTTTCAAGCAAGCTTGTGAATTTGAGGGGTGGAAAGCTTCATAGAGGTAGGTAGAGGGTCACATAAGGGGGAAATCATTTTGCTAACCCCACAGGGGAATGGAACTGAGGTTCTGGGGGAGTTGATTCCTGGCTCTTTCCTGTTGCGTTATCACCCCTTACTACCCCAGAATTAGTCTTTTCATCCTCATACTGAGCTGACTTGGGCGCTGTGAGGGCACAGTTCCACCAATTATGATGGAAGAGCCTGACTTGAATGCTGTAAGTAGCAGCACCACCACACCCACAGTGCTGCCTCTTAGCCCATTTCGATGATATGGCATTTTGGGCATCGAATAGTTCCTCAAGGCCAGGGGCTCTCTGTTTCTGGTCTCAGGGTCACATGTACAGTTATATAGCTTGTGCCTTTCTCAAGAAGTGCCAAATCAGGGAAGGCTGAATTCTGTCTCAAACTCTACTCTCTGAGCTGTATGCCCTGGTGTGGGCTGCATCCTCCTAGAGAAAAAGACACTTATCACTCATTCATTCATTCACTTATTTTTATGCCTGTTGTACAGTGAAGTGCTCAGATTGATGGGATTTTATATATATATAAATATATATATATGTATGTATACCCATGACACCACCAGTTCAAGATGAAACTTTATCAATACCCCCAGAAAGCATCTTTTATTTTTTTATTTAAAAAAAATTTTTTTTAACGTTTATTTATTTTTGAGAGAGAGAGAGACAGAGCATGAATGGGGGAGGGTCAGAGAGAGGGAGACACAGAATCTGAAACAGGCTCCAGGCTCTGAGCTGTCAGCCCAGAGCCTGACGCGGGACTCGAACTCATGGACTGCGAGATCATGACCTGAGCCAAAGTCGGCCGCTTAACCGACTGAGCCACCCAGGCGCCCCCAGAAAGCATCTTTTAAAAAAATTGCACATGGGGCGCCTGGGTGGCGCAGTCGGTTAAGCGTCCAACTTAAGCCAGGTCACGATCTCGCGGTCCGTGAGTTCGAGCCCCGTGTCAGGCTCTGGGCTGATGGCTCAGAGCCTGGAGCCTGTTTCCGATTCTGTGTCTCCCTCTCTCTCTGCCCCTCCCTTGTTCATGCTCTGTCTCTCTCTGTCCCAAAAATAAATAAACGTTGAAAAAAAATTAAAAAAAAAATAAAAAAAAATTGCACAAAGGAGGCACATAAACCAGTGGCAACCTGTGTAATCTATACCAGCCCTGTGGACTTTACATGTTCTGACATTTGCAAATTGATCTTCACTCAATACAGCCAAGGTGTATTTACTAGTATCAAGAGCAAGCACTGTTCTGGGCTTTGTGGAGGGTCTGGAAGGATATACGATGCTCCCCTGTCCTCTAGCACCTCACAGTCTGGTTGGTCAGACAGCTCTTGAAGAGCCAAATCATGGAGTCTCAGTCTGAGCAGCTCAGACTGAGAAGGCTCGGTGTCCGAGCAGCTCAGTGTCTGAGAAATGCCAAATAAACAGTGTTTATAGAAGGGTTGTCAAGTGAGGAGAGTGGAGAGGCAGAGCCAAGTCTCAAAGGAGAAATCTAAGGCATGCTGGAAAAATGGTGGGGTTATGAGAGATGGAGAGAAGGAGACAGCACGAGGAGTGTGGTCTACATAGGCTGGAACAGTAAGAATGGGGCCAAGGGCAGGAGTGTGGAGGAGAGCTGGGGTAAACCAGGTGAGGCCCTTTTCTCTCATTACCCGTCAAAATCCATGATCAATGCCCAGGTTGCCTCTCACTCACTTCCAGCTCAAATATTGTAGAGACATCTTTAGTCAAAGGCAGCTGGCACACAGAACTTGCCCGTGGGCTGGAAGGTGAGTGAGGCTGCTCTGAGAACCACATCCTGAATTCCTTTCTCAAAATGGGTTTGTCATAATTCTATCTCAATAAGAAAATAAAAATAAAAAGTTTGTCAGGTACAGTATATCTGGTCTGGGATTAACCAGACTTGTTACACTATATCAGCTAACAGTGAGTCTCTAGTAAAATCTGGGACTAATTTGTAAGGATGAAATGAAAGGATATAATTGCCAGGTTTAGAAATAATGGCCCTTTGTCATTTAGAGATCACCTTTGGCCCCAGGGCTGGATTCTCATGGAGGCATGCCGTGGAGATTATCCTAAAGTGACCTAACATCTGAATGGTGATGATGTCAAAATTTCACCCAAAGGGGCAACCATTTTTCATCTTTTGCCAGGGAGAAAGGAGCAGCTTTGAAAATATAGCTTTTCCCAGCATTAGTAAGACCAATAAATTGCTGCTAAAAAAGAAAAAAGTTGGGGAAGAAAGGCCATCTGTTTTCTTTTTAACTTTTTATTATGGAAAATTTCAAATCTACATAAAAGTTGAGAGAATAAGCTAATGAACTCTCATGTTCCCGTTGCCCAGCCACAGTTATCACCAACTCATGGCTAGTCAAGTTTGTATCTTCTTCACCTGCCATCCCCCATGGAGGCCATTTCCAGACATCTTAATATTTCATCTTCTATGTTTCAGTGTCTATTTCTAAGAAATAAGGGCTTTGTGTGAACATTACCACAACACCATGATTGCATCCAAACAGGGTAACAATTTCTTCTTTTTTTTGAATTTTAATATTTTTTAAAGTTTACTTATTTTGAGAGAGAGAGAGAGAGAGAGAGAGAGAGAGAGAATCCCGAGAGAGAGAGAGAGAGAGAGAGAGAGAGAGAGAGAGAGAATCCCCAGCAGGCTCTGCACTGTTAGCACAAAGCCTGACATGGGGCCTGAACCCACGAATCATGAGCTCTTGACTCAAGTCAAAGTCAAGAGTCAGGCACTTAACCGACTAAGCCACCCAGGTGCCCCTGAATTTTAATTTTTTTAAAGTAATCTCTGCACCCTTTGTGGGGCTTTAACTCATGACCCCCAGATCAAGAGATATATGCTTTACCAACTGAGCCAGTCAGATGCCCAATAACAGTCCCTTTTTTTTTTTTTTTTTTTTTTTTAATTTTTTTTTTCAACGTTTATTTATTTTTGGGACAGAGAGAGACAGAGCATGAACGGGGGAGGGGCAGAGAGAGAGGGAGACACAGAATCGGAAACAGGCTCCAGGCTCTGAGCCATCAGCCCAGAGCCTGACGCGGGGCTCGAACTCACGGACCGCGAGATCGTGACCTGGCTGAAGTCGGACGCTTAACCGACTGCGCCACCCAGGTGCCCCTAACAGTCCCTTCTTAATCTCAGCAAATATCCAGTCAGGGTTCAGGTTTTCTGATTATCTTATGAATTTATTTTTCCAGTTGGTTTGTTTGAATTGTGATCTAAATAGGGTCTACACATTGCATTTGTTTGATACATTTCTTGAGTTTCTTTAAATCTGTAGATGCCATTTTCTTTTTTCCCCCTTGCAGTTTATGATTGGAGAACTGTCATTTGTCCTCTGTTTCTCACATTCTGGGTTATGCTGATTGTGTCTCTGTGGTGTCATTTGAGATATTCCTCTGTCCCATATTTTTACTGTAAGCTGGGATTGTATCTAGAAGCCATTCAGATTCTAATTTCATTCTTTTGGCCAAGAAATTCTAGCTTTTTAATTTTATTTTTACTTAATTTTATTTTATTTGAGAAAGAGAGGGAGAGAGAGGGAGAGAGGGAGAGAGAGACAGCACAAGTCAGGGAGAGGGGCATAGGGAGAGGAAGAGAGTATCTTAAGCAGGCTCCATGCTCAGCTCTGAGCCTGATGCACGGCTCAGTCCCTCAATCCTGGGATCATGACCTGAGCTGAAATCAAGAGTCAGATGTTCAACTGACTGAGCCTCCCAGGCATCAAGAAATTCTAGCTTTCAAAAAAATTTTTTTAACGTTTTTTATTTGTTTTTGAGAGACAGAGACAGAGTGTGAGCAGGGGAGGGGCAGAGAGAGATGGAGACAGAATCTGAAGCAGGCTCCAGGCTCTGAGCTGTCAGCACAGAGCCCAACGTGGGGCTTGAACCCACAAACCATGAGATCATGACCTGAGTTGAAGTTGGACACTTAACTTACTGAGCCACCCAGGTGCCCCTAGCTTTTTAAAAAAGAGTTTGTTGAGGTCTTTAGACATGAAGGGTCTAGAGCCAGACCTTGGACTAGTTTGGGAGCCAAAGAATGATGCAATGGGTCACTTTTCTGTTCTTTTTTTCTAAAGTTCTCCTTTCTCTTAGTAAGTTTGGTTCTGAGTTTAAGAAGGCAAAGCTTTCAGAGCCTGTGGGTCATGCCTTTACACCCAGCTATGGGGAGCCCTCACTGTATATTTAAGTAGTAGGCTGCTAGGATATAGGGTTTGGGGCTTCAATAAACCCTCTCTCTTCTCAGAGGTCCTGCATGTCTCAATAGTGCCCTTTCTTCCCATTAGTGATGGAAGTGGGGAGAGACAGACCCTTCCATTGTGGGCTATTTGAGGGGAAATCTGTTCCTGGAAGCTGTAGCCCATGTGCAGCAGGCTGGGGCTGACTGGGGAGGTAGGTTGGCAAAACTGTCACAACGGTTATAACTACTTGTACTGGATGTCTGCTTCACCATGGACATTCTGCTCAGTGTTTTGCACACACCTGTTCCTCACTCCACTTGCCTGGCCATTCAGCTCCTGTAGGCCCCGTCTGTCCAGGTCTTACTCATCCTTCCTGCCTGGGGACTTACTTTTTACAATGGTGAAAAGGTAGCTGAGACCTGCATGCCTACAGCAAGGGCCAAGTGTCACTTTAGGACTTGAGGCCCTCCTGGTGAGCTGGGACAGTCTAGCCATATGGGGACTCCTGCCTGGGCCTCTCAGTTGGTGCCAGGGGTATGTCACATTGGAATTGATATTTCATTGCTTGCTTAGGCTCCTTTCCAGCCTTGAGGACCCTCTCCTTCTCCAGTCACCAGCGTAGTGGTGGAAGCTGGTCATAGCTGGGGAATGACTTGGAACCATGGCCTCTGGGGTTGCACCTGTGGTAGGGTAGATGGAATTCTGGTGTCCCACTCTCTGTGGTTCCCTTCCTGCAGATGGGGCCTCTGGTGGGTGTCTCTTGCCCCGTGGCATGCCCTCAGCTCATAAGTCATATACATTAGGTTCTGGTCATCTGTGCCTGTGGGATGGAACTGGTAAGCGTGCACCCTGATTCATCTGTGCTGTACTTTGAGCTCCAGGCTGGTCACAGCCCTGCTCTGATCTCCCCATCTGTTCTTTGCTCTTATGGGCATCTAGGCTTCTTAAGAGAGCTTTGCTTTAGAAGAGACCCCTTACCTGGTACCCCCACTTCTTTCTAGCAAGAAGGTCACATGGAGGCATATTAGGAGCCTCTAGAGAACTCTAGGTCACCCTGGGATCAAATCCAGAACTGTTTGGGCAGGCTGGCCGCCCCTGAAGTGTGTGGGGCTGCTGTTAGGGCCCAAGGTGAATTTTCCCTGAGGGGAAGTAGAAAGGTTAGCTTCTGGGTCTTGGCCCCAACCATTGAGGAGATCAAAAGCCTCAGCAGCATCTCAGACAAGGATCACCCAGAGGTGATTTCCAGGACCCAGTCCAGTGGACTGCCCCTGGACCCAGAGTTGCTCTCCAGTGCCATTGGCTCAGGGAGGGAGCTATCCTTTCCCAGGATGCTGGAAGAATCAGTAATGCATTTGGGTGCTTTGGAAGAAAAGGGGGTAAGGAAATTCCCTGATAGTCACACCTGTAAATTTGACACATTTGTAATGTATCAGGTAGGTAATATGGGTTGTCTGCCTTTTTTGTATATGGGGGTAGTTGTGAGAGTTTCTACAATTAAGTTCTACTTAGCAATAGGAGGATTTTATTTATTTATTTATTTATTTATTTATTTATTTATTTATTTTCAGAGAGAGAGGGAGCAAGTGCAAGCAGGGAAGAGGCAGAGGGGGAGGGAGAGAGAGACTCTTAAGCAGGCTCCACACTCAGTGAGAAGGTGGACACAGGGCTCGATCTCATGACCGGGAGATCATGACCTGAATGGAAATCAAGAGTTGGACGCTTAACCAACTGAGCCACCCAGGCACCCCAGTAATAGGAGGATTTTAAAGTGAAAAATGTGGGGTGCCTGGGTGGCTCAGTCAGTTAAGTGTCCGACTTTGGCTTATGTCACAATCTCGCGGTTTGTGAGTTCAAGCCCCATGTCGGGCTCTGTGCTGACAGCTCAGAACCTGGAGCCTGCTTTGGATTCTGTGTCTCCCTCTCTCTCTGTCCCTCCCCCACTCATGCTCTGTCTCTCTCTCTCAAAAATAAATAAATAAACATTTAAAAATTTAACAAAAATAAAGTGAAAAAAATATTTTAAAGGAGACTTCACACCCGACATGGGGCTTGAACTCACGACCCTGAGATTAATAGTCTCATGTTCTACCAACTGAGCCAGCCAGGCCCCCCTTACAGTGAAATTTTATCCATGTATTCAGGAAACTGTTCGCTGAATACCTACTAGATGCTTAGCCCTGGGTGAAATGTGAGGAACAAAGGAAGGAGCACTAAATGGGCTGTACCCTCAAGGAGCTTCCAATCTGCTGGGAGAGAAAGAGGCACATGTTTTGATTTTTACCCTGAACTTCCTTAAATTAGAGTTTGCTCCTGCTTTTTCTTTGTCTCACAGAGGTAAGATAAATGAGCGCATGATTAGAAGGGGCTGGATTATTTCCTATTCTAAAATAGTAGAGCATATATTTGTATGGTATTTTACAGCTTACAAAACACATTCACAACATTAACTTATTCTGTTGGGAACTCCAGAGGCCTAATATGAGAGATTTAGAAGAACAGCCAGCTAGCTGACTTTAGCAAACTGAAATGCCATACACCAAGCACAGCTGGAGAACTGCATCACTTCCTTGCCTCCTGCTCCGAGAAGATGGAAAATTTAGCAAGAGGATGGGGAGGGCTTTGAGGATGAGAAGAGGATCAGGAAGTAGGACATTTGAACAAAGGACAGCATAGGGTGGGGTGGGGAATGAAGAATACTGGAAGCCTCCTGGGTAAGGGTCAGAAACTCAGGTTTTAATCAATCCTGACATTGCCCCAATCTGGCCATACATATAGTAGGTCCTCACTATTTCTCATCTGTAAAAGGAGAGATTTAACTAGATGTTCTCCAAGGTCCCCTCCATCTCTGACAGCTTATTTTTGTTAGATGAGTAAGAAGGAAGGGTGATGCTTCCTGCTGTTCCTCAGCCCCACTGTGGAGAGAAAATAGGTACATCATGCAGCCTTTAGGTTAATTAGAAGAGATTTAAATGAAGAGGTTGGCTCTTCCTCCGTGCTCCAAAGATCTTTCAGGGTGGACAAGATGACCTCACAATCAAGCCTGGAGCCAGAAGAGGGACTGGCTGGTGCCTTGCACAGGAAGGGACTCTTGAAAAGCTACTGGCTTCCTTCTACTGGGTTGGCCGTCAAGTCAGCCAGGCTCCTACCTGGGCCTGCAGAGCCTGATGCAGGCTCCATGCTTCCAGCCGTGCATGGCCGCTTGCTTCCTGAGTGTTGTTCCATCCATATCCCTCAGGTGCACTGGCACCTGGTTTGCCCCCTCCAGTGGGCAGTTGTATAGAGTCCTCCATTTGGAGGTGATGGACGTGGTGCTCTCTGCGGTTTCTCCTGCAGCTCTATAGGTTCTGTGGGCTCAGGCCAGGTCTCCACCAACATCAAGGTCTGACATGTGAGGCCACTTCCTTCAGGAGCATGGTTCAGCTTCAGCGGGTGTTGTGTTTGCTCTGCCCTCCTTTTATTTTGAGCATCTAATCCAACCTCTAGTGGATGCCAACATGTCTGCTTCCATGTTCTCTGAAGGCAGGAGCTCTGCCTTGGTGTGAACACCCGGTGATCAGTGGCCTCTGGTCCCTTCTAGGCAGATGACTCCATTGTTGGAAAGTTCTTTTGGTTTGTCTGAAATGGGCTTCCTTACACCTCCTGTCTCTTGGCCTGGCCCTGCCCTCTGGCACAGCCAGCTTATCTGCTCGCAGGTTTAGGAGGAGCTCACTATGCTCTCATCTTCTCAACTCTGAGGTTCTTCTCTATACTTGACTTCTCTAGCTCCTGTGCTGGGATGTGACTCTGGGACCCTTGCCGACCTGGGATGTGCTGCCCAAGGCTCTCAATATCTTGAAGACAGGGAGGTTCAGAGAACAGGACCCAGGGCTCAGTATGTCACATGGACTGAGTGACACCATCTGAAGGATGACTAGCCTCCACTTGCCAGCCTAAGAACACCATCATCCACCTTCCTGAGTGCTCTCTGGCACTACACCCCACACTTGGTCCAGCCTCATGCTGGGCATCTCAGTATGAAGGCTGGGTTCCCTCCATCTTGGGCTTGTGCAACCTGAGTGTGAATCTGTGGGGGCCTGCATGGGTCCCTGCTATGTCTTCTTTCACTGTACTTGGAGATCCCTTCCAACCTAGTGAGACCCTTTGGATCCTGACTCTGTCTCCTGAAATAAGGGTAATAACTAAGACAGTGTACTTGTTTTAGGAATGTTGCTGGGAGAACTTCTCCCCTTTTATGGCCCTGTGAGCCCACTTTCCAAATCCCTGTATCTAACTTTGAGTGGCCAGTGTTAAGCCCTCCAGGCCAAAACCTTGCCAGCTCTGGTTTGAGGTGGTGTCAGCTGAAGGTAGTGGTAGAGCTGGGTTGGACTGGAGAGGCAACCACCCCTTGCACTCTAGCCATGGAATCCTCTGTGCACTGCAGAGGAAACTCTTTTGCGGGCCTGTTCTTCTCTGGTCAGCCATGTCATTCTGGCCTCTTTTTGGGGTACACTGGCCTTTGGCTCTTTAGGGTAGATGTCCTTAGGAACAGTAAACACTCTGCAAATGAAAATTGTAAACACATGTAAAAGGAGAAAAGATGGTATGTATGGTGAACCTCTTCCTGTAAACCCATCACCCAACTTCAACCATGATCAGTGTTTTGCTATCTTGTTTCATCTATATTTCTCCAGCTTTCTTTTTTTAGACTGGATTATTTTCTTTCTTTCTTTCTTCCTTCCTTCCTTCCTTCCTTCCTTTCTCCCTCTCCCTCCCCCTCCCTTGTTCCCTCTCTTCCTTCCTTCCTTCACTTTATTCCCTTACTTCCTTCCTTTTTCATTTATTTAAAAAATTTTTTTCAACGTTTATTTATTTTTGGGACAGAGAGAGACAGAGCATGAACGGGCGAGGGGCAGAGAATCGGAAACAGGCTCCAGGCTCTGAGCCATCAGCCCAGAGCCCGACGCGGGGCTCGAACTCACGGACTGCGAGATCGTGACCTGGCTGAAGTCGGACGCTTAACCGACTGTGCCACCCAGGCGCCCCTCATTTATTTAAATCCAAGTTAGTTAACATATAGTGTAATATTGGTTTCAGGAACAGAATATAGTGATTCATTACTTGCATGTAACACCCAGTGCTCATCCCAGCAAGTGCCCTCCTTAATGCCCATCACCCATTTAGCCCATCCCCCTACCCACCTCCCCTCCAGCAACCCTCAGTTTGTTCTGTGTTTAAGTCTTTCTTATGGTTTGCCTCCCTTTCTGTTTTTATCTTATTTTTCCTTCCCTTCCCCTGTGTTCATCTGTTTTGTTTCTTAAATTCCACACAAGTGAAATCATATATTTGTCTTTCTCTGACTGACTTATTTCACTTAGCATAATAGACTGTAATTCCATCCATGTTATTACAAATGGCAAGATTTCATTCTTTTTGATTGCTGAGTAATAGTCCATTGTATGTATATACCACATCTTCTTTATCCATTCATCAGTCAATGGACATTTGGGCTCTTTCCATTATTTGGCTATTGTTGATAGTGTTGCTATAAACATTGGGGTGCAGGTGCCCCTTCAAATCAGCATTTTTGTATCCATTTTTTTTTGAGAGAGAGAGAGTTTATTTTTGAGAGAGAGGAAGAGAAACAGAGCGTGAGCAGGGCAGGAGCAGAGAGAGAGAGGTAGACACAGAATCTGAAGCAGGCTCCAGGCTCTGATCTGTCAGCACAGAGCCCGATGCAGGGCTCGAACTCACGAATCGTGAGATCATGACCTGAGCCAAAGTCAGCTACTTAACTGACTGAGGTACCCAGATGCCCCTCTTTAATTAAACAAAAATTTTTTAATGTTTATTTATTTTTGAGGGACAGAGACAGAGAGAGACAGAGCATGAACAGGAGAGGGGCAGAGAGAGAGACACACACAGAATCTATCAGCCCAGAGCCCGATGCAGGACTCAAACTCATGAACTGTGAGATTATGACCTGAGATGAAGTTGGACAATTAACCAACTGAGCCATCCAGGCACACCAACATTTTTGTATCCTTTAGGTGAATACTTAATAGTGCAGTTTCTGGGTTGTAGGGTAGTTCTATTTTTAATTAAAAACAATTTTTTAATATTTATTTATTTTTGAAAGTGAGAGACAGAATGAATGGGGGAGGGACAAAGAAGGAGGGAGACACAGAATCTGAAGCGGGCACCAGACTCCAAGCTGTCAGCACAGAGCCCGATGTGGGGCTTGAACTGTGAGATCATGACCTGAGCTGAAGTCAAGAGTCAGACACTTAACCGACTGAGCCACCCAGGTGCCCCTCTATTTTTGATTTTTTGAAGAACCTCCATAATTTTCCAGGGTGGCTGCAGCAATTTGTATTCCTACCAACAGTGCAAAAGTGTTCCCTTTTCTAGACTGGAGTATTTTCTTTTTTCTTTTTTTAATGTTTTTATTTATATTTGAGAGAGAGTGAGAAAGAAAGTGCACGTGTGCACACAAGAGAGCTGGGGAGGGGCAGAGAGAGAAAATCTGAAGCAGGCCTTGCATTGACGACAGAGAGCCTGATACAGGGCTCAAACTCAGGAACCATGAGATCATTTCCTGAGCCAAAGTTGGATGCTTAACAGACTGAGCCATCTAGGCACCCCTGGAGTATTTTCAATCAAAATACAATATCATTTCACTCATAAATACTTTAGGATGTACCTCTAGTTAAGAGCTGTTTTTATTTTAATCCAATGACATTATCACAGCCAACAAAGTTGAGTATAATTTCTTATATAACTTAATACTGAATCCATGTTCAATTTTACTTGAGTATCTCAAAAATGGCTTTTTAGGGTTGTTTTGTTCAAATCAAGATCCAAACAAACATTGCATATATATAGAATATTATACATATACATACACACATGTATATGTAATGTATATATGTATATTGGTTTCAAAATAATAATATATATATTTTAACTAACAATAATACTAGTGAATGTAATTTAAGATTTCCTTGTGGTTTCGTTTGTCCTTAGTTTATTTCTTTCCAGGGATGTGTAGTCCAAATTCTGTGTTTTAGAGTTAGTAGAAATAACTCTTCTCTGAGGTTATGCCATTAAGAAGATATGCAGTTAAGCTCTTTTTTTCCAGTTTGTGTTCAGTTTTTTTTATTTTAAAAAAAATTTTTTTTTCAACGTTTATTTATTTTTGGGACAGAGAGAGACAGAGCATGAACGGGGGAGGGGTAGAGAGAGAGGGAGACACAGAACCGGAAACAGGCTCCAGGCTCTGAGCCATCAGCCCAGAGCCCGACGCGGGGCTCAAACTCACGGACCGCGAGATCGTGACCTGGCTGAAGTCGGACGCCCAACCGACTGCGCCACCCAGGCGCCCCTGTGTTCAGTTTTTAAGGGTTGCTTTTTGATCACTTATCTGTTGCTATGATCATAGTGCACAGTAAATCAGCCAACACTCAGTGGCTTCAAACAGCAATTTTTTATTCTCACTCGCGCATCTGCATGCTGGCTAGAATTCACTGATCTAGGCTGGGCTCTGGGCTGCAGTTGAGTCCAGGTCTGCTCCACATTTTCTTCCTGTGGTGATGACAGACATGCACACGCACATGCACACACACACACTTCAGACCTCTGCTTAAAATGACACACCTGCTAATATTACTTTAGTCAAAGCAACTCATTCTTTTTAAGTGTTCTTTATTTATTTTGAGAGAGAGAGAGAGAGCATGAGCAGGGGATGGGCAGAAAGAGAAAGAGAGAGAGAGACAATCCCAAGTAGGCTCTGCACTGACAGAGTGGGGCTTGAACCCAGGAACCATGCGATAATGACTTGAGGCAAAACCAAGAGTTGACTGAGCCATCCATGTGCCCCCACAGCAATTCATATTTAAGCCCAGAGTTAAGGGGTAGTCTTGCAGTTACTGTGACTATATAAGAAATTACCCTAAAGCTTAGTGGCATCAAACCACCACTATTGCGTTCGTAGACTCTATAGGTCAGGAACTCAGGCAGGGCACATAGGATGGCTTATTTCTGCTCTACAGTGTCTGGAGCTTCAGCTAAGAAGACTCAAAGGCTGGGGGAATGGAATCATCTGAATTATCTTCCTCACTTACAGTCTTACAGTTGATTCTTGCTAGTAGCTGGGAGCCTCAGTGCTTCTCCACATGGGCTAGTTTCAGTTTCCTCTCAACATTTTTTCTGGGTTTCAGGGTTGTCCTAAGAGAAAGAGAGAGAGAGAGAGAGAGGAGACCAACTGGAGGATGTACTGCCTTTTATGATTAGTCTCAAGAGACATTTATTGTTATTTTTGCCACATTCTATTCATTGAGATGGTTCTAAAGTCCTATCCAATTTTTAAAAAAAGTTTTTGATGTTTATTCATTTTTGAGAGAGAGAGACACAAAGTGTGAGCAGGGGAGGGGCAGAGAGAGAGGGAGACTCAGAATCCAAAGAAGGCTCCAGGCTCTGAGCTGTCAGCACAGAGCCTGATGTGGGGCCTGAACCCACGAGTCGTGAGATCATGTCCTGAGCCGAAGTCGGATGCCCAACCGACTGAGCCACCCAGACGCCCCAAGTCCTATCCAATTTTGAGAGGAGGAGATATCGGCTCCAGCTCTTGACTGGGAATTTCCAGTTTCTAAAAGAGCTTGTGGGACTGGAAATCTTGTGAAGGCCATTTTTGGAAAATAGAGTCTGTCACATTCTGGAAAAATATACTTCACCCTCAGTGGGCAGAATTGCAAAGTCACATGGCAAAGAGCAGAAATCGGCTGAGAACAACAGTGCCATCTACCATATTTTTTCTTTCTAATTTAATTTTTTTTAATTGTGTAAAACTTTCATGTGATTTCAAATAAACCAAATGTACCTAGAAACCGAATGTATCTAGTTCTATCTTGTTCTTTTCCACCTTGTTTTCTTCCTTCTCTGATAAGAATTCACCTTTATCAGTTATTTTTCCATTGTTCCCTTTTGAAAATATAAGGAAAATACACACTTATTTACCTCTCTCTCTCTCTCTCTCTATATATATATATATATATATGTGTGTGTGTGTGTGTGTGTGTGTGTGTGTGTATATATATATATATATATATATATATATATATATATAGTAGCAAACTCTGAACCCAGTTCTGAAAATTTTTTTTCCACATAATATATTCTGAAGATCACCCTGTAGCAGAATGGAGAAATCTTCCTGATTGCTTTTTTTTTTCTTTTGCATCTGCACAGTGCTCTATCACGTGAGTGTGCCATAGCTGATGTATGGATATTGGCCTGTGGCCAGACTTTGCTCTTACAAGTAGCACCACATTGAGGGACCTGATGTATGTGTCATTTTGTATTTTTACTGGTGTATCTGTGGAGTAATGTATCCATGGGATGATTTCCCGGTGTATCTTATGGGATATTTTGTATTTTTCCCAGGGTATCTCTGGATTAGTTTCCTATGAGATGCTGAAACAAGATGGTAAATGCACATTTTGCTATGTATGCCAAACCTGAGGGGGAAGGGTAGAGGTGGGGTGCTAATGAGGGGCTTGGACAGTGTTCAGGTATGAGAGGATGGTCACTGGACCAGGATGGGGGGGGGGTGGCAGGGAGTAAGGAGAGGGAGAAAGAGCTAAAAAGTGCTCAACTTCTGAATATATGCTGAATGTAGAGCCAGAGGCATGTTAAACGGCTGGGTTTGACAAGTTAGAGAAAGAGGAGTCAGGAAGACCCCTGAGTTCTGGCCTGAGCATGTGGTGTACGCTGGGGACAACTGGATGGGGTCTAAGAGGAGGAGTTCGTTCCTGGACAAGTTGTGTTTTAGAGACACCCAAATGAGATATTAGGTAGGCAGCTGAATATTCAAGTCTGGGCTGGGAAAATAAAGTAGCACCTCACGTGCAAATGCATTAATATTAATGCCACTGGTTTCTACAAGTACGCTGAGAAAGAGATAAGGAGGAGGAAAAAATTGAGGCAATACCGGGGTTACAAGAGGGCAAGTCAAGTACATTGAATTTAACAAATTTTTATCAAATGAAATGCCGGAAATGAGAGCCCTCAACATGAGGCCTGGTATTAATTACCAACTGGTTGCCCGGTCCCTGCCCGGCCCTGAAGATATAAAGGTGAACAGGTAGATTACCATCCCTATTTCCTACTACAGAGCATACTTGAATTAAACTTGATTAAGGGTTTGGTCCCTGCCCTCTGGGAGCTCTGATTGAATATGGGGATGCCTGGGGGGCTCAGAGGAACCACGGTGGTCCATCTTTCTCATCTTCACATATAGCTGCTAAAACATACGGAATTTGGGCCTGAAACTGGAGAGTTCACTTGAAAGGGCTGGCCCATCCCAGAGGTTTTCAGCCCAGGGGTTTCAGCCCACACCACCAGAGCCATAGAAAACACCTGCTTGCAATGGAGTGTCATTTTGCCTCTTAAACCGCATTTGTGTTCATGAAACTCCAGGAATTTTGGGCAGTGGTGTGGGACAGGGTTCCCTTGGTAGATTTTGGGGATTGGGAAGAGGGCAGGAGGGAGGGAGCTTCAGGTCTCAGGCTGCTGGTCTTGAGTGGTGATCTGCCAGTGGGCACCCAGGGCAGAGACACCAGTGTGACTCTGGGATGTGTATTTATTTGGGCCCAGGGCTCTGGAGGCAGGCTGTGACACACAGAGCTGGCTCAGAAGCCAGTGGACTGGAGTAGGGCTTTCCCAGGGTCCAGGGGCCCTGCTTCCCTCGTGTACTGAAAGCAGTTTTACAAATGATAGTGCTTAGCGCTGACTGCCAGGGGCAGAGGGGTTTCCTGCCAGGATGCTTTTGGGCCTGTGATGCAGGCCGAGCCTATGGAAGAAGGGCAGCTTGCTCTAGGTGCTCCCGACAGGCCAGGTCTGCCACACTGTCCCCTACCCTTCCCCTAACTCCCCTGCTTTGTCAGGGTATATAGTGGAGCCCACCCAAGGGTTCCTGCTCTCATTGGTACTTGACATCTCCTTGGCCACAGTTTCTGCACTGTTCCTACCCAGGTGCTCAGTCAGGCATGATGAGCCCTGGGAAATCCATCTAGGGCTCCAGGGACAGGTGTCACACAACCGTCTCCTGAATGTTGAGTGAGGAAAGGGAAAATGTTCTCCCTGTCCTCAAGTGGGAAAGCCTGGTGGGGACTCTTGGGGGTGACACTGCCCCCTTTCAATTACCAAGACCCTGGCTTACTGCTCTGGGTCTGCCTAGTGGTGCTGAGAACCTGTTTTCAGAGGCACGAAGAAAGAAGAAACTAGAAGCTTCGCCCTTTGGGAAAACATCTTTTGTTCCCTGTACTTCCTTATGAGCACTTACTCTGGGATTCCCAGGCCTGTGAAATGGAGGGGCAGTGACCCCAGAAGTAATCAAGGCTAAACCTCCTGGCAAAGTTTTCAGGGGACATGGGCCCTAGTTAGGCTCCTCCAGCTTCCTTTCCCTTAGTCGCTGCTGGTAGCTCCGGAAAAAACAAGCCGTTCCGATAAAGGCAAGCATTGCTTTTGAAAAGATAGTAATTGATAGTAATTAGTAGTAATCGATTTTGCTTATACAGTGATTTCCCCTCTGTGTAGCTCTGGCCAATAGAGGGTCAGGAACACTGGTGGGGGATAGAAAGACTGAGGCCAGAGAGGTTCTTTCTAAGAACCTCATAGCAAGGCCTGGCAGGACCGGGAGGAAGGATCTGGGTTTCCCAGCCCTGGCCTCTGCTTGGTGGATCACCCTGGACACTTTGAGATGAGGAAACTTTCATGTATCCAGTGAAAAGATTGGACATCTGATGTGAAGACCGGTCTACTTGGCACCATCCCTGCCCCTGGATAGAGTGGGCTGCCGCTGGGGAGCGGTTGTCCCCAACAAATTAATTTCTCCAAAGACTCTGCTTTATCCCCAGAGAAGGATTTCCTTCCCAAAGATGCAGACTCATTGTTTGAGAGTGTTGTTTCTTTGTCCAGCATCTTTGTTCACTGTTTATTTTTGTACAGCGTGTTCATTCAACAAGCACTCCCTAGTCCTGCTGTGGAGCAGGGTCTGTGCAGATGCTGAGTTCACAGAGGAAATGCAGTCGCTGGCCTGAGTGGATCCCGCAGTCTAGGTGAGCAGGAAGGGCTCACCCAAAGCCACCAAAAGGAGCACCAAAACTTCTCTGGTATCCCCAACCCCTTCATGTTGTAGGGAGTTGCCCAGAACCTCAGATGATGGCTGCTTGTCCACACATGCACACACATGCACACACACACATACACACACACACACACATACACACACCCAGACACCCTGATTCCTTCTGGGGCTTCAGGGACAAGCTAATGGTCCAATCCTTTTTTTTTTTTTAATTTTTAAAGTTTTATTTATTTAAGTAATCTCTGCACCCAGTGTGGGGCTCAAACTCATAACCTTGAGATCAAGAGTTGCATGCTCTTCTGACTGAGCCAGCCAGGTGCCCCCAGTGGACATTTCCCTGTTTGAGCTACCTACACCTCCCTGTGGACTTCTCATCACACGTCTCTTCTGCAAACTCCCTTCCTGGTTTCTGTAGCACTTCCTTGTTTACTTGTTGGTCTCCTCTGTGACACCCTTGCGCTGCCTACCTGAGGTTCCCAGGACTCAGTCCTGAGCCATGTTTCTTCTCCCTTTCACAGGGCCCACCCAGGGCTTCTGCATGACAGGTGCTGCCTGCTGACAGCTCCCTAAACCCTCTCCAGCTCATTTTGTCCACCTTCCAGTGGGAGCCTCCATATGGGCACCCCTAGCCATGTCCTATGCACGGTACCACACTTCCCTGCTCTCCTCTCCCCTTTGGCTGGAATAGGACTTAACTTTGGGTTTGTAGGTTCTCTTTTTTTGGGAAAACCTGAACCCATACAAAAATGGAATTAATCTGTCATAAAGTATTTTTTTGAAGACAGGAATGTTGATGATTTTCTTTGGTGTCCACAAAAGATCTCAAAATCTTTTCTTTGGGAATGGAGCCTCTTCCCAGCCTCAGGCCTGGAATCCCTAGGGCCATGAGGCCAGTGGGAGCAGCTGAGCAGGGTGTGGATGCTCAAAGACCCCATTGGTCTGGCTAAATTCGCCAAGGGAGGGGAATCATGGGGTGGGGGAGATACTGGAGGTGAATTAGGGAGTGGGAGCAGGAAAGCCTACATGTGGTGGCTTCCCTCAGATGACCATGACACCCTGATCACAGTGCTAACTGCATTGTTGCTTAGCATGAGAGGGGAGAAAGTTTACTATGTTCTCATCCCAGACTAGATCACAGAGGTGCCCTGGGCCACTGAATACCCAGCAGGGAGGGGCATAGTGGGGACCCCACGAATGGTGATGGACACTTAGGTGTGACTTTGGGAAGGAGTATTGCTTGGAGGTGGGGCCCCACCCCTCTTTGGGTCCTGTTACACCATGTGCTTCTCAGTGGTCTTGCTCAAGCAGGACTCTGATTGCCATTGAGTCTTGTTCTTTGTCTTTGTTCCCATGCTCTTTTCTTGGCATTGTTTTTTTTTTGTTGTTGTTAATTTTTACTGTTTATTCATTTAAAAAAAATTTTTTTTAACGTTTATTTATTTTTGAGACAGGGAGAGACAGAGCATGAACGGGGGAGGGTCAGAGAGAGGGAGACACAGAATCTGAAACAGGCTCCAGGCTCTGAGCTGTCAGCACAGAGCCCGACGCGGGGCTCGAACTCACGGACCGCGAGATCATGACCTGAGCCGAAGTCGGCCGCCCAACCGACTGAGCCACCCAGGCACCCCTGTTTATTCATTTTTGAAAGAGAGATACAGACAGGCAGAGTGTGAGTGGGGGAGGGGCAGAGAGAGAGGGAGAGACACAGAATCCGAAGCAGGCTCCAGGCTCTGAGCTGTCAGCACAGAGCTTGATGCAGGGCTCAAACCCATGAACCATGAGATCAGGACCCGAGCCGAAGTTGGATGCTTAACCAACTGAGCCACCCAGGTGCTCCTCTTGGCATTGTTGTTTTTACATTACTCTCCTGACTTCTGATATGTTTAGGCACTTTTCAATTTTAACTATATTGATGAGACCCTTCTGGAATTTTTTAAAAAATGTTTTTTATTTATTTTTGAGACAGAGAGAGACAGCATGAGTAGGGCAGGGTCAGAGAGAGAGGCAGACACAGAATCTGAAGCAGGCTCCAGGCTCCGAGCTGTCAGCACAGAGCCCGATGCAGGGCTCGAACTCACAGATTGTGAGATCATGACCTGAGCCCAAGTCGGATGCTCAACCGACTGAGCCACCTAGGTGCCCCCCTTCTGGAATTTTTTAAAAGTTTTTATTTACTTATTAAGTAATTTCTACACTCAACATGGGGCTTGAACTCATGACCCCCAGTATCAAGAGTCTCATACTCTTCTGACTGAGTCAGCCAGGCATCTGTGGAATTTTTAAAAATTATACACCAAGACATAAGCATATTATTGATGTGAATATTTAAACAATCCAGTCATTGAGTAAAACTTCTATTTTCCCCTATCTTTCCTTGCATTATTACTTTTCTATGCATATTTCTAAGATCTTCCTCCATGTACATCCCTGAATCTATTGTGTACTTACACACAAACTTTGTTTTAGTAGCTCAGTTTTATTTTCTGTATTAACAAAAATTTAATCATCAAACAAAACTTGTAGACCCCGAGTGCCCCAGGGCCATTACAGTCAAAATATTAGGTCACAATAATAAAGTAGCAACTACTCCAGAAATCCAGTGCTCTGGGGAGGAGTGTGCTGCCTAGGAGGGGACACAAAGTTAGGCTTAGCCCCCTTTCCCCTGCTGAGGGTTAATGAAAGATGGGGGCACAAAATTCTGCTAGGTCTGCACCACCAGAGGAAGGTGGCCAAAACAGGAGGGGATGGAAATTCAGAGTTAGCCAGGGTCTTCAGCAGTCAGATAGCCAGGACACTGCTGTTCAAGTTGAACAATTCCTCCTCCTCTTCTTCCTCCTCCTCCTCCTCCCCCTCCTCCTCCTCCTCTTCCTCCTCCTCCTTCGTCTCCTTCTTCTCCTCCTCTTCCTCCTCCTCCTTCTTCTCCTTCTTCCTCTTCCTCCTCCTGTCCTCCTCCTCTCTTCCTCTTCCTCTCCTCCTCCTCTCCTCCTCCTTCTCCTCCTCTTCTCTTCCTCTTCTTCCTCCTTCTCCTCCTCCTCCTCCTTCTCTTCCTCCTGCTTCTCCTCCTTCTTGTCCTCCTCCCTCTCCTCCTTCTCCTTCTACTCCTTTTTCTGCTTCTTCTTCTTCTTCTTCTTCTTCTTCTTCTTCTTCTTCTTCTCCTTCTCCTCCTCCTCCTCCTCCTCCTCCTCCTCTTCTTCCTCCTCCTCCTCTTCCTCCTCCTCCTCCTCCTCCTTCTCTTTCCTTTTTTCCTTCCCCTTCCCTTTTTCCCTTTCCTTCTTTTTACATTGAACTCCTTCTTATCTGGCCCTTGGAGTTCAGCCTTTAGGGTCAGAGACTGGACAGCAATCTCTGTCTTCATGGGTAATAGGAAAGGCATGATGAGGGTGGATTGGAGCAGTGGGGTTACCCGGACCTCTAGCTGATGGGCACTGCTTCTCTTTCAGGCTGTGGTGCACGGGGTGCCTGCTGGATCTGGGGAGTACCACTGATTGTGGCATCTTCTCTTGTGACGCTGGGGTCTCTGGTATCCCTTGGGCTACCAGGGGCACTGGGGTCCCCAGGGCCACCTGGCCTGCCCTATCTGTTGGTGTCATCTGCTACACCCACTGCACTGGCTGGGGCACTTGTGCCTTCCTTAGCTGCACTCATAGCTCCTCCACCATCCGCCTTAGACCCCATCATGAATCCGCCCATCCTCTCTGCCCATCCTCTCTACTGGCTGCCGAAGGACTAACACATACTTTTTTTAAAGAAATGGGATCGGGGCGCCTGGGTGGCGCAGTCGGTTAAGCGTCCGACTTCAGCCAGGTCACGATCTCGCGGTCCGTGAGTTCGAGCCCCGCGTCGGGCTCTGTGCTGACTGCTCAGAGCCTGAAGCCTGTTTCCGATTCTGTGTCTCCCTCTCTCTCTGCCCCTCCCCCATTCATGCTCTGTCTCTCTCTGTCCCAAAAATAAATAAACGTTGAAAAAAAAATTTAAAAAGAAATGGGATCACATTGAATACATTGTTTTACAGCCAGCTTTTTTCACAGAACAACATAGGGAAACATTTCTCCCTACTCTCCCACTTCTCAAAGAATCAGCAGTTTTGGGTCCCCCATGACTTTTTGTCACCTTGTCACTTCTTGAATTGGAGCAATCCATACTGCCTTTTGGAGGCTGTTGTCCACTCCTGTGTCTCAGGCATATCTCCAGGCAAGCTACCAGACCCTTTGTCATAGCTGGACACCTACTTGCTTAACCTTTGAGGGGAACTGAACTGAAGCAGCACCCTGCAGGGTAGGATACCGGCTTTGTCCCCGAGGCTCTGCCTCTGAACTTCAGAGAGTTTCCTCTGAAGGTTCTGGTCTTTCTGGCCAGGGCCATCTCCTGTATGCAGGCATCTATGCAGAATTCCTTTTTCTTCCCCTGTATGTGGTATGAATTCACGTTTCTTTATTTATAACTTCTTCAGATTGCATTGCTTAGATTCCCAGTCATCTGAGCAGAAGACTGCATAGTGTGGCCACTTGCAGCATGAGGAATCATCTGTGGTTGGCATCTTACCTTTCCTCTTGGTTCCAGATGGTGCCCTATATTAGAACACACTGACTATATGCCCCTCCAGAGGCTCAACCCCAAATCTGAAGGGGGTGGACCCCATCTCTCTGTCCTCTTCCTTACTATGGGTTTGGTGTTTGAAATTTGAAGGTTTTTTTCTAGCGCGACCCAGCTCCACCTTGAATCAGACCTCCACTTCAGGGCAGGATAGTGCTTGGAGTCATTCATTCATTCAGTGAATATTTACTGAGCACATACCACATGCCAAGTACTATTGTAGGCAATCCTCACTGTTGGCTACTGATCATGTCCTGCTCCCAAATTTCTTTTTTGTTTTACAGGTCTTCCCGCTGCTTGTGGAAGACTTTTGCCTCTAAATTTGCCCTAAGTACATGATTGTGAATTTCCAACCAATCAAATCACAAGAATTTTCCCCTGGGTTTTTACTCAAGGTCTACCCTACTAGGTAGAAACATTTTAATCTCCTATGAAATGCCAAATGCCTAGGAGTCATGTTTTCTAGGGACTGGCTTTGGTGTGTTTCTGAGGAGGCACTTAGTTTTATAGGGTTAGGGGTGTGAGAGCAGGGCTTGGGACTCATAAGTGCCCAGGTCAGTTCCTAGACTCACTGCCCATTCTTCTAGCTCCTTTTAGTGGCTTTGTTTCTTTAATCTCTAGTTTTCAAATTTGAAAAAAATGGAAATGATAAGAGCACCTACCCTGCATGGTTGGTAGGAGGTTGATTATGTGAAGAGGGAACCTGGCACATAGAGTGAGCTGAGGACACAGTAGGTAGCTGCTGGGGGTGATGGTGTTACTGTTTTGACTCCCAGGAACAAAAGGCATTGAAATCATTAACTATTTCTTCAACCAAAGTTTTAATATATATTTATGCCACTTTTTATTTTTTAATTTTATGAATGCTTAATACATTAGCACAGAAGTACAAGCTTACAGTTTAGAAATGGTTATTGCATATTTGAGAGTACAGGTCCAGATGTAATTTTTAAACTTTTTTTTTTGAGATATAATTCACATACCATAAAATTCACCCATTTAAAGTATATCATTCCCTGGGCTTTATTTTTTTTTTTAATTTTTTTAATGTTTATTTATTTTTGAGACAGAGAGAGACAGAGCATGAACGAGGGAGGGTCAGAGAGAGAGGGAGACACAGAATCTGAAACAGGGTCCAGGCTCTGAGTTGTCAGCACAGAGCCCAATGCGGGGCTTGAAATCACGGACCGCGAGACCATGACCAGAGCCGAAGTCAGCCGCTTACCCAACTGAGCCACCCAGGCGCCCCATTCCCTGGGTTTTAGTACAGAGTTGTGTAATCTACAAAACTACAATCCAAGTTCACAATATTTTCATCACACCAAAAAGAAACCTCAAATCTATTAGCAGCCACTCTCATTCTCCACCCCCACCCCACCCCCACCTAGCTTAGGCCACGACTAATCTATTATCTGTCTCTGTCAATTTGCCTGTTGTGAACATTTCATGCAATGGAACGGTGTAATATTTTTGTGTGTGTCTGGTTTATTTCATTTAGCATGTTTTCAAGGCTCATTCACAATGTAGAGTGTATCAGTAAATCATTGCTTTTTGTTGCCCAGTAATGTTCTATTGTATGGGTGAATGACATTTTATTCTTCAGTTCTTGTACTTTTGGGTTATTTCTACTTTTTGGCTTTGGCTCTTATAAATAATTCTACTGTGAATATTTTAGTACAGGTTTTTCTGTAGACATGTTTTAATTTCATTGGGACAGGTTCCTAGGAGTAAAGTTGTTGGGTCATATGGTAACTCTGCATTTCACATGAAGAACTGGACTGTTTTCCAAAGCAACTGCACCATTTTACGTTCCAATCAACAATGAATGATGGTTCCATTTTTTTTCCCACATCCTTGTCAACACTTGTCATTATCTTTCTTTTTTCGTTTAGCCATCCTATTGAGTGTGAAGTGGTATCCACTGCAGTTTTGATTTGCACTTCCCTCATGAGTTTACCATATCTTCATGTGCTTATTGTCTATTTCTGGATCTTCTTTAGAGAAACATCTATTCAAATCCTATGCCTATTTTTGTAATCGAGTTGCCTTTTAATTGTTGATTTGTGAAAGTTCTTTACCTTTTCTAAATAGTAGACTCTCATCAGATAATTGATTTGCAAATATCCTCTCCTGTTCTGTGGTTTGTCTTTTTACCTTGCAAATGATACATTTGCAGTACAAAAGTTTTAAATTTTTATACAGTCCAGTTTACCTTTTTTGTTGTTGTTTGTGCTTTTGGTTTCATATCTAAGAAACTATTGCCCAACCCAAAGTCACGAAGATTTACTCATGTTTTCCTCTAAGAGTTTCATAGTTTTAACACTTACATTTAGGTCAATGATCCGTTTGAGTTAATTTTTAAGTATGGTGTGAGCTAGGAGTCCAACTTCATTTTTTGCATGTGGATATTCAGTTGTCCCAGCACCATTTATTGAAAAGACTATTTTTTTCTCTATTTTTTCTATTGTATTTTCTTGGCATCCTTATCAATAGGAGAGGAAGAAAGACAGAGGAGCAGTCAGAACACACACACTTATCTGGAGTGCCTGGGTGGCTCAGTCCATTGAGCATCCTATTCTCAACTTCTGCTCAGGTCATGATCTCACCGCCCCCCACATCCAGTTCTGCACTAACACTGGGGAGCCTGCTTGGGATTCTCTTTCTCTGCCCCTCCCCCACATGTGCAGTGTACGCGGCAGTCTCTCTCTCTCAAATAAATAAACTTAAAAAAAAAAGAACACACACACTTATCAAGTAAGTTTGCCATCCTATATGGGCACAGTTTATGGTGTCTCAAAACAATTACAATAGTAACATCAAAGGTCACAGATCACCATAACAAATATAATAATGAAAAGTTTGAAATATCGCAAGAGTTACCAAAATGTGACACAGAGGCACAATGTGAGCAAAGGCTGTGCAAAAATTGTGCCAGTAGAATTGGTCAATGCAGGGTTGCTACAAATCTTCATTTGTTAAAAAAAAAAAAAAGGCAATACCTGTGAAGTACAATGAAATGAGGTATGCCTGTATGTAGGAAAGTGTTGTTTAATTTACATTTATTTGTGAATTCCCCCCATTTCTTTCTGTTATTGATTTCTAGCTTAATTATGTTGTGTTCAGAGAACAAACTTTGTATGATTTCAATTCTTTTGGATTTATTGAGACTTGTTTTATGGCTTTGCCTATGGTCTAACCTGTAGAATGTTCCATGTGCACTTGAGAAGAATGTACATTCTGCTGTTGTTGGGTGGAGTGTTTGATAGATGTTTGTTAGATCGAGTTGCTTTATAGTGTTGTTCAAGTCCTGTATTTTCTTGTTGATCCTTTGCCAAGTTGTTCTGTCCATTATTAATAAGTATTGGTATTGAAGTCTTCAATTATTGTTGTTGAATTTTCTATTTCTCCCTTTAATTCTGTCAGTTTATGCTTCATGTATTTTGATGCTTCATTGTTAGGTATATATTTATTTATTTATAATTGTATGTAACTATATATATTATATATTGATAATAGATAATTATAATAATTGTATATACACTTAATCTTTCTAATGAATTGGCCTTTTTCTCAATCTTTATCTTCAGTAACTTCTTTTTGTTCTAAAGTTTTGTCTGATATTAATATAGCCTCTTATGGTTGCTGTTTGCATGGTAATCTTTTAATCTTTTCCCATTAAAAAAAATTCAAACTGGGGCACCTGGGAGGTTCAGTTGGTTAAGCATCTGACTTTGGTTCAGGTCATGATCTCATGGTTCTTGGGTTTGAGCCCCATGTCAGGCTCTGTGCTAGCAGCTCAAAGCCTGGAGCCTGCTTTGGATTCTGTGTCTCCTTCACTCTCTGTTCTTCCCCTGCTCTTACTCTGTCTCTCTTGCTCTCAAAAATAAAAGATTTAAAAAATTTTAAACTATTTGTACCTTTGAATCTAAAATGTGTCTCATATATAGGATTTAGTTGGATTTTTTTAATCCAGTCTGAGAATCTCTGTCTTTTGGTTAGATTCTTTAATCAACTTTTATTTAAATAATGTTATTGATATGGTTGGATTTACATCTGCTAATTTGCTTTTTGTTTTCTGTTTGTCTCTTGCTTTTTTATTCTTCTCTTTCTCCTTTACGGCCTTCTTTTGTATTAAATGGACACTTTCTCTAGTGTAACATTTTAATTCCTGTGATGATTTTGTCTATATTTTAAAATTATTTGCCTAGCAGTCCCTCCAAGGTTACAATATCCAAGCGTCCAACTCTTGATTTTGGATCGGGTCATGATCTCACAGTCTGTGGATCAAGCCTCGCGTCAGGCTCTGCACTGACAGCATGGAGCCTGCTTGGAATTCTCTCTCTCCCTCTCTCTCTGCCTGTCCCCCACTAGCTCTCTCTCTCTCTCTCAAAATAAATAATAATAAATAAACTTAAAAATAATAAAAAAGGTCACAAGATTCTTCTTAGTCTGTCAGAATCTACTTCAGATTTATGCTGACTTAATTCCACTGAAATTCAGAAACCTTATTCATATATAGTCCCATTACTTCCTCCCTTTTTCTGTGTGCTGTTATTGTTATACATATTACATCTATGTGTTACAAACACTGTTATAATCTTAATAATTATTCTATAAAATATTATTAATGTTATATATAACTTAAATAAGATCTTTTAAAGAAGCTGAGAGAAAAAAGGAGAGCAAGTATATATTTGTGGGGTTTGTTATATAAATTTTCCTATTTACCATTTCTGATTCTCCTCGTTTTTTCCTGTGGATTCAAGTTACTATCTAATGTCATTTCCTTATTCCATTACAGCTTTGTTCCCACCCACCTGCTTTGTGCTCTTTTTGTCAAACATGCTACATTCCTATATGTGATGAGCTCAACGGTACACACACACACACACACACACACACACACACACACACACACAGACTCACTGAGTTTATCTAATTGCCTTTTAATCAGTTAAGAGAGCAAAAGAGAAGAAGTATGCAATTATACTTTCTTTTATACTTACCTACATAATTACTTGCACCAGCACTCTTTGTTTTTTTGTGTAGATTCAAATTACTGTGTGGTGTCACTTGCTGTCTGCCTGAGGAACTTCCTTTATTATTTCTTTCCAGCCCCCAACCCAGCTTTTTTGAAGTATAATTGACCTTTATTATTTCTTGTAAAGCAATTTGCTATTGACAATTTTTTTGGCTTTTGTTTATCTGAGAATGTCTTTATTTTTACCTCCTTTAAGAATTTATTTTTCCAGAGATTTTTTTAAGTTTATTTATTCATTGAGGGAGAGAGAGAGAGGGAGAGGAGAGAGAGACAGAGAGAGAGAGAGAGAGAGAGAGAGAGAGAGAGAGAGAATCCCAAGCAGGTTTTGCACTGACAGTGCAGACAGTTTGACACGGGGCTCAAACTCATGAACTGTGAAATCATGACCTGAGCCGAAGTCAAGAGTCAGACGCTTAACCAACTGAGCCACCTGGGTGCCCCACTTTTTCCAGAGATTTTTAAGGTCATTTCTGTTTGTTATCAAAAAGATTGTTGGCTCTGATAAGGTTGAGAACCAAAGACGTAGAGTAATATTATGAAATGATGAAATGGCAACACATTTCCTATTCATAATTTTTATTTTTATTTTTTTAAGTTTTATTTATTTTGAGGGGGGAGAGGAGAGAGAGAGAGAGAGAGAGGGGGAGAATCCCAAGCAGGCTCTGCACTAACAGTGCAGAGCCAGATGCAGGGCTCATTCCCGTGAACTGTGAGATCATGACCTGAGCCGAAATATAGAGTTGAATTCCTAACCAACATAGCCACCCAGGTGCTCCTGTTCACAGTTTTTAAAAATGGCAAGCCAATGGAGTAGAATAATTTGAGACCTATTTGACTTTTTTAAAAATTAAGATTATTGTAGATTCACATGCACTGGTAAGAAGTAATACAGAGACCGCCCTTTCACAATTTCCCTGGTTTCTCCCAGTGGTAACATTTTGCAGAACTACAATATAATATCACAACCAAAATATTGACATTTCTATAATCCACACCAATCCTATTCAGTTTCCCCTAGGTTTACTTGTACTCGTGTGTGTGTGTGTGTGTGTGTGTGTGTGTGTGCGTGTGTGCTTATTAAGTTGTGTACCATTTTATCACCTGTGTAGATTGAGCCTCATACCACAGTCAAGATCCTGAACAGTTCCAGCTACAAGGTTCTCTAGCGTTGTCCCTTTACCACTATACCCGCCTCCTTCCCACCTCTTTCCTTCACTCCATCACTACTCCCTGTCCACCAATCTGTCCTCATTTACAAAGATTTGACATTTCAAAAATGTTACATAAGCAGAATCATACAGTATGTAACCTTTTGGAGTTGGCTTTTTTCACTCAGCATAATTCTCTAGAGATTTACCCAAGTTATCCCTATTCATAGTTCATTCCTTTTTATTGCTGAATAGTATTTCGTGGTCTGTGTATACCACAGCTTATGCAAACCATTCACTGTTGAAGGACGTCTGGGCTGACTCCAGTTTTGGTGTATTACAAATAAAGCTTTTATGAACATTCATGCTCAGGTTTTTATGGGAGCATAAGTCTTCATTTCCGTGGAATAAATGCCCAGGAGTGCAATTGCTGGGTCATGTTTTGGTTGCATGCTTAATTTTTAAAGAAACTGCCAAACTGTTTTTCAGAGTGGCTGCACCACTTACATTTCCACCAACAATGTATGAATGATCTAGTTTCTTTGCATCCTCGCCAGCATATGGTATCAGAATTATTTTTTATTTTAGTTATTCTGATATTTATTGCGGTTTTAATTTGCATTTCCCTAGTGGGTAGTAATGCTGGACATCTTTTCATGTGCTTATTTCCTGTTTGTATATCCCCTTTGGTATATAGTCTATTCAGATCTTTTGCCCATTTTCTTTTTCTTTTCTTTTTTTTTAATGTTTATTTATTTTTAAGAGCACAAGAGGGGAAGAGGCAGGGAGAGGGGGACAGAGGATCCAAAGCGGGCTCTGTGCTGACAGTGACAAACCCAATGTGGAGCTCATACTCACCAACTACAGGATCATGACCTGAGCTGAAGTCAGATGCTCAACCAAATAGCCACCCAGGCACCCCTCTTTTGCCTATTTTCTGGTTAATTTGTTTTCTTCTGTTGAGTTTTTTTTTTTAACGTTTTATTTATTTTTGAGACAGGGAGAGACAGAGCATGAACAGGGGAGGGTCAGAGAGAGGGAGACACAGAATCTGAAACAGGCTCCAGGCTCTGAGCTGTCAGCACAGAGCCCGATGCGGGGCTTGAACTCACGGATCGCAAGATCATGACCTGAGCCAAAGTCGGCCGCTTAACCGACTGAGCCACCCAGACGCCCCTCTTCTGTTGAGTTTAAAAAAAAATTTTTTTTCTTTAATGTTTATTTATTCTTGACGGAGAGAGATACAGAGTGTGAGCGGGGGAGGGGCAGAGAGACAGGGAGACACAGAATCCAAAACAGGCTTCAGGCTCTGAGCTGTCAGCACAGAGCCCAATGTGGGGCTTGAACTCACGAGCTGTGAGATGTCAGATGTCCAACCGACTGAGCCACCCAGGTGCCCCTCTTCTGTTGAGTTTTGAGAGGTCTTTATATATTCTGGACTCTAGTCCTTTACTGGTGTATGTGATTTCATATACTTTCTCCCACTCTGTATCTTGTCTTTTTAATTCTCTTCACATGGCCTTTAACAAAGCAAAACTTTTTATCAGTTTTTCCTATAATGGATCATACTTGTAGTATCAAGTCTGAGAACTCTTTGCCTAGCCTAGATCCTGAAGATTTTCCTGACATATAAGTCTGTTACCCATTGTGAGTGAATTTTGTATTCATGGCTTAGGCCAAGGTTCTCCTTCTTTTCCCTTTCTCTCTCTCCCTCTCTCCCTCCCTTCCTTCCTTCTTCCATCTCTCTCTTTCTTTCTTTCTTTCTTTCTTTCTTTCTTTCTTTCTTTCTTTCTTTCTTTCTTTCTTGTCTATGGATGTCTGATTGCTCCAACACCATTTGTGGAAAAAGCTATCCTTCCTCCATTGAGTTTCATGCAACTTTGTAAAAAATCAGTTGAACAAATTTGTGCGGATCTATTTCTGAATCCTCTATTCTATCCTATTGATTTATGTGTCTATAATTCTACCAATATCATACTCTTGATTACTGTAGCTATATAGTAAGCCTTAATATTGGGTAGATTAATTCCTTGCACTTCTTTGACAAGTTTATTTTAGCGTTCTAGAGCCTATGCTTTTCCATATAAATTTTAGAATAAATTTGTGTATGTCTATAAAAACCTTCCTGGGATTTTAATAGGAATTGCATTAAATCTATAGGTCAATGTTGAGTCTTCTAGTTCATGAACATACTATGCCTTTCCATTTATTTAGGTCTTCTTTGACTTCTTTCATCAGCATTTTGTAATCTTTGACATGCAGATCCTATATATGTGTTTTGAACGTATACCTGAGTATTGAATTTTCTTTGGAGTGTGTTTATGTGTGGTAATGTGTGTTTAGTTTTGATTTTTTTAGAGTAAGCTCTGTGCCCAACATGAGGCTTGAACTCACGACTCCAAGATCAAGAGTCACATGCTCTACCGATTGAGCCAGCCAGGCATGCTTGCTTTTGATTTCTTCATGTTCATTGTTAGTATATAGAAATATGGTTGATTTTTATGTGTTTATTTTGTATCCAGTCACCTTCCTGAACTCAAGTTCTGTGATTTTTTTTTTTTTTTGGTAGATTCTTTGAGATTTTCTATATAGACAATCGTGTCGTCTGCAAATATATACAATTTTATTTCTTCCTTTCCAGTTTGTACACCCTTTATTCCTTTTACCTGCCTTATTGCAGCAGCTAGAACTTACAGTTCTGTGTTGCCTATCAGTAGTAGGAGAGTGGCTGGAGGGGAGGGTTGGGCTGAGGGATCTCTGGACACCAGGTTATGTGGGGTGGTGAGGGCCAGAGACCAGAGGGTTTGGAATGGCAGGCAGGGTTTGGACTTGAGCCTAAAGGTGGCGGAGGAACTGTTGAAGGTTGGTGAGGTTTGTTAGGAAAATTCTTTGGCCACTGTATGTGACATGCATGGAGGAGGGGAACCTGGAGTCCTGAGAATTAAGTGGAGTCTGTAGTCACAGCCCAGAGCCCCACCTTGGAGCCAGTGACAGAGATTGTTGAACATGGGTCTAAGACAGAAGAATGGCCCACAGGGAATGAGGAAGGAGTAGATGAGGAGCCATCTTCAAGACTGGGTCAAGGCAGGACAAGAAGCCCCAGTCCATTTTTCCCTTAGCTCTTGTGATATAGTCATTGACCAATGGCAGACACCAATGCTATACCAGAGAAACCCCTCTGGGTTTCAGACAGAGTGGGTTCTCCAAGAGGAAAGTAGGTAGTAAGGGCCCTGGGCTCCAGAAAAAGGAAGCCGGAGGGTGGGTGGCCTGGAAATATGGCCAGAAAAATTGGAGGAACAGAGGAGGTAGTCTGCAGTGCAGGTAGCAATTACTAGCTGCCTAAATATCCACATGAGACCTTCTTCCTAAAGGTTGTGTAGAAGTTCAGGAAGTCCTTACTTGCACTCATAGGCATGAAGTCTCCAATGGGCTCAACTCTGCTTTTCTTTCCAAGGCCTCATGAAATGTGTGAGTGACCAGAATCCCAGAAAGATCTTTAATAAGAGCAAGGTTTCTTGGAGGTTGGTCTTCTGTAACACCTCTTCCAGTGCTACCTTGTGACTTTGTGTCTTGGCTAAGAAGTTTAAGGATGAAGCCAAGTTTAGAGCTGGCAAACAGAGCCCAAGGGTCTGGTGGTAGTGCCTGGAGCAGATTCCCCTTGATATCATTTTCCTCTCTGAAGTCCCTCCGTGGTGTCTCTTTCTGAGGGAAAGCTGAATCTCAATCTAACCTGGTTTATGTCTAGTCTCGGGATGATACCAGAACAGTTTTTCAAGTTTTTTTTTTTTTTAAATGTATCACTAACGCGGTTTTCTTCTAAAGAATTTATTCTTTTATTTTTTAATAGGAGGTAGTTATTAGATTTCTGAAAACTGTGGGATTTGTTTAAATGAGTCACAGCATTTGGCTGAAATAGAGAGGACTCCATCTGTTGCCTTTGCGTGGTCTCCAGTTCTGTTCTGTGTGACTGAGCTATAAGGGAAGCAGGAGAACGTGGTGTTCCGTGAGCTCACCATGACTGGCCCTGCCTATCAGACACAAGCCTGACCAAGTAAAGATATGAGGAAGTGGACCCTGTTTCCTGAGAGCTTTTCAATTTGAGATCCCAGCAATTAGCACTGTGTTTGGGTGAGAGGGGGTAGGGGCCAGCAGCCAAAGGACCCTTGTCCACTGACCTCTGTCAGCTCTTACGTTAGAGTGCCCTTGAGTTTATTCTCAGATGTCAGAAAGGGGAGCATCCACTGCAGGGATGGTTTCCTCAGAGCTTCCTGGCCTGCTGAGCCCTGATGCTCTCCTCCGTGTCCCTGGTGGGAGAGCAAGACAACTCATTCTGACTGAATTGGCTCTCTGAGGACAGGTGGCAATGCTTCAGGTCTGGAGGGGTCATGGGAGCATGAAACTATATGGGGGAAGGGGCACAAGTTTGGGGAAAGAGACCTAGGTACCATGGCTTAGCTTTATGCCGGTGATTTCCTCTCTTTAAATCTTGGCTTCCTCACCTGAGCCTCCTCTGCAGAGCTCTTGGGAGGGTAACTGAAACGATGAATGTGAAGGGTCTGTCACGTGCTAGAAATGACCAGTTTTCTTGCCCCTCCCCCACCCTGGTCCACCTTGCTCTCTTCTGTGCACTGTCCTCTTTCATCAGTGACAGATCGTTCTGGTGTGCAGAGTGAAAGAAGAGGTGTGCTGTGAGTCAGGGGCACAGCACAGAAGATGCTGACATCCCACGCAGCTCCCTGCAGAGGGGCGGTAGCGCTGCGGGTGGAGGAGCCTCGTGCTCAATCAGCAGATTGGCCTGACCCACTTGGCCGCTCACGTACTTGCCTCTCACTGGGCAGCTGGGGCCTGGCCTTCCACACCTATAGGAGGGGCTGTGCCCATCAAGTCACGCCCCCTCCACTGCTGACTCCTCCAGGACGACCAGTCGGGGACTCTGGAGGGGCAGGGGCGCTGCTCTGCAGCTTTCCTGTTCTGCTCCGGTCCCCAAGACATTGTTCTCTGAGCTGTCACAGAAAGTGCTCTTGCCTCCATGACTCACTCTCTCTACCTCTAGGTAGTGTGCTGCCTGGCCAGTGTGGGGCCTCAGTGGACTCCTCCTCCTGTGGGGCCAGTTGAAGAGGCTGTGTGGCCCTGGGAGCAGATGCCACCAGCTTTGCCTGTTTCCTCCTTCAGTTTCCATACTACATGGGGTGTACCACGGGAGTTGCCTGTTGAGGTTGCCACTCTAGGCGACACGGGCCTGTCAGATTACACCATGATTACTGACTTAGCAAGTGACCAGAGCCTTGTCCAAGGGGACCCCTGTGTGTGAGTAGTGCTGAGTGGCCCCTGCTGCATTGCTGGAGATGGCCCAGAAGCTATTCCCTGCAATGATGCCAGTAGCTCTGAAGGTCCAAGGAAACAGATTTCCTGGTGACCATTCTTTTAGCAGGTCTTTGGTGAGCCGTGGCTGCTGTCACTCTGTGCCTAAGCTCAAGAACCAGCTCAGCCCAAATAGGCGATTGGCTGACCTTGCTGGCTCCCAGCTAGCGTAGAATCCCCCACACCCAGACAGCGCTGTATTTTGGGTTGGGCCTTTCCCTTTCCTGGTATATCCATGAAGCAGCTTTTCCTTCCCAGCAACCAGCACCGGCTTGCTTTGACCCTGTGAGTTGGTTTGAATCACTGGCCTCCGAGTAGGCCTATACTGGCCTTCCTGGATCCTCTAGCTTCCTTCATTAGGAATTAGGGAATTCCTTCCTTCAGTAAGAATTAGGCTTAACAATTCTGCCCCTGACTTTGTTTCCCTGACGATGATCCTAGGGATCATCCTATGGCAGTCTGCAGACACCTTCCTTTCCACAACAATGGAGAATTCCGTTATTGTGGCTGGAGCACAGTTTTATTCAACTAATGCACACCAAAGACATTGTGGTTGTTTCCTGAGTTTTACCCTTACAGATAGTTCTGCCATGTGTGCATGTGTCGTTTGTATTTTTGTACCTGGACCTTATAAGCTTGGGTCCATGTTCAGTTTGTGTCACAACTTCCAGAGAGGAAGCATGATATTTTTTTTAGCATTTAGGATCTTCAAGCCACTGTGCTACAGATAATTAAAAGACCAATAAGTGAAGTTCATTTAGAAGGGAAACAAATTGGAAGTGATTTAACTTGGGGGAAAAGGCTAGGTAAATACTCATCGGGTGCGGTAGAAGCGTCCAGGGTAACTAGAAGGCCCGACAGATGGTGGGAGGAGAGCAGGACTGTGAAGACTTCTGGCATTTCTCAGTGTTGGGTCAGGGAAGGAACAGGCACCCACAGGTTCCGTGGTGGATTAGCTGGGACCTGCCTCACGGCGGACAATGTGGCCAGAGGTGGCTCTCTGCAGCCCAGTAGAGGTGATCTCTGATTTTCCTCAGGGAGTCTTTTTTCCCCTCCCCCATCTCTTTCTTTGTTGTAGTGAAATTCCAATAACATAAAATTAACTATTTTTTTAAATGTTTATTTATATTTTGAGAGAGAGACAGGCAGACAGAGTGCTAGTGGGGTAGAGGCAGAGAGAGAGGGAGACACAGAATGCGAAGCAGGCTCCAGGCTCCGAGCTGTCAGCACAGAGCCTGATGTGGGGCTTGAACCCATGAACCGTGAGATCATGACCTGAGCCAAAGACAGACACTTAACCGACTGAGCCACCCAGGTGCCCCTAAAATTAACTATTTAAAAATTTTTTTAACGTTTATTTATTTTTGAGACAGAGAGAGACAGAGCATGAACAGGGGAGGGTCAGAAAGAGAGAGGGAGACACAGAATCCGAAACAGGCTCCAGGCTCTGAGCTGTCAGCACAGAGCCCGACGTGGGGCTTGAACTCATGGACCGCGAGATCATGACCTGAGCCGAAGTCGGCCGTTTAACCGACTGAGCCACCCAGGCGCCCCTAAAATTAACTATTTTAAAGTGTACCACTCAGTGGCATTTTGTACATTCACAATGTTGTGCAACCACCACTTCTACCTAGTTCTCGAATACATTCATCACCCCATACCCATTAAGCAGCTGCTCCCCATCTCTTCTGGCCGTCAGCTCCAGGCAACCAGTAGTCTGCTTTCTGTCTCTACCAATTTACTTCTTCTGGATGTTTCATATAAATGAAATCATAAAATATGTGTCCTTTTGTGTCTGGCCTCTTTCTCTTAGCATAATGTTTTCAAGGCTCATCCACATTGTAGCATTGTAGTATTTCATTCCTTTTGTTTTGTTTATTGAGGTAAACTATACATCACATAAAATTTACCACTTTCACGGGCTCCTGGGTGGCTCAGTCGGTTAAGCATCTGACTTCGGCTCAGGTCATGATCTCAGAGTTCGTTGAGTTCGAGCCCCACGTTGGGCTCTGTGCTGACAGCTTGGAGCCTGGAGCCTGCTTCGGATTCTGTGTGTATCTCTCTCTCTCTCTGCCCCTCCTCCTCTAGCACTCTGTCTCTCTCTTTCTCAAAAATAAATAAGCCTTAAATTTTTTTTACCATTTTCGTCATTAGTAAGTGTACAATTCGTCAGCATGAAGTGCATTCAGTGTTGTGTAACCACCACCACCATCCGTCTCCACAACTCTTTCCTCTTCTCAAACAGAAACTGTGCCCATTAAACTAGTTCCCCAGACCCCTCCCCACCCCCTGATAACCACTGTTCTTCTTTCTGTCTCTGTGAATCTGATTATCCTAGATACCTCATATCAGGGCAGTCATATAATATTTGTCCTTTTATATCTGACATCTTAGTTAGCATAATGTTCTCAAGGTTCATCCAGTGGTAGCATATGTCAGAATTGCATTTCTTTTTTTTTTTTTTAATGTTTATTTATTCTTAGAGAGAGAGAGTGAGCAGGGGAGGGGCAGAGAGAGAGAGGGAGACAGAGTCCAAAGCCGGCTCCAGGCTCTGAGCTGTCAGCACAGAGTTCCATGCGGGGCCCTGAACCCGCAAACCGGGAGATCATGACCTGAGTGGAAGTCAGACGCTTAACCAACTGAGTCACCCAAGAGCCTCAGAATTGCATTTCTTTTGAAGGCTGAATGATATTCCATTGTGTGTACATGCCACATTTTGTTTTGTCATCTGTTGACATTTCATCTGTTGGACATTTGGGTTCCTTCCACCTTTTGGCTATTGTGAATAGAATACAGGGATTCTTGCATCTCAGCAGCCTGAGAAGACACATGGATGGGCACTGAGACGGGATGCCAAAGCTTGGGAAGGAGTCTGGAAGCAGGGTCTGCTCCCACGTACCAGGATTCCCAGCCCGACTTCTACGCATCCCCCTCCCTCCAGGCTTAGTGGCCTGCTGGCGGCTCCCTGCCTGCAACACACACTCGCTACAAAGCCTAAGCCCCTGACATTTCTTCCCCTGGGATGCCCCTCCCTGGGCCTCAGCTTGGCCCCTCCCAGGATGTTTGCATGACTCTGCTCAGGTGTCCCTCCTCCAGAAGTGCCCCCCTCCCAACTCACCAGCGTCGTCTTTCTCCTTCCTTATTTCTTAGTATACTTCCTTGTTCTTATTATACTCTGGATAAATCAGACCTACCTGTTTATCTTGGTCTTTGCCTGTCTCCTGTACCATAAGGCAAGTTCCGGCCTTGTCTGCCTTGCTCACTGCTAGTAACCAGTGTCTCTAGTGCGTCCAGTGCCAGGCACCCTGTAGCTCTTGATAAGGATCTGGTGTTCACCGAAGCCTCCCACTTGTGCCATTCTGGCTGCCATTGGAGCCCTAATCCCTTCTGTCACTCCCTTTTGTATTTGGACCTGTATTCACCACATCCTCTATCCCAGATACCCCACCCTGTTCTCTGGAACCCCAAACTACCCTGGACCCCCAGCACCTTCCCCAGACGTTCTTTCCACCTTCTGCCAGGTGAGAGCCTGGCTATGCCTGAGTACAGCATTGCCCTCACCCTGCAACAGGCGTCCAGGTTCACATTCACTTGCTTGCTCCCCCTAGCTAGGGGGTCTTTGGGTCTGCTACACAAGCCTGGCCCTCAGACCTGGGTCTTTGCTGTCCTGTCAGCCATAGGCCATATGGTTCTACCTCTGTCTCTCCCTCAGCAATGCTGGGCTTCTATTACTTCCCACTTCCCTAAAGACTTTGGCATCAAAATCCCCGGCTTCCTGCCCACTCTCCTTGCTTCAAGCCAGGGAAGGAAGGAAGGGAGGAAGGAAGGGCTAATGTTTTCCTCAGTGCCTACTGTGCACCTGGCACCGCTCTCCGTTAGGCTGGGGTGACCCTGGCCCCGCTGTTGGCTCAGTCTGGCCCAGGCAGTCTAGGCATTGTGACTCAGGGCTGGGCTAGTCCCTCAGGGCATTTGGCCTTCCCCTTGGGAGCTGGCCTCCTTGACAGTGTCTTACTCATTACACAGTGGCTCGCCATGTGCCGTGAAGAGTGTGATCACAGGTGCTCACATGTGCTCACGTGAGTGTGCATGTGCACACGCACAGACCAGAGCGTGCATAGCCCTGTACACACATGCGAGCACGTGTGCACATGCCACATTCACACGGTGTCTTGTTGTGCTTTTTTCTCAGCTCTTAATCACCACTCTCAGACCCACAGGCAGGTATTTTCCCTATGAGAACATCTATCTTGATGGTGTTGAAGCCCGAGCAGCTGAGTTTAATGCTCTCAACATGTGAAAATGTGTCAGGTAGGAACACAGGCATCCCTGACCTTCTGTTGCCCAGACACAGAGCCCTGGAAAGGGGAGGAAGGGGAAGAGAATAGCAGAGGGAATCTGCTGGTGGTTGGCCAGAGGGAGGACCTCTCCTGGCCAAAGGTGGCTCTAGCCTCCTGAAAGGGACTAATGCTTTTTGGATGGGGGTTTGGGCCTTAGACTAGGCTGTGGGGCCTCCTGAGAGAGTTAGTTCCCCCCGAACAGGCTGAGCAGTGAGGGGGGAGTGAGCATCAGCCCTTGAGCCAGGAGGGGAGGATGGGAAGTAGGAGTGGTGAGGGGGACACCTCCTGCAGGAAGTCCTCCAGCCTCTCACCTTGCTGGGGAATCTCTAATAGTGGGAGGCAAGCTCCCCGAGGGGCTGACAGGTGAGTCTCCCACAAGAGGGATCTTGAAAGGAATCCCCAGCACCTTCTGGATCCTCACAATGTAAGGGAGGAGAGGCAGGAGCCAAAGTGCTTCAGGTAGATAGCAGACTTCTGAGACCCATAGGAAGTGAGAGGTGAGCAAAACTGCAGGGTAAAGACTGCGGAGTTGGTGCAAACAGAAAATGAGCCACAGTCCGTGGACATTTGTCTGCAACAGGTCTAACAGGGCAGGTAGAACAATGGATGCAATAATGTTGAAGGCTGGAAGGGTACTGGGTGGCTTTCTTTTTAAATATCCTTTAATGTCACAGTGGGAATTACTTAGAGGAGGGTATGTTTTTCCTGCTGGAATCTTGAGTCTCACTTACCATCTCTAGATGCCATTCTTTGTCGTTCTGATTTTCTCACACAAGCCCTGTAAAGAATTGCATTCTGTAGATGGACACTTGCTCGGCACTGGCCCCCTCTGGGTCTGGGCATTTGACCTTGGAGGGGAGAGAGGATGGGAGAGAGGGAGACCGGACCAGGGAGGCGCCCACAGGAGTTGTCCTGCCTGGGGCTGGAGGAGTCTGCAGGAAAGCATGGCGAATTTCCGGGGTTGGGAGCTCTGGGGAAGGCCCTGTCGAGGACAGAGTGCTTGAGCTGGGTTTTGAAGGTTGAATGGGTTTTAAGGAAAGGACCTTCTAGAAAGAGAGCAGAACACAAGCTAGGAGAAGTGATGGTCAGGTGAGGAGCCTCCAGACTCCCTGCCTGAAGGCAGCGCCAGAAAAGGAAGCGGCAGAGATAGGAGAGACCCCATGGTGGAGTGCTTTGAGGGCAGAGGGGCGTTGAGGGCAAAGGGTGGGGTGCTTTGAGGGCAGAGCGGCCTGCAGGGCTGCTGTGCGGTGACCCAGCGACGCAGGGTGGGGCTGGTGGCATTTTCCTCTCTCTGGACAGGAAGAGTGAGCACTTAGCACAGGTGGCTTGTGTGAGGCTCTGGGGCTGTGATTGTGTAGTTGCCACAAAAAAGCCAGGCTGCTTTCTTTTTTTTATTTTAATTTTAATTTTTTAATGTTTATTTTTGAGAGAGAGACAAAGCGCGAGCAGGGAAGGAGCAGAGAGACACAGAATCTGAAGCAGGCTCCAGGCTCTGAGCTATCAGCACAGAGCCCGATGCAGGGCTCGAACTCATGAACTATTAGATCGTGATCTGAGCTGAAGTCTGATGCTTAACCGACTGAGCCACCCAGGTGCTCCCAGGCTGCTTTCAAGTGGGCTTTCTGAACAACACTCCTGAGCTGGGCCTGCCCTGTGTCTCTGCCCCAGACCTCAGACACCTTTGTCCCCCGCCATGCAGACTCTCTATCATCAGCTGGAGAAGTCTATAGGCCCCAGGATTGTGGCAACACATCCTCCCTCCTCCACGGCCAGTGTGTCAGCCACTGAGGCCACAGAGGACCACCCATTCCCTAATCATTTACCTCAGTTCATTGGTCTTTCAGTCCACAAACACTTACTGAGCCCTGCTCTGTTCCAGGCTCTGTGCTGGGCTCCAAGGACCCTCATGGTGACTGTGTGTGGAGGAAAGACAGATGACCACTTTTCTCTGGAACCCTCTTTCCTCCCCCCGTCTTCCTCCATGGTTTTCTCTGATTCTGCCAGTCCACATTCATTTCTTTCTCTGGGGCCCCCTGAGGACCCTACACCCACCCCACCACACACACACACACACACACACACACACACACGCACGCATGCACATTTAAGTTCTAATTATTTCGTGTAATTATTTATTACAATTCTTTTAATTGTAATAAATTTGAAATTGTAAAAGGTATTGTTCAGAGGATTTCATTCTTATGTTATAACCTGTCACATCTAGTGCCAAGACTGCCTGGCCCCACACCAGGGCTGCTGGCCCTTTGTCCAAGGGCAGGATTCTTTAGCTGTTGGAATAGCCCTGGCCAAGAGGTAGCACAGGGCCCTGGGCTATGGGGGCAACTGACAGAGGGATGAGTGCCAACAGGGTGGCTCTGGGAGGTGAGTGGGGGTGGGACCCCTTGTGATGATTTAACTCAGAGCTGAAACTAAGGGCCATGGATAATTCCCAATCATAATTCTCTTTTTAGGTCACTGACAAGTTTTCCCTTTTTCTTGTATAGAAACATAAAAAGCAAGAAAGGTATTGCTAGTAAAAAAAAGTTTTTAGGGGCGCCTGGGTGGCTCAGTCTGTTGAGCGTCCCTATTTTGGCTCAGGTCATGATCTTGCAGTTCGTGAGTTTAAGCCCTGCGTGGGGCTTGCTGCTTTCAGCCCAGAGCCCATTTTGGATCTTCTGTCCCCCTCTCTCTCTGTCCTTCTGCTCGTGCTCTCTCTTTCTCAAAAATAAATTTTAAAAAAACATTTAAAAAAGTTTATAAATTTTTAAATAAAAAAATAGCAGTTCTGATTTCTGGACAGGGAGATTTTTTTAACATGGAGTGGGCAGACATTACTTTGGTATTTCTTTCTCTCCCAAAATACCCAATAGACATAGTTTTTGGATACTACCAGCTTCCCATGAGAAAGGAATCAAGAGGTCTCAGCCAGGTGGGGTTTCCTTAGGAGTCTGGAGGAATAAGCTCTGGGAAGCCTCATACCTTGGGGTGTTTCCAGGTCTAGCAGAGAGCACCATACCCAGCAGGTGTTCACCCAATTCATGTATTAATGATGCAGACGCTGGGATATCTTGCTAACTGCATTGTTGGCCCTTGTCTTCCTGTGCTTGGAGCAGGGCTGGGTGTGAAGTAGGCCCTTAGCCATCTTTGTGGACTGAGGCTGTGTCCTGGCAACCCCCAAGGGCAGGCTGAGTGCTAAGTCCTCAGCCGTAGGTCTGAAGACTGGGCAGGAATTTGTGGAGTTTTCTGGCTTCTGCCCTACTGGGATTGGCATGGGAGAGTTGGGCCTGTGGCCTCCACAGTTGCAAAGACTTGTGGTTTTCTCTTAACTATCTCAACTTTCTGGTTTCAGCAGATTTTGGAAGAGAGCTAATAAGCACAACACTATCCCCTTGGTAAAAGGCTGTAGTAGTAGAATTTGCGGGAGCTAGAAGCTGGGAAAAGCTGGCTCAGCTTTATGTAATGACTTCTGACTCCTGATTAGAGCTTCCTAGCCTTAGGAGTACTCCCCCTGAGCCAGAAAACTGGGGCACTTCACATCTCAAAATTGTTCCCATGCAGGGTCCTAATGCAGGTGTCTATAAGCCTGGAGCTGGGTGGGGGGCAGGAGCCTCAGTGGCTTTGGCTGGATCAGAACTCCTAGGCCACATTTGGGAGCCATGGCACTTCCAGAAGACAGGGTCAGTAAATGTGAACAGAGGACCAGCACTGGGGCTGAGGCTTTTGAGAAGGCTGTGGAGAAAGGACTAAGAATTTGCCTGTGTGGCCATGTGTCCCCTCAGGAAGCTGAGCCAGGTAGGGGAGTCCATGGGGGTGTCCAACTGGCCTGGAGGCACTCTTGAAGAGGGCTGGAAAAGCCAGGAAGTTCCTTAAAGTGCAAATGCTGTGCATAATGTAAGCCTTGGTGTAGGGGTGTACTGTGATTTGCCCAGACAAGTGTCAGGGTCCTGGGCTCAGTCTTTATGGTGCTCAAAGGGACGGGTCCTAAGGTTGGTCCCCTTTTTTCTTCTGGTGTCCCAGGTAGGGTCCCTGGGAAAGCCTGGGAGGTGATGAGGAGAGTCCTTCAAGGAGCTGCTGACCTGGGGCTTAGCTCTGGGTGGGGACTCTGGTCTGGCCTCTCCCTGTCTCCTCTTCCTTTCTCTGGCCCTTTGAGCTCCCAGCATGGGCCCCCACCTCCCCTGGTTCTGTCAGGAGTCTCCTGTTGATGAGCTCTTACCCAGGTCTGTGAAATATGTGGGAAAAAAGGCATCAGGGCACTGAAAACAGTAACACTTCCCTCCTACTGATTTCTAGCTCAAGAAGCCAGCTCCTTTATGTACTGTAGTAAAACCCAACCTTTGGATCTCTTCCTCTTGGAATTTGTGATAATTGGCTAAACCAGATCTTTGTAAACTGTGAATGATGTAAATACAACTGATTAATTCACCTAAAAGAAGTTGCTTGTTTCAAGCCTTAGCAGGGTCATTTCCTACAAACCTTGCCCAATTACAAATTATTTTTCATCAATTGATTAAAAGAGCCTGTGGAACCTCTGTGTCCTTTGGCAAACACATTAGATTCTGGGCACCCCTGCCCTCATAGAGGGCTCAGTCTGAACTGAAAGACAGATAGTAAACGGTGCCTTGCAGGGGGGTGGCCTTGGGACTGGGCTTGGGGGCACATGTATAGGGAGGGAGGCCCAGGATGCTCCACATCTAAAGCTGGGTTTGAATGGCACTGAGGAGGTGTTCAGTTGTGCCTCTGGAAAGCCTGTGGGCATGGACACAGGAAAGCTGCTGCTAGCTTGTCAAGAGCTCCCAGGCCTCAGGCACTTGTACTGGGGGCATGTGCGTGACAGGCCGGTGTGATAGGCTTGGGCCTGCTGGTCCCAGGCCAGGTTAGTCATTGAGGAATTTGGTTCCTAGGAGCTTCTGAAATCAAACAAAAATGCTCATGAATGTGTACTTTTTTTCTTCTTAGGGATGAAATCTAAGGTTTTATTTTAATTTTTTTATTTTTTGAAGATTTCATTTTTAGGTATTACACTCAATGTGGGATTTGAACTCACAACCCCAAGATTTAGAGTTGCATGCATGCTTTACTGACTGAGCCAGCCAGGCACGCCCTAAATCTAAGGTTTTAAATTCGATTTATAAAGGGGCCCATGCTTTAGAAAAGTTAGAACTTGCACAGTGGAAAGCCAGAGAAAAATGATATTTGTTTTCGGTTGTAAAATGTCTTCTAGTCAAATATGATGAATTAAAAGAATCTCCTGTTCATTCTCCTTATTGAACTAACGAAAAACTATTGCACTGCAGAGGAAAGTGTTAATATACCTATAAGGGGAGCTAGCCGATCAGGCTGGCCCAGAACTCACCACAATAAGAGTTGATACTAGAAAGCAGAGGGGCTGGACCTGCAAAGTCTTCAGGGAAAGAAAGCATAAACCTAGAATTTTTAAATTTTTTAAATCTTTTTTATTTTAGAGGGAGCACAAGTCGGGGAGAGGGGCAGAGAGAGAGAGAGAATCTCCACACTGAACGTGGAGCCCGACACGGGGCTCCATCTCAAGACTGTGAGATCATGACCTGAGCTAAAATCAAGAGCCAGACGCTTAACTGACTAAGCCATCCAGGTGCCCCTAAACCTAGAATTTTATATCCAGACAAACTGTTGTTCAAGTTTAATGACCACAAAGATACTTTTAGATATTGAAGAGCTAGAGAATGTGGTTCCTATGAGCCCTTTTTAAATGAATGAATGAACAAAAATTTCTAGAGAGAAACTTCTTAAGATTGATGAAGGTATGATGAAAGGACTAGTAACCCCTCAATAGAGTCCTTAGAGCAGGAGGATGGTGTCTGCCACCATGTGCCTCAGGCAAGCCATCAGCCACACAATGCCCCCTGCCACAAGCACCATGGTACAAGAGACATTCCCAGTTACACCAAGCTTCTGGCATTCGCTGCCCTAGCCAACTGATGCCTACATACAGCTGCCGTGGCTCTGGGAAAGCCATGGGATGGAGGTGAAAATGGGGCTGAAGGGAAGGTCATAGGTAAACACCACATGCATTCTCTGGTCTCTTTCTTGCGGGGATGGATTTGTCCTGAGTTGGGCCTGGCCCAGCTCTCAGTGAGACACTCCAGGATGTTGGGTGTCACTTTAGGCAGCTCTAAGGGTCTGGTTTTGTTTTACATCACGGATGACAGTTCTATGGCCCTAATCCCAGGTTCATGACAGACCTTACTAAGTGATGGCAACAGTCTTTCCCACAGATCTTTCCCAAGCCCAGTGCTCTATGCAGTCACTATCACTTAACAGGGTTAAAGGAAAGTTACCCTTATTTCCCATCCTTGTTCTGGATTCTGGAGATGGGCTGGATCTAAAGGGAACCAAGACCAAATGGGATTGTTCTGAGAGATGCTCAGAACATGTGGGCCCCAGGGCTGGGGAATGGGGTCCCCAGGGCCTGCTTTCCTCACAGTTGTGGACCGGCCCCCACCTTGCTGCCAGTGCTGGTGGTCTCTCCTCTCATGCTGGCAGCTCCCCTGGCCCATGCTGGATGGCAGCAGCTTGCACTCCTACTGGTCCCTCTCGTCACCCTCTCTGCCATCCTGACCCACCTGGCGAATCATCCCAAACTCTCCCTCAGCAGCAGCAAAGCAGTCACAGCTCACTGCCTTAAACATGTTCTCTGCTGGCCCAGATGGACTGGCCTGGCACCAGCTGAAGCTTGTTGTTTGGTCCCAGGAAGAGTTCCAACTGCTAGATGTTCCTAAGTGGAAACGATGAGTGGAGGTGGTGGGGATCTTCACATGGGTTTGTCTGCTCAGGGGTGTGAGTACGTGTATGCCCAAGTGCACAAGTATATACTTGCTGCAGGGGCTGTCACCAGGATGGCAAGGTGCTTTGTCCTCACTTGTAGGAGAGGAGCTAATTCTCTGGGGTCTCTTGGGTCTTGGAACCTTACCTTCATAGTGGGGCAGGAGCTTCAAGGTGCTGGAAGTTAGGAGGGAAGGATGTCGGCCTCTTGGGGAGCTCTGCGTGTAGCATGACACCCTACCACCACCACCCAGGAACGCTGTGGGTGGTACCTTCCCTCCCCAGCCAGCAGGGCATCCCCTGGCTTCAAGAGAGCAACTCAGAGGCTCTGAGCCTGTGGTCTAGGTTTCCTGTCCCATGAAAGGCTCTGAGTGCTGTAGCTGAGTGTTATGGAGACCCTCACCCCTGTGCTGTTGGTCTCAGCAGAGCAAATTCTTTTTGGTTGATAGGTGGTCAGGAAGGGGCCTTCCTGACACTGACCTAAGTCCACCTTCAATGGGGCAGGTCTGGGGGCAGGAGAGAATCTGGTCTGGGCCACCAACAGACTCCTTTTAAGATTGGGAGATTAAGAATTTCCTTAGCGGGGGGGCGCCTGGGTGGCTCAGTCGGTTCAGTGTCCAAGTCTTGATTTCGTCTCAGGTCGTGATCCCAGGGTCGTGGGATCGAGCCCCGTGTCGGGTTCTGTGCTGAGCATGGAGCCAGCTTGGTATTCTATCTCTCTCCCTCTGCCCCTCTCCCCCACTTGTGCTCTCTCTCTCTCTCTCTCTAAAATAAAAAAAAAATTAAAAATAAAAGAATTTCCTCAGTAGAGCCTCCAAACTGGGGCACACGTGCCAAGAAGGGGAGGGAGATGAGGCAGCCAACTAAAGCTGTGAAAACATTTATATCCTATCTCATCCTTTCAAACTTTTCCATTTGGGGAGGTGTGTTTTATCAGTAATATATGTGTACGTAATCGGTGGATAAGTATTCATATGTTGGGGGTATGCAAACATACTTTATTGATAGGGATGCATGATCAGAAAGGCAGAAGGCCACTGGCCTGGAAACTGGGTAGGTCAAGAAGCTTTTTTTGTGTGTGGAAACTGGAATGTTTTTTCTAAAGTCAAACTTTCTGTGTTCTCCCATCCATTCGTGAGAGAATTGCTCCAGAACCCACGACCTGATCGTGCTTCCCAAGATTCTGCAACCCTGAGGCGCCTAGCTGGCTCAGTCAGCAGTGCATACAACTCTTGATCTGGGTCGGGGTTGTGAGTTCAAGCCCCACGTTGGGTGTGGAGATTACTTAAAAAAAAAAAAATACACAGAAAAACCCAAACCAAGATTCTGCAACCCTTGCTTCTCTGCCTGAATCCACAGGTACCAGTGGGTGGCCCAGTGGCCCTTCCTGGCATGGGCCTGAAAGGAGAGGATCCTCCCACAGCATCTGCCCAGTCATAATTGCCTATTACAGAAAGGTCAGCCATGAATTTATCAAAACCTTGTTTGAAGCTGTGGGACCTCTTCCGGCTGCTCTGACTTAAGAAAAACAGTTTCCCTAAGTTCAATCCCCTCCTGGTGAACAAAGACAGTCACTTATTGGTGTGAAGTATTTCTTTTTTAAATATTCAACTGGAGGCGGTGGGGGGCATGCTCTAGAATGCTGCCATGTGGAACCCAGCCTGGTTTTCCCTCTGGAGCCCGCACTGTCTCCCTGCCTCCCTGCTTCTCCTTCTGTTAGTCTGCTTCAGCCTGAGCAGGTCCTCTCTGAGCACAGCTGCCGCAGTGGCTCTAGGCTCCTCCCCACTGTGGACCTGGGCAGCCACATCTCTCCCTGTTGGCCCTGACCTTACGGATGTACCTGGTGGCTGGGGCATCTTTGGTCAGTGGAGCTTGTTGGCTTCATGCGTTTCCTGGGATATCTGACATCGGCCAGCCCAGGTCTGACCAGCACAGTCTGGATCATTTCTCCCAGTGGTGGTCATGGTATGGGACAGGAGGCTACTGGGGTACTGAGGAGTGCTGAGGGGGATGCCAACTGAATTGGCTCTGTGCCCCTCCCCAACAGCACCCATGTGGCCAGGGGGGTGGTCCTTCCAGCCCTGCTAAACAGCTTCAAGACTTGTTTCTGATCAGTCAATAGCCTTTAGTGCTGAAAGGGAGGAAAGCTGGTAGAAATCCAGCTATTTTTACCCCCTCTACCTTTCTTGGCTATCTTTTAAAAATATATATCCCTGGATAAGCCATTTTTAGTCTTCCCTGCTTGGCTTCCAGCCACTCCTTCATATCTCTGCTCTCTCCCTCCTTCTCACCTACTTGTCCTCCTGTGTCTCCTCTGCTTTATGGCAGTGTCCTTCTTCCCTCCTTGCTCACCTGTGCTTATCCAAACCCTCACCAAGCAAGAGCGGTCCCTGGGGCTTTTGGGAGGACCATTGGCCTCATGGAGCCTCACTGCTGATGGTCCAGATCCATGAAACCAGGTCTTCTGTGGGGCTGAGCTGTGTCCTACCTGTGGACGTTTCCCTCCCCCTTTCCTTCCTCTCTCCCTTCTCTACCCAGTGGAGACCTTTATTAAGGAGGGCCGCCTGAAGAGGCCCAGGGCTACCCCAGCCATCCTGGTCTCTATGAGACTTGCATCCAGGGATGTGTCACAGATGGAGCTCCTGCATCTCCTGCAAGAGACGGGTGGGTCCTGTGTTGAGCAGGATGGGGAGCCAGCCCTTCTCAGGTCGGTCTGGGTGGGAGAGGGCCGGGGCAGTCACAGGGTGCGGCCCTCATTGGTATAGACTTTTCTTCTGTGGCTTCTCCAGTGTTCCAGCCTTCAGGCACAGAGATTCTTCACAGCAGGTTGTTGAATGCTCCTCCTCTGGGAGCTTCTCAAACCCTGGGAGGAGGTTGTGTCTTTTTGTTCTTTCTCTGACTTCTCCGTTTCTGACATCTCTTCTGCTCCCATAAACGTTGGTGCTCCCCACAAATCTTTCCTAGACCACTGCTCCCGTGTGATCTCTGAGGCTTGCCTGTGAATCGAACCCTTAGCTCTCCCCAATAGAAATATCTAGACTTTTCTGAATTGAATCCAAGCCCCGACCCATCTCCTGATACCTCTTGTACCTACCTCCCACCTCAACAAAACCAGATCCAACTTCATGATTTTGCCATTTTATTCCCCATTCTCTGCTCACCGACTGGCTTCTGTCCCTGGACCCCCAGTCTCAATCAAAAGGACCATTCCTCCTCAGACCTCAAGCCAGAATACCTCTGCTGAAACTTCCCTCCCTCTCACCCCACGGACTGTCTCTTGGGCTATTGCCAATTTTTCACTGTTTCCCTGCCTCTACTGTCTCCTTGACACACAGCCAGAGCACTCTCTTGTTTGAAAACCTTAGAGGCCCTATTATTCCCCTGGCCTTTCCCTTTTTAGCTCTAAGCTTGCCCATAGTTCAGGAAGTTCAGACCACAGGATTGCTGGGAGCTGTTCTAGGTGCAGGGGATAGCACTGGCTTAAACCTGCCGTGCCTGCCCCCCACAGCCACCCAGCCTGAGCATGCTCTGTCATGTCTCTGAGTCTTTTCATGTGCTCTCACCTCTGCCTACCTTGCCCTTTCACCTCAAGGAGAAGCCTCATCAGACTTCTGTCCCTTCCCTGGACCGTGTGGAGGCATGTCGTGCGGTGATTTGTTTGCACATCCGTCTCCCCTCTAGACTGTAGGCTCCCAGAGGACTGGATCCCTGTCTGATTCACTTTTTTAAAAATGTATTTCAATTAAATATTGAATAGGTATTTCTAAAGAATGTAAGAGTACTTATAAAATATGTATAAGATGTAAAGGATACAATACAATACAATGAACACCTGTAGACCCACCTTCCATTGTCAGAGACATAGTTTGTTCATACCGCCAATACCTATCACGGGGCCTGGAACTATTCCAGGGGTCAGCAGGTGTTTGTGAATGACTACATGCCTGAATGAATGAATGAATGAATGTTAGTTTTCTCTGTGAGTCTCAGCGTTGCTGGGCAAACTCCATGTGAAGTGGTCCCAACTGAATCATGTTGCTGCCTGAGGTCAGTCCCACCCTGTGAGCTCGCTGAACCACTTACACATCTTTCCATTTACTTTGCATATGTTTATTGAGGGCTTGCTCAGTACCAAGAGTGGTGGGAGGACTGGGCTGCAGTGGGGAGCAAAATGTCAGAGACCTTCTCCTAGGGAGCCTTCCACTTAACCAGCTCTTCAGAAGAGAAAAAAATAATCCAAAGAGCCCAAAGTGCAGTGCTGCCTACCTGTCCACAGCCTCACTGCGCTCCCGAGAGTGACAATGTGCGACAGTGGTTAAGGACAGAGACTGCAGGCCTTGATACAAGTCATGATGGCTTTGCAAGTTATATAACTCCTATGTGTAGCAGTTTCCTTGTCTGTAAAATGGGCAAAATGGGTCCTGTCCTGTGGATTTGCTATGAGGCATAAAGGAGTTAATATGTGATAGGTGCCTGGCACACAGTGGGGCTCACAGTAAGGCTCAGTTGGCATCACCACCATGGTGAGCAGAGTATTCTGTATGGTGGGACTGGGGGTGCAACCAATAACCAGAGAGGACTCCACTATCATATCTGAAGCTCTCTCCAGCATGAGCTCAGATCCAGGGAAGGGCCGAGTGCCATGCTAGTCACGTGCCATGCCTTGTTTCCTCAGCTCTAACACACTTTTGGGCCACATTTGCTTTTCTGAGTCATGATGTGCCTACAGCCAATCTATTCTGGAAACACCAGTTGTGTGTCCAGTGTGTGCTAGGCGCTGTGCTGGGCTCCGGGATGCAGCTATGGAGGCAGCACACAGAGGCCCTGCCCACAGAGCTGACGGTCTAATGCGGGGATCACAGAGGATACACAAAAGCAATACATATGATGAATTGGAAGGTACTCAATGCCGTGGAGAACAAAGAGGCAGGAGGGACAGAAGCTACATTTTATGTTTTTTAAGTTTATTTATTTATTTGTTAGCAATCTGTACACCCAACGTGGGGCTCGAACTCATGCCCAGAGAGCAAAAGTCACATGCTCTTCCAACTAGCCAGGTGTCCCAGAAGCTTCATTTTAAATAGATCAGGGAGAGTGTCCCTGAAAGGATGCCACCAGCGCAAAGACTTTAGGGAGTGCAAATGCCTGCAGATGTGGATGCCCAGAGGAGAGTGGCCTGGCCTAAGGGAAGTAGAAGGAGAGAGGGAGAGAATAGTAGGGGATGGGGCCAGGGGGAAAGGGGCTGTATCTCGTGGGCTTGCAGGGGCCATTGTAAAGCCTTTGGATTTTCTTCTGGGAGGGAAAAGAAGTGTTGGAGGGTTTAGACAGAGGAGGGAAGTGGCTAATTTATGTATGTAGAGGAGTATCCTGGCTGCCATGCAGAGAAGACCACAGAGGGGTGAGTGAAAGCAGCCTGGCTTGTGCAGAACTGAAAAAAAGAGGGGACGGTGGGGAGAGAGGAGGCAGTGGGAGTGGCCAGACTCTAAAGCCAACAAGATTTACTGATGATTGAAGTGGATGGGAGAAGAAGGGGTCAGAGATGGCGCCAATGGGAGGCTGGGAAACGCACATATAGGGGAAGATAAGAGCTCAGCTTGGACACTTCAGGTTTGGGATGCCTATGCATATGACATCTCAGTCAAGATGCAGAGTCTGCAGTTAGACCAGTGACAGGTTCAGGGAAGAGGACTGGGCCAGAGACACATATTTGGTAGTTGTCACTGGGAAGTGGGATTTCAAGCCTTGAGTCTGGGTGGGCTTTGAGACCCAGGATCGTGTGTACTCAGAGAAGACCAGGTTCCTCCAGTGTAAGGAGCGGGGTTCTGGGAATGGGAGAGAGTTTAAACAGGTGTGGCCAGGAGGGAGGAGGAAACCTGGGAGAAGGAGGTGTTCCAGAAGGCAAGTGGAAAACTTATCTCAGGAAGGAGGGAGCACTCAGCAGTATCCTGTGGTGCTGCTGAAGTGAGATGAGAGATTGAGAAGGGATTGTTGGATTGATAATGTGGAGGCCGTTGGTGACTATGACCATAGCGGTTTCTGTAGAAGGGTGTGCAAAAGCCAGGTTGGACTGGGTTGAGAGGAAGGGAGGAGAGGAGCAGAGAAATGGGGCAGTAGCTAAAGGGGAAAGTGGGTCAAAGTTATTTAATTAATTAATTAATTAATTTTGCGGATGGGAGAAGCGTGTTTGCATGGTTATTGAAATCATCCAATAGAGAGGGGAAATGGTTGATGAAGGAGAGGAGGTGGTTTGTGAAGGTAAGAAGTGGGCTTTGGGAACAGGAGACTGGCAAATATTGGGGGACAGACGTCGAGCGGCTGTGGATGTGCAAATTCTCCTCTAGTAGCTCCCACTTTCTTGGTGAGATGGCATGCAGGTTGTCAGTGACAGTTAAGAGAGGGAGAGACATACTGGAGGCTTGAAGATCATGGAGAAGGGGTGAGGAATCATCCAGGAGGATGGAAAAGAGAAGGGATCGCGGACAAGCAGCTCGATCGCCAGGTGTCTCCTACAGCCACCGTGTTGGTGCGTGCACACGCATCAGGCCCAGGTGCAGGGAGCCCTTGCAGGACAGACTTTGCTGGGCCACAGAAGGCATTGTTTGCTTAGTCATTGTCACTCTGGCTGAGCTGAAAGTTAACTTGAATCTGGATCTCTGTCACACAAATTTTGTCCCCAGAAAGACTACATGGTGATACAACATTGAATTAAAATGCAACTGTGTACACAGAAGATTGCCTGTCACAGACCAGGCAACTCACAGACAGTAGAGATGGCTACATTCCTCAGAAAAAAACTTCAGACCTTACACAGCCTGGGAAAGGGACTGCAGCCCCTCCCTCCACATGGTATAAAGGGCTCTCAGTAGCTTCTGATTAGCTTTCAGGGGCTCCTTTTTTTTTTTTTTTTCCTTTTAATTTTAATTCCAGTATAGTTAACATACAGTCAGGTGCTGCTTTTAAATTCCAGCCCCAAATCATTCAAATAAAAAATGAAATTATAAATTAACCAAGTGGGAATCTTTCTTTACCATGCCTAGAAATTAGTCTGCTGGAAGGCTGTGGAGCCTAGGTTCCAAGTGTGGCCCAGAGATGCTGTGGCCACTACATACTGGGCCTCACAGCTGGTGGCAAGATGGCCCAGGGGGGCTAGACTCTCAGGTTCTGGAGATCCTGTTGAAGACAAAAGTGGCAGGTCCGTGAGATGGGATGGATGGGTGGGTATATGCTGTTGTTGGTTGATGAAAGAAATGTTTGATAGACATGTAATAGTGTTTCTTTTTTCTGGAAGAGTCTTTATTAGACCAAAGGTGTGGCTCTCCCCCCACTGTTCCTCAGAAGGGAGGAAGAATTGCAGACAGTCTTGGAGGAGGCCTCCTCAGGTGGGCTCCTCGCCCCCTGGCCCCCCCCCCCACCCCGTCTGAAATGGCTTGTTTTAAGACATCCTACCAGTTGGCCCCTGAATCTTTTTTGCAAGCAGATGGCTTTCATCTAGGGGCAGCAAACTCAGAATCCCCTCCTGTCAGTCAGTCAGACCCTAGGAGGACACAGGGCACTAGGGCAGATGGCGCCAGGGTGGCCTCCCTGCAGGCAGCTGTGGTCCAGCCTCCACAGTGGCGCTCAGCCAGTCTGTCCTGTCTCCTGGGTGCCAGTATCCACCCAGATGAATACACACTGGAACAAGGATAGAATTTCAGGGAAGCCATATAAAACATTGCCTTTGGCTTTTTGTGCTCATCTTCTTTCAAATTGGAAAAGGAAAATAAGGAAATTGAGTTTAGCTTAACTTTCTACCTTACTGAACTACTCAACTCTGCGGGCTTCCCTGCAGCTGCGCCAGGTCAGAATGGAGATGGGGGTTAGGTACACTGGATTTCTCTTCAGTGGTTCCTCAAGGGCTGGATCCTAGGACCGCAACCCCACCCAGCCTGGTACTAGCGGAAGAGTAACACTTCACCCATCTCGATGGACTTGGTCTAGCATCAGGCCTGCTGGTGAGCTGCCAGAAAGTAGGTTCCTTTGTCACTGCTGGAGATGGCATTAACTAGGTAGGCATTGGGATGCCTCCCCCACCCATCTCCAACTGTCTGGGGTCAGCCTTTGAAGGGAACAAACCAGAACAGACCTGCCAGGGCAATAGCTCTGAACTTGTGCTGTATATTGGGATCACCTGGGGAGGGAAAAATACTAATACCAGGGTCCTGCCCCCACAGATTCTTTTTTATTTATCTTTTATTTTTGAGAGACAGAGAAAGACAAAGTGTGAGCGGGGGAGAGGCAGAACGAGAGGGAGACACAGAATCCAAAGCAGGCTCCAGGCTCTGAGCTGTCAGCACAGAGCTGATGCAGGGCTCGAACCCACAAACTGCGAGATCATGACCTGGCCGAAATTGGATGCTCAACCCAGCACCTCAGGTGCCCCTGCCCCCACAGATTCTGATGTAATTTGTCTGGGGTATAATCTGAGAATCAGATATTTAAAAATAACTCCAGGTGTTTCTAACATATAGGTTTAGAGCCTTGGTTCTTAAAGTGTGGTCTGCAGACCACAGTATAGGTATCACCTTAGAGATTCTTAAAAATGCAAACCTCACACTAGACTTGCTGAATCTGAATCTGTACTTCATCAGGATGTAGGAGGGGAACTCAAGATTCTACCACATGACCTGGTGCTCAGGGTTCAAATGGGAGACGCTTGTCAGCGCTCAGCACGGGACACAATCAGCACTCAGCAAATGGTAGCTGTGATGATGTCACTGGGCAGGAAGAGGAGAGCGGAATGGGGCTCGGCAGGGTCACCGAGCTTGATAGAGCCCCCTGCAGGCTGCTTCTCTGAGAAGTGTCTCTAACATAGTGATTTTCAATGTCATTTCAGCGTTTCCAGGAGACTGGACCCCAAGGAGCCCCCGGGTAGCCAGAGAGCAGCTTCCCCAACCCCGAAGCAGGCTTCTGCTACTGCTCCCGGCCGCGAGAGCCCCCGGGAGACGAGGGCACAGGGCCCAGCAGGCCAGGAGGCTGATGGCCCGCGCAGGACACTGCAGGTAGACAGCAGGACGCAGAGATCAGGGCGGTCACCCTCTGTGTCACCGGACAGAGGCAGCACCCCCACATCACCCTACTCCGTCCCCCAGATCGCCCCCCTTCCCAGCAGCACTCTGTGTCCCATATGTAAGACCTCGGACCTCACGTCGACCCCCAGCCAGCCAAACTTCAACACCTGCACCCAGTGTCACAACAAGGTCTGCAACCAGTGTGGGTTCAACCCCAACCCTCACCTCACCCAGGTAACCACTTTCTGCGCCGGCTTCCCCCACCTACCTTCCCATGCCTCCCTTGGTTTCCTTCCCCTCTTTAACCAACTCTCTTTTCCTGGTTGTTTCCCTGAGCCACCAGCATTTGTGTCTTCCTGGCTCAAGATGTGGTAGCAGAGAACAGGCCTGGCCGCAGATCTCCTGAGGGATTCCTGCACCTCCTGAAAGCTTGGGCAGAGTCCCAGAGTAGAAGATGCTTTTGTAGCTGGTGTGAGTTTGACCCAGAAAAATGGCCTTAGAGAGGGCCAAAGACAGGCTTCTGGGCAACTTTTCTCAATGGATACTCATTTGGAGAGGGCTATAAATAGCCACAGGCTGGAGGGGAGGCAGATTTCCCTGGCTCTAGGCCAGCCTCTTTCCCTGACAGTGGGCACTGGAGGGGGATGCTGGTGAGGGAAGCAAGGTTTTAGGAGAGGCAGGAAACAGCCTTCCAGTTGGGCTCTGGGAAGCTTCTCCTCTGGACTTTCATTCCAGTTAGCTGGGCCTGAGATGGCAGAAAAGCTAGCCATCCCCAGAGAAACAACCTCAGGGTAGAGACCCAGGCTGGGAGCCAAGCATTCACAATGGGTGATGGTGTCCTACACTCACTGAGCAGTTACTGAAGGGCCATTTCCACGAGATTGGCCTCCTTTGTGCCCCGGGTCCACAGCCCCATCCTGGCTTTGTTCAGGATGCTTTGAGTTGCTGTGGGATGCTCAGCCAAAACCCTGAAGGCTCTTTTTGGGGACCTGGAGGCTGGGTGCCCCAGTGTACTAGTGGAACTGGGGCCATGCCTCTGAAATGAACTGCGTGGACTTGCCAGCTTCCTCCCTCTCCTCTGGGGTAACCCATAGAAGTCTCTAGTTCCTCCTCCAGGGCTCTGCCCTTGGGCAGGATGGAGCATGGCCGGGCTATAGGCACAGGCATGGCCGCCTCTGGGATTATCAGCAGCAGGAGCCATTTGGACCTCGTGTGTGGGGGAGATGAGTGAGAATAATTGTTCACAGGTCGGGGTCTATTTGTGACATGAGGTGCTGTGGGTGTGGGATGTGTGGTTTGCGAGAGGTAAGTGTGAGATTCCAAGGAAGGAGCTGCCGTTGTGGGGAGATGACTCAGTACGTTTGGAGTTGCTCCTGGAGTGTGGGGGCTTCCTTGAGGAGGCGTGCACACTCGTGATTATTACATCTGTGATTAGAAACAGGCCCATCCCTGAGCTGATCAGTTAGGTAAGTGTTTGCTCTTCAGTACTTAGAACAGTGTGATCCACACCAAAGAAACTCACCTGTGTGTTTGTGCCAGCACAAACCAGAAGCCAGAAGCCCTGGCCCCCCAGGAGTAAGGTTTGACAGGCAGGGGTGAGACGCTGCAGTGGCCCCTGTGTGGTGTTGCCCCTCTGGGTTTTAGCCTCCCTGAGATGCTCACTTGAGCTATAGGACCTGAAGGGCAGAGGTCAAGGGAGAGCCACATATGGGGCACTGGTTTCCTGGTGGGCACCCAGCCCTTGCCACACAACAGGCTCCCCCAAGCCCAGGACCTTGGGTGACGTGGGAAGGGAGCCAGCCTTTAATATGCCAGGAAAAACAGCAGAGTGGGAGGACCTTGGCCACACTCAGTCCATCTGCCTCGTTGTGCCGGGAAGAAGCCGAGGCTCAGGGCCAGGAAGGAAGGGGCCTCAGACTTAACTGCAGATTCAGTGTTTGGTGAAGAGCAGTCCTCTCAGCCAGGTGCTTCAAGCAAATCTGAGCCAGACAAATGCATTGGTTCTTTGCTGGGAGGCTTCTCAGGCCTTCAGCACCCTGAACGGCACCATGGAGCTCCAAGACAGAGCTGTAGCCAGCAGCCTTTCCCAGACTTGCTTTCTCAGAACATTAGGGGCCGCTGTTCCATGGCATCAGTTTGGGAAATGCTGACCTAGTCCATTCTCCAGGTTCTCGGAACCTGGTGGATGCCCTTTTCTGACAGGGTCTCCAAGCAGAACCTTCTTTCTTCTCCAGAGCTGGCTTTCAGTGGTGTTCCAGTCAAGGAGAAAGAGCCCTCAGCACATTTTCCTGAGAGGCTGGCAGAACGTAATTCTCGAGTCAGAGCGGTTGTCCATTGTCACTCTGCTAAAAGCAGATTCACCTTCCTGGTCCTTTTGCACAGAAAGAGAAACCCAGTTTGCAGGTTTTGTTCACGCACCTGCTGATCCGCCCTGGTCACACCATACCTGTCCTGACACACCTCCTAACTTGATGTTTTGCCAGCCAAGAAGGCCGTTTCTGGGATTACCCTGGTGTCTGTGGGCTGGGCTCCTGCCTGGCCTGAGATGCTGGGCAGGGCCAGGGGCTGGTTCTGAAGTAGGGTGTGTCTAGGTGTCAGGGCGTTCAGGCAAAGCGACCTTTCCCAGGACACCCAGGTCCAGGACTCTCTTCTCAGCAGGGGCCCTGCTACGGTGCAAGAAGAGGTGGTGCTGGTTCCAGCACCAGATGCACTGCAGACACTGGCCACTGGGGGGCATACTGGGGACCTTGTCTGCAGGGTGGGGCTGTGTGTCCGAAACGGCTTAGTGCAGTGATGCTGCGGTGGCGGGGCTGAGGAGGCCTGGGTCCCACATTCTGCCTTGAAGCTCACCGAAGCTCATCAGGGCATGTCAACATTGAGGCTGCATGGAAGTCAGGGAAGGAGCTCAGGGCACTCTCTGTTTATAGACAAGGAGACGAAGTCTTGGGAAGTCTTGGCTTATTCAGGGTCATTTTGGAGCAATAGACCTGGGGATCCAGAATCAGTGGCGAGGTCTCCAGTTTTCCCTCAGGGACTCTCAGCACCATTTTCCCTGTCCACAGTCCACTCTTCCTCCTCTTCTTGAGGAGAGTTCAGAACAAACAAGGCCATCTCAGCCACTCTTTGTGGTGAGGCCATTTCTTTCTGGAGTTTTGTGGTCCTGGAGCTCAGGGCAGGTGAATAATTTACCCTGTTTGAAATTGTGGCAAAAGACTGGGGGTTTCCTTGTGGGGTCTGAACATCTCTCACCACCCACAAGAGACCGTCCCTGTGAGGAGGAGCACTGATCAGGAGGCCAGAGGCATTAGGATGTAAGCCCATTCAGTACCAGTGATGGGGAAAAGACAGGAAGATTGTTCTCTTCTCTCCCTGGATGTGGGTCCTGAGAAAAGTACCTTAACTTCCCAAATGTCTGATTTCTCTAAAGGAGAGGCAGAGGGCCAGGGACCAGCCTCGGTGGCTTTGCTGATGCCTCATGCCAGCTCAGGCCTATTAGCCCACCTCTCTACTCTTCAGTGACTTAATGTTCAGGCCTGCCACCCCTTTCTCCTGCAGGAGGGAGGCCCTTGTTGCACAAATCAGGCTCTATTCTGATGGGGGGATGGGAGACAAGGCATGGTTGTGAGCCTGCTGGGTGGAATCTGGGAGGTGAGGTTTGGGTGGGCAGTGGGGGTGGGAGTGAGCTGCTAGAGAATACGAGTGATGGCCAGGGGCAGCCCAGCAGCACGTCCTGGCCTGGACTTCCTCCAGATGTGCGTCTGGCCTCACCCGGGGAAGAGTGTCACAAGAGCACATGCTGGTGCCGACGCAGGGCTGGCTGCATGCCTGTGCTTCCAGATCTGATTGGCAGAAGCATCCCAGAGCACCAGCTACAGTGCAGCCGCAGCCTGCCCCTGGGAGGCCCACCCTCTGCCCCAGTGGGGAGCCATAGAGCTGCTACCCCATCTCTAGCCTTCCAGGTTCAGACAGCTCATCTGAGCTCATCTGCCTCCCATCTCCCTTGTCCTAGTCGGAATTGCTCAGAAGCCCCTCTGAAAAACTACAGAAGAATGATCATGGTCTTTCTTTGCCTGTCCTAAGGTCTAGACTTTGCCGAGACCAATCCAAGGATGTTTAATCCACTGTGCACTGGCCTCCCCCCTAACCTGCTCCATCAGCACTTACCCATGGGCTAAGTAAGGGCTTAGGCACTTACCCATGGTGGGCGGTGTGGAGAAGGGAGGGAGATGAAGCAATGGCCATAAGCTTTTCCTCTACTGCCTGCATCCCACTCCTTTCCGGCAAGGGCCGGAGCACCAGATGGCCCGGGGGAGGTGCTGTGAGTGCCGCACCGGATCCCTCCGCTGCAGCCACCAGCCTTGCCCCCTTCCCTCTGCTCCTCCGTGGCCACGCTGCCTCCTGGGCCGGTAGGGAATGAGGAGCAGGTGTTAGGAGGACATAGATCAGCAGTGGGCTGAGGAAAGGCAAAGTTGTCTCCCTCCTCCCTGGGCCTAGGAGGAGGTGGTGTCTGCACACATGCCCAGGCTTCCCTTCTCCACCGCTAAGCCAAATGGAAGTTGGTCTCCAGGGGGCAGGCCCTTTGGGAAACCTTTCTCCCACAGTACATCCAGTCCTTGAGCAGCTTGCCTTCCAGAAGCCAAACAGTCTTCAAGTCAATAGGGAAATACCTGCCAAGCTTCAGTCAGTCCTGGACAGCCAGCCCTGCTGCCAGTCCGTGCTCCCAGGAGGCAGGACTCTTGGCCTCCTTGCTGGGACCACTGCGGGGCAGAGGCCAGAGCCACTGGGTACATGCAGAAGAGACAGCTGTGTGGGAGTGGGAGCTGTTTCATAGCTGGAGCTGTCAGGCATGGCACTCCAACTTTTAGCTACAAAGGGGGCTGTACAGTTATCTAAGAATGAATGTGAAATTAATTCAGAGCAGAAACCTGAGATTTTATTCTCAAAACACCTGCTCCTATATGTGTGGGCAAAAGAAACAGAATGAGAAGAGAATTGAGTAAAAATTGAGAAAAAAAAGAGAAATAAATAAAGTGGGAACAGGGAGAAGGAACAGGGGGGAGAGACAGGAAAGGGAGGTGACAGAGAAAGCCAGAGGCAGGAAGAGGCAGGAGAGCTCAGTGAAGTAACCAGATGCTGGCTGGTCACCTTGGGCAGGTCTGCCTGTACCCACTGTCAGATGGTGGCCCTTTCCCTTCTTCCCATCCTTTCCTTCCCCTGCAAATACTTTTGAGCCCTTATGTTAAGCCAGGAACTGTCCTTGACACTGGAGAATCAGACAGAGCTGAAGTATGTTGCTCAGCCCTGTGGAGCCCGCAAGCCAGAGGGAGAGGCGGCCCTTCCGCCAGTAACCGCCCAAGCAAACACACAGTCACACCTGGGGGTCAGGTGTGCGGAGGACCAGGAGGGAGGCTGGGGTGTTTGATATGCTGCTGCACCAAGACTCTTGGGGGCTTCTACAAGGAGGAGACATTAGACTGGAGTTGGCCTAGGGACAGGTGGGGCCCAGGGAGGCCTGAGGGGAAGTGCATGGGAACAAGCCAGGGCTGGGTGGCTGGAGTGCCGTGAGCAGGCCCAAAGGGCAGGCAGATCCTGCTGGGGTCTCTAGATGGGCTTCCAAAGATTTTGAAAAGTGGCAGTGGGAAGGTCAGATGTGCATTTAAAAACACCTCTTTAGAAATAGATAACGGTGATGGTTGTACATTATAAATGTAATTAATGCCATTGAATTGTACACTTAAAATGGTTAAATGGCCAATTTTATGTTATATTTATTTTATCACAAAACTCTCAACAACAACACCCCACTCCTCTGACTGCTGGGTGGAGAAGAGCCCATGCGGTGGGGCTGGATCCCCAGAGCAGGCTGGGGCTGGGGTGGTGGGAGTGAAGAACCTTGAAAAACTCCTGGTGGATTTCAGAAGCTAGATAGACAGATTTTGGAAATGTGTTGCACATGGGGGTTAGGGGATAGAGATGGAGAATTGTTCCATTTGGGCCACGTCAGGTTAGAGGTGCCTGTGAGCATCTAAGTGGGGTTCAGTAGGCTGACAAATCTAAGACCCTGGCATGCAGCAGACAAGTCAGGGCCAGAGAACTTTGAAATTCACAGGCATATTGACATCAGCATACTTCCCACTAAACACTTCAGTAAGCATATCATTAACTTGAGTTTAGTATGGGGGGGTGGGGTTAGGTAAAATGTACATGTATTGTAATGTTTAGAGCCCAAGTGTACCATTCAGTGAGCTTTGACAAAAGCATGGAGCTGTGTCAGCCAAACCCCTCTATCAAGGTAGACGTCCTCATCACCCTAGAAAGTCCCTTCAGGCCCCATTCCTGTCCATCCCCACCCTTCCTCCAGACACAACAGTTGTTCTGATTTTTAACCACCATAAACAAGTTTTGCCTATTCTAGAGCCCCGTATAAATGGAATTGCACAGAATGTGCTCTTTTTTGCTCTTTTACTCAGCACAGCGTTTTTTGAGGGCCGTCTATGTGGCCAAGTCTTGAGAGGCCTGACCGAGCAGGAAAGGAGAGAACACAAGACAGTGGTGTGCACAGGAAAGGTGCGCAGACAGAGGAGGGCTCCGAAAAGCAAGAGACAATGGCACTGGAGTTCTGAGAGGCAAGGGCTGCACAGGAATGTGGGGGGTGGAGTGTGGTTGAAAGAGCGGAGCCCCCAAAGAGGCAGGTCTAGATCCTCAGTGTGGAGGAAGAAGCCTATTGTGTGGCTCCTCTTGACGACATTGGAAGCAGGGCAGCGGTTTGAGCCAGAAAGCAAGGGAGGGGGACAGGCAGGGAGAGGGACACGAGAAATTGAACAAGCCATTGTGGACAAAAGCCTCCTGGGGAGATGGAGTGAATTAGTTAACCGGGCAGATATGGGGGTCCAGGAGAAGTTAGACGCAAGTTAATTTACAGCGGAGCCCGTCCGCCTGGTGCCCATTTATCTGTTTGGGTGTAGGCCCGGGGAAAAAAGGTATCTGGCTGGATCCAGTTCTGAAGCAGACATAGATCAAGAGAGCACAGACATTTAGCAGAGTGACTGCGTGACAGACCATAGATTCAGCTGGTCAGGAAGACACGTGAAGGCAGAGGGCCTGTGGAAGAACAGAAAGCAGAAGCTCGGGGCAAGTAAGTTCAAGTAAGGGAGCAGCTGAGAAAGGCTCTTCTTGGGATGAAAGTCCCTTCGGAGCCAGAACCCATAAGGCCCTGCTTTTCTGAATCCCCAGCAGGCTCCTGGCAGGGTAGGAAGCGGCTCCCTGAGGGAAGCCACTTTCCTGTAGCTTCTGCTTCCCCCACTTCCAAAGCAGCTCTTGGCCTGCACACCACACTGAGCCTCCCCATTCCTACTGCTGCTCGGGCCCCACTGGGCTGGGATGCACAGGTGTCCCGCCTCTGAGATGACAGGATGGGTTTCCTTGCTGGCAAGAAGGGTCAGCCTGACAAAAGCTAGTGTCTGACAGAGCCATCCACATCAGTGCAGCCCTGGGCAGTCCCCTTAGCTCACCTCTGGTTCTTGGGACGTGAGTTCTGTGGCGGATAGCCTGCTCATCTCCTGGCCATGTGCCAGGTCAGGCTCATGGAGGTACTGGACAGCATAACTCTAGGACAGGTTTCCCGTCACACTAGTAGAAGGCCATTCATTCATTGTGATTCTGGTGGGCAGCTGGATTGGAGGCTGCCAAGAAGCCACAGACACCGAATACAGTTAGATGAGGAAGGCTCTCACTGCTCTGGTCCCAGGGCTGACGAGTCTGCCACAGGCCTGGCCATGTATGCCCAGCCTAGGTGGGCAAGTGAGCTGGGGTGCATGGCCATCTATCTCCCTGTCCAGTAGACAGCATCCATCCCCCTAACACAGGGATGAGGACCTTGGAGGAGGGAGGAAGAGGCTAAGGCTGAACCCCTCCGATCAAGCTCCTGATGATCAGTGGGGGAAGCAGAGGGAAGTCTTGCTGGGCTCAGAGTGCTCCCCTCCCAGTGTCCTCCCTGGGAGGCCTTTCTGCCTGGGCCTGAGTCTGGGTGGGGCTGGGAGAGGGCGTGGTCAAGGCTCCTTGCCATCTAGAAGAGGCTGGATAGAAATAGCTGTGCCCATCTGGGCGATGAGTCACTGAGGGGCGTTTTAGCTGTTTCTTGGAGAGGTTCTATTTTAGGTGAATGCCTGTGACAGCCTGGGTGACGGAGGCTGGGTAAGGGAAGGTTCTGGTGGTGAGTGCAGGAGTTTTAGCACATGCCCTTATTCAACCCTGTCCAGAACCTGAAGGAGGGTCACTCTGAAGTCCCAGGATAAGGAGTTTTACATTCCAGACTCCTCTTGTCACAAGTCCCACCTCAGGGCATGCTATACCTGTGCAAGCGCACAGTGGAAATGGAGCCTGGGGTGTGCACTGGGCACCCACCCCAGGAAGTGGGTCTGTGACAGCTGCCCTGGGCCAGGGCCTGGGGCTCCCCTCAGAAGGCTAATCCCCTCCGGGGGACCATCTGAGGGTGAGCAGAAATAGCCTGCCCCTGGGAGCTCCCATTTTGATGGGAAGTGAGCCCTCCCCACCCAAGAGTAACTTTCTAAAGTGTCTTTGGACTGAGTCCCAGAGACCCAAATTGTTTCCTCTGAGGCTCTCTCTGTCCAAAAGTAGACAAAGCTCCCTTGGGTCTTCAAAAATACGTAGGGTGAGTTGACAGTTCCCATCTGGGGGGGATGGCTTCACACCCCAGTGCTGTGGCATCACTGTTCTTAGGGTTTCTGGAACTGGGCTTGGCCTTTGAGGGCTCTGCCAGTGTTTTGCAGAGGGGACTTCTAAACCCATGACTTGACCTGCATGAGGTTGAGTGGCCTTTGGAAGAGGCAGGAATGCAGAAGGCACCAGACTCCAGGCCATAGTTCAGGAGCTGGGCTGGGCTGGCAGGGCTGGTCTCACCCACAACACCACTTCCTGGCTGGGTAACCACAAGAGTATGTGGTTAAATTAGATCAGACCTTGATTTTCTCTACTGTGAAAACTAAATGACAATGTGAACTGTGAACATGCCCTGTGTGGTCCTGGGCACAAGGGGGTGCTCACCAAAGTGCGGTGTTCCCCACTCCTTGGATGCTGCTTTTGGCCTGCTAGGCAAGACAGCCAAACCCAAGCTCTCCAGCTGGCAAGTCAGCTAAAGCAGCAGCTGCATAGCCCTGTGGCCTCAAGGAAGAGAGCAGGACTAGAGGTACTCCTAAGGGTGGACAGAAAGGGCTTTTTGCCTCAGGAACTGGATTGGACCTTTCCCTGGTGACTGGGCCACCATGGTGCTTTCAAAGGCTCTGGCTACAAGCACAGATGGAGCAGCCTTGGCCTGCAGCCTCAGCTCTGGTTGGAGAGGAGGAACCTCTTCACCGGGGCACCAAATCTCCAGTCTCATGGCTTTGGCTTTGTGGGAACTGTGCCCCCCGCCCCCTGTTAATAGGTTGTTGGGATTAATCCCACAAGAAGTCTCTCTGGAATGAGCCCTGTTCTGTACTACACACTGTGCACAGTCCTGAGAACACGTCAACCAGAACTCACAAGCTAGGTGGGGAGAAAGGAGACACCCAAGGAAACAAATTGGTAGATACTTCGGGAAAGAGTAAGCACTGTGAAGAAGATGAAGTGGGTGATTCGATACAGAGTGCCTGGTGGGGGAGGCGTATGTTAGATTGTGTGGCCAGAGAGGGCCCTGATGGGGAGATCTGAGGCCTATATAGCTAGCTGGTCTGGGGGCAGAGAAAATTGTGAGGGCTGAGGCCCTGGTTACAGAAGTGAGCTTAGGGGACTACTTGGCAGAACAGGAGGCCCAGAATCTCTGGGGTAAGACCACTAAGGGGGGATGGCAAGGAAGGAGGCCAGAGAGAGGAATGCGCTGGAGTAGATTGTGGAATCTTATGGGCCCTGGTGAGTTCCCATGGCACACATGATGGGAATCCACTAAGGGATTTGAGCCTGTAATTGATAGGCTCTGGTTTGTATGTAGATTTTTTGAGAGAAAAATATTATTGGCTCATGCACCTGGAAGTCCAAGGGCAGACTTAAGGTATAGCTGAATCCAGGGAATTAAATGAACTCATCAGATCTGCTCCTCTCTCCTTACCTTGGTCCGCTTCTGACTGTCTATTGATGTTATCCTTAGCATCTCGCTGCATGTGGGGAAAGAGGGCTGCTGGCCACTCTAAGGCTACTTTTCTCTATGAGTAATCCCAAAGGAAAAAAGCCCCTCTTTCTTCTATTGTTCATTTACCAAGGGCTCTGATCAGCCCTGTTTGCAAGGTCACATACCTGTCCCTGCGCCCCTTGCTGAAACCAGTGATTGACCAACCTGAGTCATGCGCTCACTTTATTCAGGGAAGGGGTTGATGCAGAGAGAAACTACATGTCCATCACATAAATAGCAGCACACGATTTTTTGTTTTGGAGGCACAGATTATCCCATTTTCTTAAAAAATGTGTCTTGCTTAAGGAAACTTTTTCATTCTACTTACATCATCACTTACATTGCATTATTTTGCTCTCAAGATTGTTCATGTATATCTTGTGTCCTCAGCTAGACTCTAAGCTCCTCCAGGACAGGGAGGAAATTAAAAAAAAAACAAAACACGTTTATTTCTGAAAGAGAGAGAGAGAGAGAGAGAGAGAGACACCAAGCATGAGCCGGGGAGGGGCAGAGAGAGAGGGAGACACAGAATCCGAAGTAGGTTCCAGGCTCTGAGCTGTCAGTGCAGAGCCTGACGTGGGGCTCAAACTCATGAGCTATGAGATCATGGCCTGAGCTGAAGTTGGACATTTAACCGACTGGGCCACCCAGGTGCCCCGGTTTCTTTTCTTTTCTATGCCTCCCTCTCCCTCCTGTTACTTTTCACTTATTTATTCATTCTGCAAGTTTTTAATTGAATATCTGTTGCGTACCAGGCACTGTACTAAGGCCATCCTTTTCTTCCTGGTTTAAAAGATCACTCTGGCTGCTGTCTGGAAATGGCCCAAAACAGGCAGCAGGGGAAAGAGAGTGACCAATTGGAGGCTTTTGGGGTCATTGGTGAGGCAGGGCATGGAGATGGAATAATGTACACAGATCAGAGGTACAGCCAGTGGGTGGTGGGGAAGACTCTTGAGCAGGAGGGTCTGACAGGCAGCAGATTGGTGGTTGGGGGGTGGGGAGTGTGTGTGACTGCCCCTGTTCTGCTCCAGGCAGCTGGCAGCTCCCAGAGGTCAGGGCAGGTGCCATCAGCCCCTTCAGCTTTGCCTCCTGGCAGCCCAGAAACACCTGAGTGGTGCTTGCTGCTCCTGCCTATGCTTGGAGCTGGCCCTGGCTGCTGGGGGGCCTGCAGTGACCTGAGCTATGGGCACTGTCAGTCCCGACCACCCCGATGACCATGATACTTCCTCCTCAGGTGAAGGAGTGGCTCTGTCTGAACTGCCAGATGCAGAGGGCTCTGGGGATGGACATGACCACTGCGCCTCGCTCCAAGAGCCAGCAGCAACTGCACTCCCCAGCCCTGTCTCCTGCCCAGTCCCCAGCCAAACAGCCCCTGGGGAAGCCGGAGCAAGAGAGATCGCAGGGCCCAGGGGCACCACAGCCAGGCCTCCGCCAGGCTGAGACATCCAGGGCCACCTCAGTGCCGGGGTCTGCCCAAGCAGCTGCCCCTCCAGAGGTGGGGAGGGCGTCTCCTCAGCCTCCTCTCCCCATCAAGCCTTCCACAGCGGATCCCAGGCCACCTGCAGGAGAGGCCCTGGCCAAAAGTGCCACCACAGTGCCCTCTGGGCCTGGTGCTGCTGAGCAGACCCAGGAGGGCCTCACTGGGAAGCTCTTTGGCCTTGGAGCATCACTGCTGACCCAGGCGAGTACCCTCATGTCTGTGCAGCCCGAGGCTGAGCCCCAGGGCCAAGTGGCTCCCAGCAAAGGGCCACCTAAGATTGTCTTCAGTGATGCCAGCAAGGAGGCTGGCCCAAGACCCCCAGGCTCAGGACCTGGGCCTGGGCCAGCACCTGGAGCCAAAACTGAGCCTGGAGCCAGACCAGGTCCTGGATCGGGGCCTGGAGCCCTGGCAAGAACTGGGGGAACAACCAGTCCAAAACATGGCAGAGTGGAACACCAGGCAGCGACCAAGGCTACTGCCAAGCCAAAGACCACGCCGAAGGAAAGGGCCACTTGCCCACTGTGCCAAGCTGAGCTCAACGTGGGCAGCAAGGGCCCAGCCAACTATAACACCTGCACCACCTGCAAGCTCCAGGTGTGCAACCTGTGTGGCTTCAACCCAACGCCCCACCTGGTAGAGGTAAGAGAGCTGGACCAAGACCTGGAGTAATGGGGGGCCTGGGAGGCATGGGAGCCAGAAAGGGCTACAGAGAGCCAGGTCTTCAGCACTTGTGGGGCCCCTACACAGGTACAGAGGGGCTGTACTCCCTTTTCTATCCCTGCCCCAGGCTTGTTGTTCTTCTCAGAAAACCAGCTGGCACAGCGGATGGGGTAATGATGCCTGCTGCCTCTGACTGGCTAACCGGTGCCCTGAGGCCAGTCCTAGAGGTAGCTAGGCTCAGAGCACCCTGAACTAGCCTCCTCATTCCCAGCTATCCTGGGCATGGTCTGGATGGAAGATGCCAACCTCCCCTGCTCAGGTGGGAAAAACCTGAGGTCCCACCCTGCCCTCCGTCTATGACCCACACAGGGGCTTGAAGGGCTGTTAGGCCCAGGGCTATGCCCCATTGCCCCAGGCTCCAGCCAGGTGGTATCCTCCCTCCATCCCCTCTTCTGAGGTCATGGGTATTGACGTCTACTTGTCAGAGCTAGTCTTTGGGCCACATATTTTCCTTTGGCTGGGCCTAGTTCTTCCTGGGGCTGCATGTGGGGATGTTCAGGGATGTTCTTTTTACCCCTAGGGAAGTTTGAGAGAGTTCTGGGGTTAGGGCCTATCTCTCTGCATCCTTGCTCCAAGGAAGGGTTCTGGGCGCTGTGCAGAGCTGGATAGAAAAGAATAGGAGGCCCAGTGTTCTCTCAAAGCTTGGAGCCCACCTGGCAGGCTCAGAAGATACAGAGGTACCTGGGCAGAGTTGGATGAGCCTGGGCCTGGAGGCTGCTTCTGCTCCTCCCCTTACTCACTCTGCCCTGCCCACAGGGCCATCCATGTGAACCCTACCTTGGCTGCCTTGGGCATAGCTGGTGTGTCCCATTCCCTTAAATGCCCTTAGGGTCAAGATGAATGATTGGCTCATCTTAACAGACAGATACACCCCCAGCTATGTCACATCAGGAGATGATCAAGCCAAAGCCCTTCCTCCTGGACACAGGCAGCCACCTGAGTCCTTGGGGATTCTAGGCAGAGCCATGCACGGTCAGTGGTGGGGCAGGGAGTCTCTGGCACCTTGTTCTGATTTGCTTTGAGTCAGGCCTCCACTGGAGCAGCCCACTGTGGTAAAGAAGACTGCTTTGGCTGTCACAGGCCATATCTTCCAACATACAGAAAGAGGCAGCTCTAAGCAAGAAAAGTGACCTCCTCACATGATGCCCATGTGGCCCTCGAGGCCCCATACTGCCACTTATCTCCTTAGATCCAAGGGCTCACTGGAGGACAGTTGGCCTGGCTGACTAGGGTGGGGAGGGGACACCAAGGGGCCACCAGAGAGCCAGAGGAGCTCCAGTCCAGAGACTACCAGGCACACACTGGCTGTCAGTTGAGTGGGGCACCCTGATCCTGAGGGACTGTGAGCCCTGTTGGACTACTGAGCTGGTGCAGCCTGGGGGACCCTTGTCCCTGAGAGACCTCCTGGCCCACATTTCCTCACTCAGCAAGACATGCACAGAGAGAAGGGGAAAACTGTCTCAGTTCAAGAGTGTAAATGTTCCTGACAACTCCTTCCAGCAGCCCCTGGGCCAGGCCAGAGGAAGTGCTGATTCTGCCCAAACATGTCTCAGTCACATGCTGACTCTTGGATGAGCATCTGGATTCTGATCCAAGCCTCTCCTTAGCCATTTGGTTGTCACCTTCCTGGGTTCCAGAGCTTCTGCTTCTTGATAGCCAACATTGCCCCCTGCCCTACCCCCTCCATGTCCTGCTGTCTCCATGTCCTGCCCCAGTGCCACTTCCTTGGCCAGAACCACCCTTGTCACCACAGGATCTGATGGGTTCCATGGGCCTGACAGCAAACTTCTGGGTGTTTAGCGCCTCCCCACCCCGGGGCCTCTTGCTCCTAATAGCAGTCAGAGGGTAGCCCAGCTTCTCCAACTCCTTTCTCCTTATGGCTCTACTTATTAATGCAGCTGTCCCCAGAGGGGTCCTGGGGAATGTGTGAGTAGACAGCCATGATGCCCTCCTCCTGTGGTTCCTGGTACCACCGTTGCTTTTCTTCACTGTAACCAGGCCATGGACCGTCTTTGATCTCACCTCAGCAAATGGCTACTTGACATTCGGCTCAATTGTGTGCTTCCCTATGACCTACTTGGTGTGAGAGACCTACTGTCTCTCCCACACCTTGCTAACTGAGGCCAGCCCGCCAGGCTCAGGATGACTGTGTGTCTCTGTGTACAATGTGAGCCAGAGGGACCCTGTCTGCATGTAGGCCGGGGGCTTGAGGGAGGGATGGACCAGGGCAGTCCCACTGCCACTTCCCCACAGGCCTGTTAGACCTGCTGTGACTCCACCTAAGATGAGAGTCAACTGTCTGGGCTGCTAGGTTGGGGATTTTCCTCAACATCTTGGAGCTATAAAACCTTTTACCTTCTTCCTAGACAGGGAGTCCAGAGCATACAATGAAGGAAGCAGTAAAACTAGATCCCTTTTTGCTCTGAAATTCCCTCTGAAAAAATAACCATAGTGCTATTTAGTGAGTCATTTCATAATTAAGAGTTGTTGATTCCAAATTTTTTTACCTATTTATCTTTTGAAGGATAATAGTACCCTCTGGCTTAATTTTTAATTGGCTTTCAGTTCAAAATAGAGTTTGTGAAGAAATTAGTGGAATTGGAAATGTTACAGTAACACCACCAGTTTCTGATCTTATTAGAATTGCCAAAATACCAGCCATACCCTTGAGAAGTTGGGCCTCCCTGGGGAAAGGGCCCGGCACCTGTGATATGCGGGGCTGGGCTGGGCTTATTTGGGGAAGGGGTTGCATCGGGGGCACCAAGTGAGAGGCCAGCAGCTGCCTCTGGCAATAGTGGTCTCAGGAAGCCCTGTCTCCTCCGTGTGGAATGGGGGTGATAGCACTCCCTCTTAGGTTTCTGGGAGAAATAGTTGAGATGCCATACTTCAGATACTTATGCAAGGTCCAACACACAGCCAGATTGGAACCAGCATGTCCTAACAGGGAGTCTCTATGCAGGGAAGAAAGAGTCTCCTCTGGCCCCCAACTATCTGAGTGTGAATCAATCCTGTGGCCAGTGTAAGACCCTGGTCTCATGAAGGATGCCCCATGGGGAATGGACACATTTGGTACTGGAGCGTGAGGAGAGCACAGCCTAGCCAGAAAGAAATATGTTGGGGATATCAGAGAGGATTCCTCTTATTGGAGGCAGAGGCCCAAAAAGGAGACGCTTAAGGATGTCCAGAGACAGGATGGGGCAGGGTCATAGCATCAGGAGAACGGCAGCACCAGTGACAGCCATGCCTATAGTCCAGGGTCTGGCCATGCCTATTGGGCCCTTTATGTCCAGGCATCCTTTCTCTGAATTTCTCATCTACTGCCCCTGGTCTTGCAGTGAGGCTGGGGGTATGTTGGGCCCAGCAGCTGGCCATGGGCTGTTGGTCAGGCTGGTGTCACGTGATCAGACTGACACAGGCCAGCTCCACATACACAGAGATTGTGTTCTGCAAGGTCATTCAGACAATGGCAGGCAGTGCAAGAAGGATGCCCAACATGCATTGCAGCCTCACTGGGCAACCTTGGCCCTTGAGGCACAGTAGCCAGTGATCCTGGAAGGCAGCAGGGCTCATCCACCCGTGGAGTACTCCACCAACTCACTTCCCCTTCTTCACCTTGACCCCATCTCCCACCATTAGGTGGTGCTTACCCTGGGGCATTCCTAGCTGCCCCCAGAAAGGAACTGGACAGAGGGAGGCAAGGCAGAAGTGGTCATCAAGTGTCCCACTGTCCATTCCTAAGTCCCAGACCATCCCCTGCCCACTTGCCAAGGGGTCAGGCAAAGGGGAAGAGAAAGTAGCAGCTCCCTGGGGCTGGCTGGGGGCGGGGTTGGGAGAGTACAAGAAAGGGTGTACAGGTAAATGAATGAATGAGGGAATAAACATGGATGAGTGAATGAACGAACAAGGGGAAAAATGGAATGAATGAGCAGGGGGCGGGGTGAGGGAGGGCATGCTGTCAGGGGGCAGAGATGAGAACTGAGTGAATAAAAGGGCGCCTGGGTGGCTCAGTCAGTTAAGCCAGCTTAGATCATGATCTTATGGTTGGTGGGTTTGAACCCTGCATCAGACTCTGTGCTGACAGCTCAGAGCCTGGAGATTGCTTCAGATTCTGTGACTCCCTCTCTTCCTCTGCCCCTCTCCTGCTCATGCTCTGTCTCCCTCTCTTAAGAAGAAATTTTTTTAAAAATTAAAAAAAAAAAAAAAAAAAAAAAGAACTGAGTGAATAAAGAAATCAGGACCTGTGCTCCAGCCCTCAGGCATAGAACCTCCTCATGGCCAGCCTCCTACCCCATCCCCATTCTCCAGAAACTTAGGTCTGTGCCAAGTCTCCTCAGACTCCACCCGAACAGGCCCCAGTGCCCTGCACCCTTCTCCCCGCTCCCAGAGAGCTGGCAAAGGGCCTCCAGCAGCCAGGTCCAGTGTTTATTTTTAGCCCTTACCTCACATGCCTCCCCCTGCCTGCCTTCCCTCCCTCCCTGGCCGCCTGTTATAGCAGAGCCAGGAGCAAGAGGCCCAACTGGGCAGCCCGTTCTGCAGCCTGGCTGTCTCTATGAATAAGCGTGGGAAGGAACAAAACCCTGTGGAGCATGTGACCACAGGTGACATGCTCTGCTGAGGGCTGGGCCTCTGGGCTCAGGTAAGCAGGCTGCCACACAGGCTGGCTTTGAACACTTGGCATTAGGTCTGCCTCCTCCATCCAGAGCATCTTTCCAAGGTGCCCTTCACTGGCACTGCTTCACTGGGACTGTTGCTTCTGGGGTGGGGTCTGCAGGCCAGAGGCAGGGGTCAGAGGTTTGCCAAGCCCCTAAGGTGAGCCAGGGCAGGTGATCTGACCTCGAGAGGCCTAAGCTGGAATGGCTGTGTGCAGGGTCCCAAAGTGGAGCCAGAACAGTGTTGCCATAGGCCAGCCCCCGGTCTGGGCCCAGATCCTAACCCCATCATGCTGATCCTGGGGGGCTTTTCTCATTTCCAGAACTCTCTTGGCCTCTGCCTACACCCCTCTTATGTCTCCAGGGTCTTTTTGTCATGTCATAATCCTCTTTGAGGTGGGGGGATTTCCACTGTGTCCCTAGGTGATGTTAGAGGCATTGTGGGCTCTGGGCTCAGGCTGAGCATCTGTGCTCTTCCGTGCCCCATCTCAGGGCTTGAGCTCAGCCTGCCTAGCATTCTCCCCAGGCACCTCTAGGGGTGACTAAGCCAAGTGAGCCCAAGACCCAACAAGTAGCCAGCACCCATTGCTTCATAGGGGTTTGTGTCAGGAATGCATAGAGGACCAGATAAGGTCAAAGGGAGTTAGTCGTGGTGCTAGGGCCAGGGAACAGGGTGAGTAGATGTAGGACCTCTGAAGGGTCACCCTCCATAGCTGGGCCCCTCTGCTTAGGGGCTGTGTGTAGGATTGGGCCTCAGGGCAGAGTCAGAGCTCCAGTCTCAGCAATCTCAAGGCTCTGAGTAACAAGCCTGTGGATCAGGCCTATCCTTAACACACACCAAGGGCCTGCCACCTGCCTGGTCTGGCCTCTGCTGGCACCCAGGGCAGAGATGTGGTATGTAGCCCTGCGGGCAGGAAACCAGGGCAGAATCATTGATATGGCATCTGCCATGGTGGCCTGAGGATACCAGGCTGAGGGCAGGCACTCTGGGGGTACTGTGGGAGTACAGATCCAAGGATCTGCCACATGTGCTAGGGTCTGACATGGGCACAGGGCAGTGTGTGAAGTAAGGGTGCTGAGGCTGCCAGCCCACTTTAGGCTGGCGAGGGCCACAGGCTACCTCCTTGCCCTGTCTTCTGGCTCTGTGATCCTGTGGTTCTGGGTCTTGTGGTTCTCCTAATGGCCCATCCTAGTGGCCAAGCTGCTAGTGGGAGTCTGAGTGTCTGGGCACCTGAGAGGACCAGCAGCAGGAGGGTCAGAGTACCAAGGCTCTTCCCCCTCCTCCAGGGTGAGAGCAGACATAAGTGTGTGGTTATCCTCTTTTCTGCCTCACTCTGTGGGCCAGGGTGGGGCTTCCAGTCTTGCCAAGGAAGAGCCCTGACTCTGGAGGAAGTTCCTGGGAGACACGCCCCTGTCAGCCTCTGACCTGCTGCAGGAATCACCCATGCAGGGCCTGGGATGTTCAGACCTCACTCCTGTGCAGACAGCTGGAGCTGGGGAAAGTAGACTTGGTTTCTGGTGTTCTCGGAACTTTGCCACTGATATCCACGTCATACTTGGATGACCAGTTTGGGGCTGTGGTCTCCAGGAAGGCTACATGCCAGCCCCTGTGTCTGTCTTAATCATGGCTGTGTCTCCAGTCCCCAGCACTGAACCTGACAGAGGGGATTACCCTGAGAGTAGTGGACTGACGGTTGAGTGTTTGTTCCCCACCCAGATCTGGAGGAAGCAGGGCCCTTGGTCTAAGTGCTGGCACACACAGTCCCCATCGGAACAGTCCAGAGCCCTGGGGGCAGGAGGAGGCTTCCACCTGAGGGTCTTTGCTGGCCTTGGACAAGGTGACTTGGGCTGGGGGGTATAAGCAGAGGGGACTGCTTGGCCCCATCCTCCCAGCAGGGCTTCTTTCAGATGCCTCCCCTGGCCCCAGGAGCCTGTGACCTCCCAGCACAGCCCTTACTTGGGAAGAGTGTGGGGAGGATAGTGTCTGAGGCCTGAGGGCTAGGAGGCCAGGGAGGAGCTGGGCACCTAGGAGGCGCTCCCTGTCTGAGGCTACTCCTGGTTTGCATGGGCTCTGGACTGATGGACTCCACACCAACTCCCCCTCTTCTCCAGACTCATGTGCTACCTGTAGCCTCCCCTCCCCTGCAGGTCTCCTCCTTTTCTTGCCAGGTGAAAAAGCTCTCTACAGGGTAAAGAAGAGATCCTTCTTTTTGGTTTATCATTTGAACTCTGAAGGATGGGGAAGTCTGTCATTTGGGGGCAACAAATCTATTAGTCATTTTCTCCTTGTGCCTTTGGGGTCATGCTTTAGAAAACTTTCTCCTGCTTACACTTACAGAAATAGTCATAGAAATACTCTTTGAGTACTTCAGTGTCTTTGTGATTTTCATCGACCCCCTCCCCTCCCATTTCCTTACAGAAAACCGAGTGGCTCTGTCTCAACTGCCAAACTAAGCGGCTACTAGAAGGCAGCCTGGGAGAGCCGACCCCCCTGCCGCTGCCCACCTCACAGCAGCCCCCCTCGGGGGCCCCTCTTCGTGCAGCTGGAGCAGCCCCTCTGAAGCAGAAAGGGCCACAGGGGCTGGGCCAGCCATCGGGCCCCCTGCCTGCCAAGGCCAGTCCCCTGCCCACCAAGGCCAGCCCCCAGGCCAAGCCCCTCAAGGCTTCTGAACCTAGCAGGACCCTGAGCAGTGCCCAGGAAAAGAAGACAGGAATCCCAGCTAAAGCCGAGCCTGGGCCGAAACCACCTCCGGAGACTACCCTGCCCCCTGGGACTCCTAAAGCAAAGACGGGGACCCGGAGGACTGAACCTGCCACGCCTGTCGTCAAGGCTGTTCCAGAAGCCCCCAAGGGTGGGGAGGCAGAGGTCAGTCCCATTCACTTCCCAGGGACCTTAGCTCTCAGGTGGGATGGTCTAGAGAAGGGCTTGGTTCCTGGAGCAGGTCCCTTGGGGCCACAGAGGTGGTAAGGGATGCCTGGATGAGACCCTAGTGGGCCTGGAGCCTATGAGTTATAGGCTGGTCCTATGTCTGGCACTTGGTTGAATGCTTGGGCGGATTTTGCTACCATTAGATCTAATAAAGCTTCTCTTTGAGAATCTAGGGCTGCTTGGGGTTTTTAAGGCCAGAGAAATGGAAGGTGGTGGGCCCTCCCCTGGGAGGTGGAGGACCCCTTCCTCAGGGCCCTGGGATTGACAGAGAGGGCTGGGCTTCTCCAGTGAGCTGTCTGCCATGGGGAGTCAGTGTCTGCTTCTCACCCTGCTGCAGGAGCTGGCAGGCAAGCCTTATTCTCAGGACCTGTCTCGGAGCCCACAGAGCCTCAGTGACACAGGCTATTCGTCCGACGGCATCTCCAGCTCCCAGAGCGAGATCACAGGCGTTGTACAGCAGGAGGTAGAGCAGCTGGACAGCGCAGGGGTAACAGGGCCTCGCCCGCCCAGCCCCTCCGAGCTCCACAAGGTGGGGAGCAGCCTGCGGCCTTCGCTGGAGGCCCAGGGCCCAGCCCCCAGGGGCGAGCAGAGCAAGCCACCCAGGAGCAGTGGTGAGGAGCAGAAACGGAGGCCCCACTCCTTGTCCATCATGCCTGAGGCCTATGACTCCGATGAGGAACTGGAGGATATCTTGGAGGAGGAGGAAGACTCTCTGGAGTGGGGGCGCCAGAGGGAGCAGCAGGACACAGCCGAGTCATCAGATGACTTTGGCAGCCAGTTGAGGCACGACTACGTGGAGGACAGCAGTGAGGGTGGCCTGTCCCCTCTCCCACCCCAGCCCCCAGCCCGGGCAGCAGAACTGACCGACGAGGAGTTCATGCGACGACAGATACTGGAGATGAGCGCCGAAGAAGACAACCTGGAAGAGGATGACGTTGCCCCCTCTGGGCATGGCCTGGCCAAACATGGCACCCAGAAGGGTGGCCCCAGGCCCCGGCCTGAGCCCAGCCAAGACCCAGCAGTGCTGCCCAAGAGACGTCTGCCGCATAACGCCACTACAGGCTACGAGGAGCTGCTCTCTGAGGCAGGCCCAGCCGAGGCCAGCAATGGCACTGGGGCCCTACAGGGGGGTCTCCGCCGCTTCAAGACCATTGAGCTTAATAGCACGGGCAGCTATGGCCATGAGCTGGACCTGGGCCAAGGTCCCGACCCCAGCCTGGAGCGGGAGCCGGAGCTGGAAATGGAGAGCCTGACAGGCTCGCCAGAGGACCGCTCCCGTGGGGAGCACTCCTCCACACTGCCTGCCTCCACACCCAGCTACACTTCGGGCACCTCTCCCACCTCCCTGTCCTCCCTGGAGGAGGACAGCGATAGCAGCCCCAGCCGCCGGCAGCGACTAGAAGAAGCAAAGCAGCAGCGCAAGGCTCGGCACCGCTCACATGGGCCCCTGCTGCCCACCATCGAGGACTCCTCGGAGGAGGAGGAGCTGCGGGAGGAGGAGGAGCTGCTACGGGAGCAGGAGAAGATGCGGGAGGTGGAACAGCAGCGTATCCGCAGCACGGCCCGCAAGACACGGCGAGACAAGGAAGAACTGCGGGCCCAGCGGCGGCGCGAGCGCTCCAAGACCCCCCCGAGCAACCTGTCCCCCATCGAGGATGCCTCCCCGACTGAGGAGCTGAGGCAGGCAGCTGAGATGGAGGAGCTCCATCGCTCCTCCTGCTCCGAGTACTCGCCCTCCCCTTCCCTTGACTCGGAGGCTGAAGCCCTGGATGGTGGCCCCACCCGGCTCTACAAGTCAGGCAGTGAGTACAACCTGCCCACCTTCATGTCCCTCTACTCGCCAACTGAGACGCCCTCAGGCAGCTCCACCACTCCCAGCTCCAGCCGGCCCCTGAAGAGCGCAGAGGAGGCCTATGAGGAGATGATGCGCAAGGCCGAGCTGCTCCAGCGGCAACAGGGCCAGGTGGCAGGTGGCCCCTCTCAGCCCACTGGTACCCGGAGCCAGGGTGCCTTTGAGTACCAGGACACCCCCGACCAGGACTATGGCAGGGCTGCACAGCCTGCCCCTGAGGGCACACCGGCCAGCCTGGGGACAGCCGTGTATGAGGAGATCCTTCAGACATCACAGAGCATTGCCCGCATGCGGCAGGCCTCCTCCCGGGACTTGGCCTTTGCGGAGGACAAGAAGAAGGAGAAGCAGTTTCTGAATGCCGACAGTGCGTACATGGACCCAATGAAGCAAAATGGCGGCCCACTCACCCCTGGTACCAGTCCCACCCAGCTGGCTGCCCCTGTGTCCTTCTCCACCTCCACCTCCTCAGATAGCAGTGGTGGCCGAGTCATTCCTGATGTCCGTGTTACTCAGCATTTTGCAAAGGAGCCTCAGGACCCCCTCAAGCTTCACAGCTCTCCTGCCTCCCCCAGCTCTGCCTCCAAGGAGGTAGGCATATCCTTTTCCCAGGGCCCTGGCACCCCAGCCACCACAGCTGTGGCTCCTTGTCCAGCCAGCCTGTCACGAGGTTATATGACTCCAACCTCCCCAGCAGGCTCTGAGCGTAGCCCTTCACCGTCTGCTGTAGGCCACAGCTATGGACAGAGCCCAGCCACTGCGAACTACGGGTCCCAAACTGAGGAGATACCCCAGGCCCTCAGCGGCGCCACTGCCAGTGGACGGGCTGCCAGAGACAAGCCCCTGAGTGTGAGTGATGGCGAGAGCGGCCCCCACAAGGCCTCCCGGGGATATTCCTACTTCGCAGGCTCCAGCCCACCTCTCTCTCCATCTTCTCCTTCAGAGAGTCCCACATTCTCCCCTGGCAAGCTGGGCCCAAGGGCCACAGCCGAGTTCTCTACACAGACGCCAAGCCCGACCCCTGCCTCGGACATGCCTCGGAGCCCTGGTGCCCCGACCCCAACACCCATGGTGGCTCAGGGCACACAAACGCCACACCGGCCCAGCACACCTCGCCTGGTGTGGCAGCAGCCCTCTCAGGAGGCCCCTTTCATGGTCATCACTCTGGCATCAGATGCCTCCAGCCAGACCAGGATGGTACATGCCAGTGCCTCCACCTCCCCAGTGTGTTCGCCCACTGACACCCAGCCCACCACCCACAGCTATAGCCAGACAACACCTCCGAGTATGTCCCAGCTGCCCCCAGAGCCACCTGGGCCACCTGGCTTCCCGCGGGCACCCAGTGCTGGCGCGGATGGGCCCTTGGCAGTCTATGGCTGGGGCGCCCTCCCTGCTGAGAACATCTCCCTGTGCCGGATCTCCTCTGTCCCTGGAACGTCTAGGGTGGAGCCAGGCCCTAGGCCTCCAGGCAGTGCCGTGGTAGACCTTCGCACAGCTGTCAAGCCTACTCCTATCATCCTTACTGACCAGGGCATGGACCTGACCTCTCTTGCCGTGGAAGCGAGAAAGTACGGCCTTGCCCTGGATCCAATCCCAGGACGGCAGTCGACTGCTGTACAGCCTTTGGTCATCAACCTCAATGCCCAGGAGCAGACCCATGCCTTCCTCAGCACCGCCACCACCGTGAGCATCACCATGGCCTCATCTGTGCTCATGGCTCAGCAAAAGCAGCCTGTGGTCTATGGAGACCCCTTCCAGAGCCGGCTTGACTTTGGTCAGGGTGCGGGTAGCCCTGTGTGCCTGGCCCAGGTCAAGCAGGTAGAGCAGGCCGTCCAGACAGCCCCATACCGAGGCGGGCCCCGTGGAAGACCTAGGGAGACCAAGTTTGCCAGGTATAACCTGCCCAACCAGGTAGCACCTCTGGCCAGAAGGGACGTTTTAATCACTCAGATGGGCAGTGCCCAGAGTGTTGGCCTCAAATCGGGCCCAGTGGCAGAGCCTGGTGCCGAACCCCACCGGGCTGCCCCTGCAGAGCTGCGGTCACACGCTGCTCCAGGTGCCAGGAAGCCACACACAGTGGTGGTGCAGATGGGAGAGGGCACAGCAGGCACTGTGACCACACTGCTCCCAGAGGAACCTGCAGGTGCCCTGGACCTCACTGGGATGAGGCCTGAGAGCCAGATGGCTTGCTGTGACATGGTCTACAAGTTCCCCTTTGGCAGTAGCTGCACAGGCACCTTCCACCCCACCCCCAGCGCTCCTGAGAAGAGTGTGTCAGACGTTGCCCTACCTGGCCAGAGCAGCGGCCCCTTCTACAGTCCCCGGGACCCTGAGCCTCCTGAACCCCCTACCTACCGGGCACAGGGGGTAGTGGGGCCTGGGCCCCACGAGGAGCAGAGGCCCTACCCACAGGGCCTCCATGGCAGGCTATACTCCTCCATGTCTGACACCAATTTGGCAGAGGCTAGCCTCAACTACCATGCCCACAGGATTGGGCAGCTCTTCCAGGGCCCTGGACGAGACTCAGCTGTGGATCTCAGCTCGCTGAAGCATTCCTACAGCCTGGGCTTTGTGGATGGACGCTACCTTGGGCAGGGCTTGCAGTATGGCTCGTACACAGACCTGCGTCATCCCACAGACGTTTTGACTCACCCACTTCCCATGAGGCGCTACAGTTCAGTGTCAAACATCTACTCAGACCACAGGTATGGCCCACGGGGAGATGCAGCTGGCTTCCAGGAGGCCAGTCTGGCCCAGTACAGTGCCACCACTGCCCGTGAGATCAGCCGTATGTGTGCTGCCCTCAACTCCATGGACCAGTATGGAGGGCGGCATGGCAGTGGTGGTGGTGGCCCTGACCTCATGCAGTATCAGCCCCAGCCCGGGCCTGGGCTCAGCGCTCCCCAGGGTCTGGCTCCCCTCAGACCTGGCCTCCTTGGGAACCCCACCTTCCCAGAGGGCCACCCAAGTCCTGGGAACCTGGCCCAGTACAGGCCTACGGTAGGCCAGGGAACAGCAGTCAGACAGCTGTTGCCATCCACAGCCACCGTGCGTGCAGCCGACGGCATGATCTACTCGACTATCAACACTCCAATTGCTGCAACACTGCCCATAACCACCCAGCCCGCCTCAGTACTGCGGCCCATGGTGCGCCGTGGCATGTACAGGCCTTACGTGTCGGGTGGGGTCACAGCTGTGCCGCTCACCAGCCTGACACGCATGCCCGTGATTGCCCCCCGGATACCTCTTGGGCCCACAGGGCTGTACCGATATCCTGCACCAAGTAGATTCCCCGCTGCTTCCAGCATTCCACCTGCTGAGGGTCCTGTGTACCTGGGGAAACCTGCTGCTGCTAAGGCCCCAGGGGCTGGGGGCCCACCAAGGCCAGAGCTGCCAACAGGGGCAGCTCGGGAAGAGCCTCTTTCCACAGCCACCCCTGCTGCCGCCAAAGAGGCTGTAGCAGCCCCACCCCCAGCCCCAGCCCCTCTGGCCAGCCAGAAGCCGCAGGTAGATGCTGCTCCCGGGGGCGGCAGCGGGGCCCTCAGCCGGCCAGGGCTGGAGAAGGAGGAAGCTGCGCAGGAGGAGCGACAGCGGAAACAGCAGGAGCAGCTGCTGCAGCTGGAGCGGGAGCGGGTGGAGTTGGAGAAGCTGCGACAACTGCGGCTGCAGGAGGAGCTGGAGCGGGAGCGGGTGGAGCTGCAGCGGCACCGTGAGGAAGAGCAGCTCCTGGTGCAGCGGGAGCTGCAGGAGCTGCAGACCATTAAGCACCATGTGCTGCAGCAGCAACAGGAGGAACGGCAGGCCCAGTTCGCCCTGCAGAGGGAGCAGCTGGCACAGCAGCGTCTGCAGCTGGAGCAGATCCAGCAGCTGCAGCAGCAGCTGCAGCAGCAGCTAGAGGAACAGAAGCAGCGGCAGAAGACCCCCTTCCCCGTGGCCTGCGAGGCACCTGGCCGAGGGCCTGCCCCAGCTGCCACGGAGCTGGCTCAGAATGGCCAGTACTGGCCACCCCTGACCCACACAGCCTTCATCGCCGTGGCGGGGCCGGAGGGGCCTGGGCAGCCTCGGGAGCCCGGGCTGCATCGGGGCCTCCCTAGCTCTGCCTCGGACATGTCACTGCAGACAGAGGAGCCGTGGGAGGCAGGCCGCAGCGGCCTCAAGAAGCGGCACTCTATGCCTCGCCTGCGGGACGCCTGCGAGCCAGAGTCAGGGCCCGAGCCCTGCGCGGTCAGGAGGATTGCAGACAGCAGCGTGCAGACAGACGAGGAGGATGGGGAGGGCCGCTACCTCCTGAGCCGGCGGCGCCGGGTGCGGCGGAGTGCGGACTGCAGCGTGCAGACTGATGACGAGGACAGTGCCGAGTGGGAGCAGCCGGTGCGCCGCCGCCGGTCCCGGCTTTCCCGCCACTCAGATTCCGGCTCCGACAGCAAGCATGATGCTGCCGCCTCATCGTCCCCTGCAACCGCTGCTGCGAGGGCCACGAGCAGCGTGGGCATCCAGACCATCAGTGACTGCTCTGTGCAGACGGAGCCTGACCAGCTGCCCAGAGTCTCTCCAGCCATCCACATCACAGCCGCTACTGACCCCAAGGTGGAGATCGTCAGGTACATCTCGGCGCCAGAGAAGACTGGACGCGGGGAGAGCCTGGCCTGCCAGACGGAGCCCGAGGGGCAGGCCCAGGGTGTGGTTGGGCCGCAGCTTGTAGGGCCAACTGCCATCAGCCCTTACCTGCCTGGCATCCAGATCGTCACCCCAGGGCCCCTCGGCAGATTCGAAAAAAAGAAGCCAGATCCCCTGGAGATTGGATACCAGGCCCAGCTGCCCCCGGAGTCCCTGTCACAGCTCGTGAGCCGCCAGCCTCCCAAGTCCCCCCAGGTCCTCTACTCACCGGTCTCACCCCTGTCCCCACACCGGCTCCTGGACACCTCCTTTGCTTCCAGTGAGAGGCTGAACAAGGCTCACGTGAGTCCCCAGAAGCACTTCACGGCTGACAGCGCTCTCCGCCAACAGACGCTGCCTCGCCCCATGAAGACCCTGCAGCGGTCCTTGTCTGACCCTAAGCCCCTCAGCCCCACCGCCGAGGAGTCTACCAAAGAGAGGTTCTCCCTCTACCAGCACCAGGGGGGACTGGGTAGCCAGGTATGGGCACAGGGGCTGGTCCAGGGTGGGACAGGGGTCTCTGTCTAGCCTGGGGGCCCCACAGGGAGGGGTTTCTCCTGGGGTGGGGGTGGAGTCACCTCCAGCTCCAGAGGCCCAGAGGAAGGAGTTGAGGATGAGGACTGGATCTTCCTTGATGCACACCTGGTGGAGCCAGCAGCCTGGCAAGGACATCTGGGCAAATACAGACTCACACACTGGCCCCCACAGCCACCCATCCAGACACTGCTAGAAACTTCAGCCTCTCCTCAGCACTGCCTCTTCACAGCCCATATCTGGTCCAGTCCCTACCGTGTCCCCCCGCCAGTCTGGGCCTCTCCCATTCCAAACCTCTACCGTGGATGTTTCCTTAGAAAATCAGTAACATAGACCTGGCTGGGCTGCTCCCTACTCCCCATCCCTGGCCTGGCTTCCATGGCCCCACAGGAAGTCCAAGCCCCTTGGCCTAGCATTCAAGGTCCATCCCAGTGAGCTGCAGCATCTCTCGGTCTCATCTTGTCCCCTGTCACTATCTGGCCCTCAGTAAATCTGCTCCCTGTCTGCTCCCCTAGGCAGGGAACCCTGGAACATCAATGTGCCCTTGCCTGTGGCTTTAGTTGCCAACGATATCCTGGGACTGGGCGAGGTGGCCTGCTGTGGGCTGCCATGCAAGGGAAGATAGGAGTTGCAGGGGCCTTCTGCCAAGGATTTTGAGTGCCAGGCTAAAGAGCACGGGCTTTTCTTGTAGGCCCTTGGAGCTTCTGGAGGTTTGGGGCAGGTGAGACAGGCAAGATGGGTATTTTAGAAAGCTTCCTGGGCAGAATGTGGGTAGATAGGCTGAAGGGAAAGACTGCACAGTGGCCCTGGGGAAAGGGGTAGGAACCAGGTATGTTTTCTGGACGTGATGCAGAGAGGAGAGGGTGAGGCCTCAAGGTGGGGTGGTGGAGGTGATGAGCTTGGGTAATGGAGAGCCCTGGGGTGTGCAGTCCAGAGAGCGTGGGGGTGGGATCAGGAGTCTAGGCTGGCAGGGAGTGCAGGCCAGAGAGGCAGGCCAGCCTGGCTCCAGGCCAGGGTGGGCACAGAAGTTCCATGGGCCGGCAGTATGGTGCCATGCCATGATGAGCCCTCAAGGTGTGCAGCCAAAATAACAAAAGATGAACAATAGAATGAGGAGTTGAAAAAGCGAAATGTATTGTTAAAGGCCCACCCATTGTTCTGAGGCTCTGAGACACACTATCATTTTCTTTGTGACAGATGGTGAGTGTGGGTGGGAGGTTTTTACGTAGTTTCTTGGCAAGGTAAAACGCAAGAAGCCCAATGTCCGGGCCTAGTGTATTTTGGGGATTTGGGTGGTCCATAAAAGCCCAGAGTCCCAGGGCACTCTGGGAAGGCTAGGAACTAGAGACAAAGGACCCAAGGTAGACCTTCCATCACCATCAAGTGATGTGGACCTTCAGGTAATGTGAACGGCAGGTGAGGAGAACTGCAGAGAGGGCAGGGTTAGGGAGTCTGGACCAGGAAGCAACACAGCCAGAGACAGGTTGGAGAGGCCCTGCAGTGTAGCTGGTAGTCTCAGAGAGTGGTGGGCCAACAGGGATGTGGAGGGAGCTGGGGGCCAGGCCAAGAGCACAGTCCAGAGAGTTTGGCAGAGGGTGGTGTAGGGCAGCTGGGAGAAGAGGGTGGACCAGGCGGCTGAGCTGCATGTCACTTAAAACAGCTGTAGGACGGGGCAGGAAAAGACCCAGAGCCTGCAGTAACTGACAGTCAGCCTGTGCCCCTTCTCATGATCCTCTGGGGATCCTGGTGGGCACCCAGGGACCACTCCATTCCTGTCCATGGCCCTCTATTGCCCTGGTCCCCACCAGCTTCTAGACCTGAAACCAGAGCCAGACTGTACTGTCCTCACCTCAGGACACTCAGTGGGAGAGAGAGGGTGGCAAGCCCACTGGACATGGGCAGGGTCCTCAGGGCCACTGTATGCTAGAAGTTCTCAGAGGCAGGCTAGTCCTAGAGACCAGCACAGAGGGGCATCTGCTCCACCCCTCCCCTGCTGCCTGGAGTGCTGGGAGAGAGAAGGCCTGTAAAACGGTCACAGGCCAGTGATGATGTCTACTGGGGGCGGGGGGGGAGGGGGCGGCGGGCGGGGAGGCAGTCCTCAAGGCTGCCTGGTGAATCAGAGCACCAACTATATGGAGCCCAGCCTCTGCCCCAACCCAGGCCAGGGCTCTTCTACCTTTGCCCCACCAAGTCACCCACACCTTGGGTCTCAGTGCTGCCCGCCCTTCCCTCTGTCTCAGGTGTCGGCGCTGCCACCCAACGGCCTGGTCCGCAAGGTGAAGCGGACACTGCCCAGCCCCCCTCCAGAGGAGGCTCACCTGCCCCTGGCTGGCCAGGCCCCCCCACAGCTGTATGCGGCCAGCCTGCTGCAGCATGGGCTGGCGGGGCCCACCGCTGTCCCTGCCACCAAGGCCAGCCTGCTCCGGGAGCTGGACCGGGACCTGCGGCTGGTGGAGCATGAGTCCACCAAGCTGCGCAAGAAGCAAGCGGAGCTGGACGAGGAGGAGAAGGAGATCGACGCCAAGCTCAAGTACCTGGAGCTGGGTATCACACAACGTAAAGAGTCTTTGGCCAAAGACCGGGGTGGCCGTGACTACCCGCCCTTGCGTGGTCTCGGTGAGCATCGTGACTACTTATCAGACAGCGAGCTCAACCAGCTGCGGCTCCAGGGCTGTGCCACTCCTGCCGGCCAGTATGCTGACTTCCCTGTCACTGCCGCTGCTCCTGCCACCCCCTCTGGCCCTACTGCCTTCCAACAGCCCCGATTCCCACCTCCAGCCCCACAGTACACTGCAGGCAGTGGTGGGCCAACTCAGAACGGATTCCCAGCCCATCAACCACCCACCTACCCTGGCCCCGGCACATACCCAGCACCTGCCTTTCCTCCTGGCACCAGTTACCCAGCTGAGCCTAGCCTGCCAAGCCAGCAGGCTTTCCGTCCCACAGGCCACTATACAGCCCAAACACCCATGCCAACCACACAGAGCACTCTTTTCCCAGTCCCAGCTGACAGCCGTGCCCCCCACCAGAAGCCACGCCAGACGTCACTAGCCGACTTGGAACAGAAGGTGCCCACTAACTATGAGGTGATTGCCAGCCCAGTTGTGGCCATGTCTTCAGCCCCACCTGAAACCAGCTATAGTGGCCCAGCAGTAAGCAGCAGCTATGATCAAGGCAAGGCTGCTGAGCTGCCCCGGGCCGGGGACCGTAGTGGTGTGAGCCTGAGCTCAGCCTCCACCTACCCCTCTGACTCCCACTACACCAGCCTGGAGCAGAATGTCCCTCGGAACTATGTGATGATTGATGACATCAGTGAGCTGACCAAGGATAGTATCTCCACTACCCCTGATAGCCAGCGACTAGAGCCCCTGGGGCCAAGCAGCAGCGGGCGTCCAGGGAAAGAGCCGGGAGAACCCAGCATCCTTGAGGGGACTGCATTGCCCTGCTGCTACACCAGAGGAGAGGAGGAATCTGAAGAGGACTCTTATGATCCCCGTGGGAAGAGTGGCCATCACCGGAATCTGGAGAGCAATGGCCGACCAGCCAGTGCCCACTACTACAGTGACAGCGACTACAGACATGGAACTCGAGCAGAGAAGTATGGTCCAGGTCCCATGGGGCCTAAGCATCCCTCCAAGAGCCTGGCACCAGCTGCTATCTCCTCAAAACGTAGCAAGCACCGGAAGCAGGGCATGGAGCAAAAGATCTCCAAATTCTCACCTATCGAAGAGGCCAAGGATGTGGAGTCTGACCTGGCCTCCTACCCCTCCCCTGCAGTCAGCAGCAGCCTAGCCTCTCGGGGCAGGAAGTTCCAGGATGAAATCACCTATGGGCTCAAGAAGAATGTGTATGAGCAGCAGAGGTACTATGGGGTGTCCAGTCGGGACCCAGTGGAGGAAGATGACCGCATGTATGGAGGGAGTGGCCGGTCCCGGGTGGCATCTGCATATAGTGGGGAGAAACTGTCCGGCCATGACTTCAGCAGCCGGGGCAAGGGATATGAACGGGAACGGGAAGCCATGGAGAGACTCCAAAAAGCGGGCCCCAAGCCCTCGTCCCTGAGCATGGCCCATGGCCGGTCCCGGCCCCCCATGCGGAGCCAGGCCTCTGAAGAGGAGAGCCCCGTCAGCCCCTTGGGGCGGCCCCGCCCTGCCGGCGGCACCCTCCCTCCTGGGGACACCTGCCCACAGTTCTGCTCCAGCCACTCCATGCCTGACGTCCAGGAGCACGTCAAGGATGGGCCTCGGGCCCACACATATAAGCGTGAGGAGGGCTACATCCTGGATGACTCCCACTGCGTAGTTTCCGACAGCGAAGGTAATGGCAGCCAGGGGTGATTTCTGCAGCCGCTCAGCACCCGGGGGGCCTGCCCGCCCATGGGGCCCTGGGCCCTGAGATGTCCCAGGGGGGCCTGGCTTGGCGCCTCATCCAGTGGGCTGCTCCACCTGCGCCCTGGCCCTGGTTGTGGGGGGGACGGGCTGGGGGCCTAGTGTTAATTGCTTGTGGCTGTGGTGCCCACTCTCTGGTTTCCTTGCATGGCTTCAGCTGGGCCTCCCCCTGCGGCCAGCCCAGGGGTTGATGGTGTTCTGTTTTTGGTCTCTGAAGCGTATCACCTGGGCCAGGAGGAGACAGACTGGTTTGATAAGCCCCGGGATGCCCGCTCTGACCGGTTCAGGCACCACGGGGGCCATGCAGTCTCCTCCTCCTCCCAGAAGCGAGGCCCTGCCAGGCACAGCTACCACGACTACGATGAGCCCCCCGAGGAGGGCCTGTGGCCACATGATGAGGGTGGCCCGAGCCGCCACACCTCAGCCAAGGAACACCGGCACCACAGTGACCACGGGCGGCACTCAGGCCGCCACACTGGTGAGGAGCCGGGCCGGCGTGCTGCCAAACCACACACTCGGGACCTGGGCCGCCATGAGGCCCGGCCTCACCCTCAGCCCAGCCCTGCCCCGGCCATGCAGAAGAAGGGTCAGCCTGGGTACCCCAGCTCCGCTGAATATTCACAGCCATCCCGTGCTCCGTCAGCATACCATCATGCCTCTGACAGCAAGAAGGGCTCCCGGCAGGCCCACTCGGGGCCCACTGCACCACAGCCAAAGCCAGAACCCCAGCTGCAGTCACAAGGTCGGCAGGCAGCTCCTGGGCCACAGCAATCACAGCCGCCACCATCAAGGCAGACACCCTCGGCAACAGCATCACGCCAGCCACAGACGCAGCAGCAGCAGCAGCAGCAGCAGCAGCAGCAGCAGCAGCAGCTACAGCCCCCTCAGCAGGCCCCAGCGCAGGCTCGGCTGCAGCAACAGGGCCAGCAAGCTACCCGGGGCCCAGCCTCTGCTGCCAGCCAGCCAGCAGGGAAGGCTCAGCCAGGCCCCCCAACAGTCACAGGCTCCCAGCCAGCAGGACCGGTAAGTAGGGCTCCAGTGCATGGATCCTACCCAGGGTGTATACTGCGGCCGCAGCTTGGACGTGCCCTTGGTTCCAGGCTGGGCAAGGGCAGAATCCACGGACAGTATCTGAGCTATGGGTTCTGTGTTGCAGCCACGGGCAGAGCAGGCAAATGGCTCTAAAGGGACAGCTAAAGCACCCCAACAGGGGAGGCCTCCTCAGGCCCAGCCACCACCAGGACCTGGACCTGCAGGTGAGCCTGTATTTTGGTGCCCTCGGCCACGGCCCAGAATTCCTGGTCTGCCCTCTCCCTACACCCATGGGCATCCTGAGCTCCCCTGCACTGCCACCCGCACTGCTCCCTGCGAAGGTGCCCAGGGGGCTGCAGACCTTTGCAGTAGGAAACAAGCTTGGGGTTAGAATGAGCCAGTTGGGGTCACCAGCACTGGGGACTTTGGGCCCAGGCAGCTCTGGTCAGGGAACCTGAGTACAGGGCCAGGACCACAGCTTCTTACTGTCTCTTTCCTTCCCCTTCTCTCCTCCCATCTGTCTTTCCATCCTCCTCTTCTCCTTCCTTGCTTTCCTCAACTTCCCTTTTTCTGCCTGCTCCAACCCCTTTCCTTCATGTTCTCTCTCCTCTCTCTCTCTCTCTCTCTTCATTTCTCTCTCCTCCCCCTCACTCTCCAACCTCACAACTGCCTGTATTCAGATTCCCTCAGGGCTGCTCTCCCACTCAAGCCTGTCTCCTGATGGTGGTTTCTTTCCCCCTAGGCATGAAGGCCGGAGCCAGGCCTGGAGGGACCCCAGGGGCTCCTGCCGGCCAGCCAGGCGCCGATGGTGAGAGTGTGCTCTCCAAAATCCTCCCTGGTGGGGCAGCAGAGCAGGCTGGCAAGCTGACAGAAGGTAGGCACTGCCTGCAGCCAGGTCCATGGTGGGCGGCAGCTCCAGGGCCCTACTCTGGCAGAGGTTACGTCTGGGAAATGATTCCAGGCTTGGTCAGCCAGACATAGGCCAGCCTGAACATCCACCTGCTGCTGCCCAGTGGCTCTCTGGGTGGTCCTTGCCCCTTGGGGTGGGCTTGGCTTCACTGTGCCAAATGGCCCCAGCTAGGAAGGAGTCTAGTCCAATTTCCTGATGCCTCTCTTTTTCTTTGTCACAGCTGTCTCTGCTTTTGGCAAAAAGTTCTCCTCATTCTGGTGACCATGCCCTGCAGGGTAAGTATGGGCTGCCTGTACCCAGCCTCCCTTTGCATGGGGGGTCCTGAGGAGTCCTCTAGGAGGAGTCTGGTCTTTAGCAGTGGTGATGTGGCCAGAGCTGCAGTATTCTCTCCTGTGAGTGTGGGAGGAGGAAGAGGAAAAGGAGGAACCCAATGCATAGAGGCCTTAATGTGGGGCCAACTCCACAGGGGTCCTGGGAAAGGGAAGCTAGGGCCAACACTCCCTTGTCCTTCTCCACCACCCCTACCACCCCTCCCGGGGCTCTCACAACTTTGAACTGGCTTTAGTTTGTAGGTAGGGCCCCCTGGGATACAGCTCCTCCTCAACCTTTCTCTGTAAATGCTCCACAGGCTCTTGAAGAGACGAAAGGAGATGATATCATTGCTGTGGAAAAATCTCTGGAGTCAGAGGCCTGGGCACAGCTCTGGACTCTGCGTATAACAGTGAGTGTCAGGTCCAGGGTAGGGCGGGGCAGAGGAAGGGGTGAAGGTCCAAGGCCTGGCTGACCAGACCCATGTAGCTCCTACAAATGTGAGCTGGGAGGAGGCTGGTAGACTTCCTTCAGCTGTGATGGGCCTCGCAGCTACCCGAGGGCCAGAGACCACCAAGCTGGCTGAGATGACTCAGGCAGTAACCTCAGGGAAGGACCCAGCAAAGCCAACCGTCTCCCACAACTTCGGGTCTGTGTTCTGGGCACTGATTCCAAAGCCCTTTCCCTGAGGCCTCGTGCTGGTGACTTTGCTCCAGACAGTCTGGTGAGGCCTGAGTCCCCAATGCTGCAGACCGGAGTAGCCATGAGCATGAACTTAAAACACTGTTGGCTTTCACAGGCTGAGCTCATGACCTGCAATATGGAAGAGCAAAATGAGAAGTGAGGCAGACAGGAAGAGGACAGAGAGGAGAGGGAGGTCACTGGACAGGCAGTCTCAGCCCCTAGCCAGGTCAGCCCAGGGAGAGAGTGGAAGGGCCTCTGCGCAGGGGCCATGGCTCTGCCTGGGCTGCAGTGGCCAACACGGGATGAGAGGCCTTCTCCTGGAACCCTCTCTGGTCCCAGCCCAGCCTCTGTGGCAGAGGAGGAGGTAGCGCATCATCCAGGATGGCAGGGAGGGTAGCCTGGCTAGTGGCGCTGCTCCGTGCACGGCCAAGGGCCACCTTCTACCATTCCATAACCCTGGGGCCTTCTCCCTCCCCTTCCTTTGCCACCTCTCAGGTTGAGTTTAGAGGGTTGTGTACTTCTCGTGGTGAGCAGGCAGGTGTGTGGCAGGGCCAGAGAGTCAGCGAACAAATCACAAGGGAGCCCAGGCCAGGGCTGCTTGTAGGAAGGAGCTGGGTGTAGTGGCAGAAGGGCTGCCTGTCTCTGGAGGAACAGTGGGGGCCCTAGAAACGTCCGGTCTCTCATCCACTTAGCCGTTTATTCCACAAATGTTTGTCAAGTCCTAGGCAGGTGCCAGGCCCTGTTCCAGGTGCGAGGGATACAGCAGGAGATAAAACCAGGTCCCTGCCCTCCAAAGTGGACAGTCCATTTATGGGGGACAGAGAAAAAATAAGTTAAAAAAAACACTAAAGGTTAAAAGGTAATTTCTGAAGGTGGTAAGTGTTATGAAGCCAGTGAAGCAGGGTTGTGGGGCAGGGGGTCTGCTCTAAAGAAAGTAGTCAGTGTGAGGTAAGGCTTGAGGCGGGACGATGTTGGGATGGGACAGGTGGGCCTTCAGGCCAGACAAACGGCCGGCAGAGCCAGAGCCACAGCAAGGGGAGAGATGGTCAGGGTGAAGTCTGAGGGGGTGAGAGCCAGCTCGGGTGGGCTTTGTAGGCCAAAGTAAAGAGCCTGGAATTTGTTTTAATTACAGTAGCCACAGTGCAGCACCCCCAGCATTCTTCCTGCCTTCACCCCACTATAGCGGGCTCCCTGCTGCTTTCCCGCCCAGCCGGATGTTTCCTTGAGTTGCCCTGGAACAGATGTGAAATCAGAAATTGTGCTGAAGGGAAGGAAGGGCAGCCCATGGGCTGGGTTCACGGCAGAACCTACCTTGGGTTTAGGGCTAGGGCTGTGTCACTGAGGAGCAAAAGGAACCATGGGCGTGGTTCTATTCTGTGTCCTGCCACACAGCCTGGGTGGGCCAGTGACACCACTAACTTTGTAGTTAAAGGAATCTCCCTCAGGTTCTGGTATCTGGCTAATGACTGGGCCACACGGCCAGCACTTCTCTGAGTGCCCATCTCCTGGTGTCTTCTATGGCCATTTCAGAAGCGGGCTGGGAGAGGTGGGCCATTTTAAACAAAATCCCATCTCCCTCACGCTCAAGCAACTTATGTTATATTCAAGAAATGTCCCTTCCTGGCCACCTGGATACGCCTTGCTTCCTGTCCTTGTCTTTGTGACCTCAAAATTGCCCAAGCACCCATCTCCCCAAGACTCAATGGGTAGGGACCCCCTGGGTGAGGAAAAGTTGGTCCATCAGCACATGGGCAGATCACCAAGAGGAGGGCAGGGATGGAAAGCAGCTGTCCACAGCTCTTGACAAAATCCTTCTTTCTTTCCTTCTTTCCCCCTTCCTCTTTTTCTCCTCTAAGCATCTGCAATCTGGCAAACCCTTGGCCCAAAGACTCACACGAGGTGGGACGTGGCAGGCAGGCCTCCGTTGAGAACGGGATGTTTTCTAACAGCAGCTGTCTGGGTGAAGCATCTGCTGGACACGTTGAGACCACTGGCCCCGGGGGACCCGTGATTGTCTTTCCAGAGACACTGCTCTCCTCAGGGCGCCACCTTCAAGGAATAGCCTTCGCTGGGAGGGAGGAGCCCTCTCCGGACACCCTGCCACCTCGGCAGTCCTGCTGCTCTTCCCACAGCCGCCTTTCTGCGGCCCGGCCAGCCAGGCTTCCTATGCGTTATACACAGAGTTTGGGCACAGGCTGCCTCTTTTTGACGGACACTGCCCTCCCTCCACGATGCCAGAAGTTTTTCCACAGCCTTGGAGAGGGGCTTTGACTGAGGGCTGGGGGCCCCGGGCTCCGTTTCCTTCACATTCCAGCTGGCCCGGATCCCTCTGTGGCCACAGGGCCCTGCTCCCCTCACCCTGCCCTCTGGGTGACATCGGAGCAGACTTCCATGTGGCCAGCATGGGGTTGGGAGAACTTTACAAATATTAGGACCTAACACTGTCTCATCGCTGAAATAAGAGGCCATAGCACCGAAAAGCAGCGTGGGCACTGGCTGAGGCTTCTCCCAGCCCATGGGTGGCAGCATGCTAGCACGCCTGCCACCATCTCAAAGCCATCCGCCCCCCCCCCCGCCCCCCCCCGAACTCCCCAGCCATTGTGAGCATCCCAGCGACACCGCCATCATCTTGAGCAGCCAGCTCCTTGTTCATACACCTGGGGATTTCTTTTGATTTCAAGAACAGCCTTAATCATTTCAGTTTGATTTACGTGTATACCTCATAAGCAGTTTTCTTTTGTTTCTCTTTCTCCCCCTTCTTTTTCTTTGCTCGCCTCCTTGCCTCTCCCCTCCACCACCACCTGTGACCGATGGTTTGGTTTCCTCTCTGCTCTGCCCCTGATCAGCACAGGGAGAATGTTGACTCAGAAGCAATAGGGGGCAGCAGGCCACCAAGAGCACAACCCCAGGGCGAGGTCTAGGAAGGCCCCTCAGCCCGCCTCTGTTTACTGTGCAATCCAGTCCTTCTTAAGCCATCACCAGTGGGCATGCTCAGAGCAGAGGGGCCAGGGCTTCTGCCATGCGAGGGCAGGGCCCAGAGCCCTGTGCTGGGGAGTATGGCACCGTCCACCCACCTGGCATACTGGGCGGCATTCCTCCCCAAGGCCCTTACCTTGGGGGCCTCCCTTCCTCTTGGGCACCCCCACCAGTCTCATCTCTAACGTTCTATGCAATGAAATATAAACCCTCAAAGACAACTGTTAATATTTAATAAATTCCATGTTATGTATAAGGAGTTAATTGCAAACATGCAATTGAGAAACTGGATAGATAAGCTCATATCAAACACCGCCCCCCCCCCCCCGCCCCCTGCTCCCACTGTGTGTGTGAAATTCTCAGTCTGTGGCATGTTTGACCTGTGGCAGGACTCGCTGCTGCCAGGTGAGTCACCGCCTGTCCTGCAGTGGAGCATGCACAGCTCGCAGCCTTTTTGCACGATTTCATCCATTTTAACTGCTCCACCCTCTTGCTTGGGAGTTCTTTTTGCCTCAGAACCTCTCCTTCAGGAGTGCTTCTAGCTGACTTCTGCACGAGCTAGTGAGGACCTGCTGGAATTGTTGCCTGAGCGTGCAGGCTGCGGGGCGGGCAGAGCAGGGCCTCGCACACCTTGCAGGTTTCTCGGACCAGGATAGCAGGTGAAAAGAAGCCTTTGGAGTAGACATGCTGCTGGAGCCCACACAGGAGTGTGTGGGTGAACATTCTGAAGGTTTGCTGTATGATTTCCATCTGTAAGTCACTCCCCCTCTTATCCCATCCCTGAGCCAGAGGCGTCTGGCCACCCCTTTCAGTGGGACGTGGCTCAGGCACAGAGCTGGGCTGTGTCTTTGGCCAGAGACACAGAGGCAGGGTCTGGCTATGTCCTAGGGACCCCAGATCCTGACTGTACCTGCTCCATGCCTCTTCTTTGTAGCTCGGTGGGGGCTCCAGGATCTGTGAGCCAAGAGATCTAGGCTGGGACAAGGGGATCAGCAAGTGCTCAGTAAGAGCTAGGTCTCTGGCACTTGTGGCAAGGACAGCTAACAATGTCGTCTTGGACCAGAGCAGGTGTTCACGTAGACAGTGGCTTCACGCTGAGTTTCTTGGGAAGCTTTTCAATAGCAAAATTCACAGAAGGTTCTTTTGTAACCCTCTTTCCATCTGTCTCCAGGACCTAAACTCCCTGCCCCCCCTCATCTCTGAAGCCCAAGTATCGCACTGCTTGTCAGCTTCTCTATGACTGAGCCGGGAGTGCAGCAGGCAGTGGCTGTCCAACCCCTCGAGGCCTGGCCTTCCTCCAGTTTGCTCTGGTTTGCACCATGCATTTCTCAGGGGTCCACATTTCTCATACTTTCCTATAAGGTCTACACAGCCCTTCAGAGGGGGATCCTGGCCTACCTCTGGCAGCTGTGGATGGGGCAGGAGGCTGTTGACCTCTGTTTTGGGCCTGTGACCCTGGTCCTCCTGGATTTGGGCTTCGCCCATCCCCCAGGACACCTGCCTCATCCCAGCGATCAGGCCTGGGCTGTAAGAGCCCCATCTGAGCCAGGGCTAAGGGAGGCCACTATTCATCACCTTTGACTACCCAGGGCCAAGTCTGTGTGGGGATGTGCCTGTGGCTGGACATATGGGGGACCAAGGCAGTAATCCTTCCCACTAAAGGCCAGGGGGTGGGACCAGGAACAGGGAGCAAGCAGGGAGAGGACAGCAGGTCAGCCTCCATCGGGCCCAGTCTTAGGCTCTACAATGTTGACTTTCCAGCAAATTTCCTTTGTGACCAAGCCTTCTGAGTTTGAAATTTCTGACATCTGCCACTCCCCATTGTACCCCCAGGACACATCTGTTTCCATCACCCCTTGTGAAGGTGGCTGGAGCAGGCCCCTCTGGGCCACAAGTGTCCCAGCCCTTGTGTAGATGCAGCTGTGACTCTGGAGGCACTGCAGCCAGAGACGGAGGGACCAGCCTTTGGTACCTTGGCAGTGGGGGAGCATCGAGCCCATCTCCAAATGGGCAGAGTTTCTGGGATGTGATCTAGGCCTTCTCCATACCTGCTTCCCCAGTGTCATGAGCAAGGGCATTGTCTCTGCCCACTCCAGGGCCTAATGCACTCACTTCACAGCGACAGTCCCCTCCCACCCACCCACTTAGTCCTTGGGAAGAGAATGTGGTCTCAGGGCCCATGATGAGAGGGCAGCAGTGGCAGTAACTATGGCCTGTCTTGTGGAACCTGTGTGGAGTTTTCTAGGCAGATCCTTTGCCATGGCAGCATGGCCCTTCCCCTGCCCTCATGCCACCCTCCCCCCATCTGTAAATACTTGTCATCGTGGACTCCGACAGGGTCAGAGGGACAGGCCTGACCAACTGAAACTCCTCAGAGATATCATCTCTGTCTCCCTGGGTACCAGCAGCCCTGCTGCCACGTGCACTGGGGTGGCGCTGGAGAGCCATGGAAATCGTGAGATAACTGTGTGTGTATGCATGTGAACAAGCGTGTGAATGTGTATGTGTGTGCGTGTCTGCCCCACTCAGCCTCTGGGATCAAATCAGCTCCTGCTCTCCAAGCGCAGTGCCCTGGAGAGTGGTGGCTGCCCAAAGCCTTTTCTCTGCTAGCTTCCATGTCTTGTTTTTGCTTTCCCCTCACTCCTTCCCTCCCTCCCTTCTTGCCTCTCTCCCTTTCTTTCCTTCTCTCCTTGGAGGGGGGGAAGAGTGCTGTACAAAGTGAAACAAACAAGTTTACAGTTGTAAGTGCAATGACCCGAGTCCTCCACATGACCTTGTGAATTGTGTGCCGTCCTCCTGTGCTCTGTGAGAACTCGTGGTACTTCAGTGTCCCTCCCCCTGTATTGTGACAAGGTAATTCTGTGGTATCAGAATAAAAGGACTTGATATAAACAACCTACAGACTGTCTCTGGGATGGTTTCTGAAATGGTAAGACTTAGCCAGAGGAACAAAGCCTCAAACTTGTGACAGTCCTGTTTACAGTTAAAGGGAGAAGAGTAAAAGGGGTATGTTGTAGAAGTGTTGGCAAGGCCACAGCTAAGTCTACACCAAGCTGGCCAAAAACAACGGGTCCTCCACAAACAAGCTCAGGGCAGTTCCCAGGTTTGGACCTGGAGGGAGCAGTTAGTTCACTGTGCAGGTGTTGAGGGATGGTGCCTCCAAGGCGGGTGTGTCCAGGCTGTGCCTCTTTCTGGCCCCGGTTCCTGGTTAGCCAGGTGAGCAGGTGCTGCCCCCTGGTGCTGCCCACAAGCACCACACCTATCTACCTTGCTATGTCAACTCCCAACCCCTCAACTCTTGCAGGCTGCCAGACCCAACAGCATGGGTGAACCTCCTTACTAGAGTAACCCAGAGCTGCTAGAAAATTCTTAAGATACAGATAAAGGAAAAGAGTATCAGCCTCACCTCTGACCTTCCTCCAGAGTTAGTATGTTAACATATGTCCTTACTTCCTGTTTTTCTTTTTCATTTTAAACAGAAGCCAGAAGGTGCAGTACCTTCTGTTTTCTAGCCTCCTGTTTATTTCTACATGTTCATCCCAGGTACTTAGACGTTTATTCTCCAATGCCCAGCCTCCAGAGAGTTGCATGATGAATTTATAGCCAGTCTACAGTACACACCCTGCAGGCTGGGCACCACAATCCCGATTTTCCTTAAAATAATAAATAACACTGTGATGAACATCTTAGTTTTCAACCTTTCCACTCAGCTTGGTGGTTGCGGTCACTCTTTCCTCTCAGTTCTGGCCTTGACAGGCTTGTACAAACTCGGTGGTCACAAGTGCAAGTGGCCTCAGAAAGTAGGGACTGTTCTTACTTAACTAGTCCAATGTGGTTGATGGGGAAGGGGAAGCTGCAGTCCAGGCAAGTGGGGATCTCAGAGGCAAGGCAGAGTGCAGGAAGCCTGGTCCCTGAGGTGTGGAAGACCACCCAGGCTCAGGGTATATGGAGTAGGGGACATCCCTACTAGCCTGACTGCTGCCCAGTGTCTCCCGCCCTCCTCTGCCATCATAACCCACCCAGTCCTGTGCCACTGCACTGAGGGAGCCTACCTGCCCAGGTTCTCCTGTCCACGGGAAGTTTTCTGGTTCTGGGTGCGGCCTGACCCCCATCAGGCCCTCTGCACCCAAAAGTTTTGGATGAGGCCTGGGGAAGTAAGATCCACCCACCCTCTCATGATCCCCAGTAAGGTGCCACTGAGCAGGGCGGTTGAGGGCTGCAACGACAGATAGCTCTTAGAGTAAGCCTGGTGGCCGATAAGCCCAGGCGACACCCGGAGAGCTCAGCATCCGCCCTTCTTTAACCCGCACCCCAGGGCTCTGCGCGCTCCGCCACAGGAGTGCACCTCGGTCTTTCTCTCCGCATCTACCTGGGAGCCCCTCCAGAACAGGGACTGGTACCTGCTGGTGAATGTTTGCTTCGTAATGGACCAGGAGGAACAGTCAGCCCCAGGGCCGCAGAAGATGCCTGCTGGGGCCAGCTTCAGCCCCTACCTCGCCTCTCCTGGACACGCCCTCTTCGCCTTTTCGTGGATCCGACCCTTATTTGGCTCTGCCCCGTCCCGCGCCGCCCTTATCTTCAAAGATCTGTTGATCCGCGTCCCCCCCACCCCCCCAAGGCCCTGTCCTTCTTAGGGTCCACCCCCGTCCGACCTAGCTTCTTTCACCTCACTGCCTATTCCCGACTCAGACCTCACCTCCTCGCTCGAGCCACGTAACTGCTCACAGGCCCCGCACTGCCTACAGATCGATCCTGTATTCCGTTTCCTAGAGCCAGCCCCTCTACTCAGAGACTTCATTTCCTCCTCTCCTAGTACCAGGTCTGGGATTTGGCCTCAGACCAGTTCGCCCTCCCGGAAACGCCTGTTCCTTTCCTCCAGATACCTGCCCCCACCCTCCCGGACTCCCGGGTCCAAAGCTCAGACGACTCACTCACAGAACTCGCGTCCTCACCCTTGAGGTTCCGCCCCTCTGCTTAGGGTCCTCGCCCATTCGTCAGAACACACGCCCCTCCCACTATGCTCGGTGGCTCAACAGGCGGGGCCGTTCCTGGCTCCGCCCCCCTGAGCCTCACTTCCGGGCGCCAGCACGCGCCGCCCCGTCCCGCCCCGGCGGCCGAGCGGTATCATGGAGCGCCAGGTGAGGGCTCGGCCCGCGGTGCCCGTGGCCCCTGCAGCCCGAGCCGGGCCTGACCCTGGTGTGTCCCCTGCGCAGGTGCTGCTGAACGAGCCCGAGGAGGCGGCGGCGCTGTACCGGGGTCTTAGCCGCCAACCCGCGCTGAGCGCCGCCTGCCTGGGCCCGGATGTCACCACGCAGTACGGGGGCCGCTATCGGACGGTGCACACCGGTGTGTGTATGGAGGGGAATCGAGTGGCAGGCCCATTCCGGGGCCGTGCGCTCTCGTGGAGAGAAGGGAGATGTGGAGGGCTTTATGCTTGACAGTGCACACGAGTGTGTGGAAGAAGACAGGGCTTGGAGAACGTGGACTTAGGGGTGGGAGGGTGCACCCCTCAGAGGACCCTACATACAGGTGTATGGGGGACGCTGCTCGGTGTGTTCTGGCATGGTGCCCTTGATTGCATGAGTTGAGCGTGTGGGAGTAGAATTCAGACCGGGATACATGGTGTGGGCCTTGTAGGCTCACCTCCTCAACCTATCCCCTACACGTGCCAGGTTCCTGTCAAGTTCTAGAGTGAAGGTGGTGGTTACTGGGAGCAGTAGTGATTTCTCTCTTGACATGCCATCGGCTCAGGCCTACACCTGAGTTGTGGCCAAGTGTTGTCCATCCTGCATCCAGTATATCTGGAGACAGACTGGGGAGGTGGGCTGGGCCTTCCTAGGGTGGGGGCAGTGTTGAGAGGAGCCTGTACTGGGACTGGTCAGTCTTGTTAGCAGTCTCATGCCTGTCCTCACAGAGTGGACACAGAGGGACCTGGAACGCATGGAGAACATCCGATTTTGCCGCCAGTACCTGGTGTTCCACGACGGGGATTCAGTGGTGTTCTCAGGGCCTGCAGGCAACAGTGTGGAGACCCGCGGGGAGTAAGTTTGAGGGAAGAAGCTTGTGGGCAAAACCATAGCCATCTGCAAACCTTTTTTTTTTTTTTTTTTTTTTTCAACGTTTATTTATTTTTGGGACAGAGAGAGACAGAGCATGAACGGGGGAGGGGCAGAGAGAGAGGGAGACACAGAATCGGAAACAGGCTCCAGGCTCTGAGCCATCAGCCCAGAGCCCGACGCGGGGCTCGAACTCGTGGACCGCGAGATCGTGACCTGGCTGAAGTCGGCCGCTTAACCGACTGCGCCACCCAGGCGCCCCGACTGCAAACCTTTTATGAAAGCCTTGTGTACCATGTGTCTTGGTGCAGGTAGGGCCCTGAAGGGAGGCCAGGAGCCAGGTTCTTGCCCCTTATAAGCTCAGTAACATGGCCTGATAAGCACTGGAGGCTTTGTCCACATTTGGGCCCGGACTAGAGCCCATGGAGCTTCAGGGAGGCTGGGGAGAGTACAGCCTCTGCACCAGGCAGGAGAGGCAAGGCCAGCTGCCATGGTGGAGCTAGAAGGGCTGCAGGGGCTGATGTGGGACCAAAGTGTCAAGAATCTTGTCTAAGAGGTTGTGGTCAATAAGGGGGCAGGATGGGGCTATCACTGTAGAATCCCGAACTGCTACCTGTGTTCTCTTCAGGCTGCTGAGCAGAGACTCTCCTTCAGGCGCCATGAAAGCTGTGCTGCGCAAGGCTGGAGGCACGAGCCCTGGGGAGGAGAAGCAGTTCCTGGAGGTGAGTCTGCATGAGACCAGGTCGTGGGCAACTGGGGGCTCAGTCCCACAGATGAGGTTCTGTTGTGGGGAGGGGGACAGGTAACCTGATGCCCAGATGTCCTCAGGTCTGGGAGAAGAACCGGAAGCTCAAGAGCTTCAACCTGTCGCTGCTGGAGAAACATGGGCTTGTGTATGAGGACGGTGAGACAGCTGGCTGGTGAGCAGACAGGGTGGACAGGAGGGGCAGCCATAGCCCAGGGCTCCCCCTGATCAGCCTTCCTTGCACCCAGACTGCTTTGGCTGCCTGTCCTGGTCGCACTCGGAGACACACTTGTTGTATGTGGCAGAGAAGAAGCGCCCCAAGGCTGAGTCCTTCTTTCAGACAAAAGCCTTGGACATCAGTGGCAGCGATGATGAAATGGCCAGGCCGAAGAAGCCAGACCAGGCTGTCAAGGTGCTCATGTTCATGGCCAGTCCAAGAAGGCCCTTCTGGGCAGCCTAGGGCTCAGCGTGCTCCCTGCCCACATTGTGCCTGCCAGAACTGGGGGAGGTGGGGGGGGGCGCTGACTTCTAGGGGGCAGGCAAGACAGGCTGGGCATTGAGTGTCTTGTGTTCTTAGGGGGATCAGTTTGTGTTTTATGAAGACTGGGGAGAAAACATGGTTTCCAAAAGCACTCCTGTGCTCTGCGTGCTGGATGTTGAGAGCGGCAACATCTCTGTGCTTGAGGGGGTCCCTGAGAGTGTGTCCCCTGGACAGGTTAGCACTGACTTGGCCTACCCCACTCCTGGAGTCTGGGGGGCCCTGCTTGAGCCACTGCTCCTTGTTCACACTTGCCCTGGGGTTTTGTTTACAGGCATTCTGGGCCCCTGGAGACACAGGTGTGGTGTTTGTAGGTTGGTGGCATGAGCCCTTCAGGCTGGGCATCCGCTTCTGCACCAATCGCAGGTGAGGAAGCAGAGCAGGACAGGGGGCCTCACAGCTCAGGCTGGTTCTGAAGCTGAGTGTCTCTCTGGTGGTTCCAGGTCAGCCCTTTACTACGTGGACCTCACCGGGGGTCAGTGTGGTAAGTGCTGGTGCCCACCTGTGCTTTGTTGATACACGCTGGCCTTGCCAGCCTACATGATGCTCACATTTTCATCTGGTCTAGAGCTTCTCTCAGATGACTCTTTGGCTGTGTCCTCTCCCCGGCTGAGCCCAGACCAGTGTCGCGTCATCTACCTGCAGTACCCATCTCTGGTCCCCCATCATCAATGTAGTCAGCTATGTCTGGTGAGCTGGAGGTGGGCGGGGAGTGGTCAGCAAGAGGAAGGGATGGTGGATGAGAGCAGAAGGGTCAGCTTCATCTCCTCATGGGCCCCTCATGGGCACCCTTCTGTCCTGGGTGCCGTGATGGTGTGAGTTCTGCCTGTCTTCCCAGGGCCAGTCCCTGGAGGCTAAGCATGCTGGCATGGTGGGGGGGGGCTTTGCTGTCAGGACTCACCACCTTGGAGCACCCTCTGTCTACGAGAGTGCTCCTCCTTTTTCTTCTCATCGGCCAGGCTCTGCAAGGGGCTAGGATAAAGTGTGCAGTTAGAGTCTTAGTCCTTCCCCAAGAAGAGCTCTGGGCTCCCTGTGAAAGTCAGAGGCCCCTCCAGATGTCTGTCCAGGTCACCAGAAAGGAGATACATTGGGCTTGTCTCAGGTCCTCCCCTCCCCTGAAGCTACCCAGGGTTATCAGAGAAGAGGATGGGTACAGAGCTCTGTGCCCTCAGGACGCTGCCAGTCCCTTGGTGGGCCTGACCAGGGTGTTCTCTTGCAGTACGACTGGTATACCAAGGTGACTTCAGTGGTGGTGGACGTCGTGCCTCGGCAGCTGGGAGGTAAGGGATGTGTCTTTGGATGCAGTGAAGCCTGCAGTTCTGTTTTCCCTCCATCTGTCATTTGCATGCAGGGCCAGCTGCCTCAGCTCTTCTTTCCTGGGTTCTGTCTGAAGTATCCCTCCCTGTCGGGCCAGCCCCATGACCAGCCTGCACAGGGAGTGGGGCCATCACCATAGGGAGCGGTTCTGATAGAAGGAAGTCAGCTGGACCAAAGCTGAGATCAGAGTGGCCCAAGCTGGCAGGGGATTTAGATGGTTTCATCCCCGTGCTGCAGCTCCTCGGTAGACCTTATGTTTCCAGTGGCTGGTTAAATCCTCTGTTCCAGTGGGGTCTCAGAAAGTGCACTAGGTTGGAATGTCCTACTTGAAATGCTCCAAGCTCAAGGGTACTGCATTGTTCCACTCCCAGTCCCCACCCTAGCGTTTGTCCCATCCAAGCCTTTGAGTCAGTGGGGTCTCTGGGTGGGTGGCTCTTGGCCAACAGGGTCTGGTCACAGTCTCAAGTGTTCACTGCTTTGTTTGGGATCCTGAACCATCCCAAGGACCTGAGGGGTTATAGTCTCTTTGTTCAGGACACCTGCTCAGTTCCAGGGGTCCAGTGAACAAGATATGTTGTCTTTATCTTCTTTTGGGGTTGCAGGGATACAGTGGTGGGGATCTGGTCTGAATCCCAGCTCTGTTCCTTATTAGCTATGGGTCCTTGGGTGGTGTCCTCACCTCTTTGAGCTTCATTTATTATCTGTGTGGGGATGGATCTGTGCTTCTTTATAGCATTGTACTGAGGGTTAAATGAGTGATGTTGAAGTATGGAATTTATTCAGCCCTCTTTGCCAGGCACTCTGCTAAACACCATCATGGACAGAAAGGTGTCATCTTGGTTACAGCACTTGGTCCCTATCAGAGACCCAATAAGAGCAGTTCATAGGAGAGCCAGTGCTTTTCTTCCAAGCAGCTATGGTTTCTCTCAGAAGCTCTTGAACTCTGCCTCTCCTGGGTCCTCAGAGGTGTCCACCCCCAGCCCCCTCTTCAGGCACCCCCTCATCACCTAGGGTATCCCCATGTGTAAGACTGCCATTCTGTCACAGCTGCAGGGGCCTCTTGTGACTTCCTCAGCAGCCCAGCCTGCCTCATAGTCTTGACCTCCCATACCTCCACTGCCAGATATAGCCCTCAGCCCTCCCATCTTTGCAGAGGACTTCTCTGGGATCTACTGCAGCCTTCTGCCTTTGGGATGCTGGTCAGCTGACAGCCAGAGAGTGGTTTTTGACTCAGCTCAGCGTAGCCGGCAGGTAAGGGGCCCTGTGTTGAGAGGCAGACTCTCTGACCAACCTCCAGGAGCCCTGGGCCTGGGGCATAGCATATGCACACTGCTAGCTGGAATTCCTAGCCATAAGGTCTTGCGAGTCCCTTCCCTGCCTGCCCCTGTCCTGGACTTACTTTTTCTTGAGGAGGCTGCTGCCTGCCCTGGTGCCCCACGACAGAACCCTTGGCCTTTCCTCCTGAGGCAAATGTGTGATTCCCCTTCTCCCAGGCATTTCCAGCTGGAGAACAAGGGGGCTGCCACTAGGGTGGGTCCCCAAACACTATACAGGGAATTGACAGAGATGGGACAGAGGCTTTCTCCCAGGAATTGGGTGGAGACACCTACAGTGTGCCAGACTTTTGAGTGTGATATCATTTGTTCCTCGTGCTACTTCAGGGGCTCGGAGGCATTCCTTGCCTTGCCCAGAGTCAGGCAGCAAGTTGTGATGGGGCTGGGATTTGAGTCCAGGCCTTCAAGCCACTACTTACTGCACTGAGGAGCTGTTGCCATAATTGCTTACAGCCCTGCCCTGGCCCACAGGTCCCTAAGAGAGGAGGTGGGAGAGGGACTCATAGGGCTCTTGGATGTGGTGCCACATGTGGGCTCCCCTTTGCTTCAGGACCTGTTTGTTGTGGACACCCAGATGGGCACTGTGACCTCCCTGACAGCTGGTGAGCAGGGCTGGTGAGCAAGCCAGCCAGGCCAGGGGTGGGACTGGGACTCCAGCACATGGGGCAGTAGTGGCACTCTGGGCCACTCTGCACCGCTGACTGTTCTGCAGCCTTTACTGCATCTCTCAAGGACCCTGACCATGCAGGACCTTCCCAGCCAACAGACTGCCTCCCTTCTCCACTCTGCTCTGCACATCCCGGCCCTGCTTCCGCACACCCCTGCTCCTCAAACCTACAAAGTTTTCTCTTGCCAAGATCTGCCAGAGTCATCCTTCCCTGGCCTCCAAAACCTCGGAGGCGGCTCTGCCATCCCAAGGCCCATGAGGAACCCTGTGTTGGCTCCCTCATCTTCCTCTTATGTGGGCCTGTGACGCTGCCACTAAAATGTCTTTTGAGTTCTATGCCTGCCCTGACAATAGTCATTCCTCCACAAAGCTTTCAAAGTATTGTTCCTAAACTGTATTGCATGATACACTCCCTGCTTAAGAATCTCCTTGGACCCCACTGCCCAGAATCAGCAGCACTCCAACCCCCCAGGCCTAGCTGCCAGCCTTGAAGACTATAGTCATTAAGTGGTGGGTGGACGTGCCATGGAAGTCTGTTGTGTCCCCAGATCTGGCAGTCCCTGGGCTTAGTTAGCATCTGCTGGATGAACAAGGGACTAAGCAGGAGGCTCGCCCATGGCTATGTGCAGTAGGGTGTCCTTTTGTGGGTGTCCCTTTGCTTCTCAAGGTAAAAGGGACACCTTGGAATACAGCCACCAGCCTGGGACTCTGGTTATGCAGGGAGTGGGTGGGAAAGGTGGTAGCATCTGCCTTCTCCAGGGGGGTCTGGTGGAAGCTGGAAGCTGCTGGCAATTGACCGGGACCTCATGGTGGCACAGTTCTCCACGCCCAGCCTGCCCCCAAGCCTGGTGAGTGTTGGTGGGCCCCAGACCAGGAGGTGAGGGTTCTGAGTAGGCAGAGCTCTCTAGGTCAGAGAACTGGCCTGAGTCTGACTATGGCTGGTTAGCATTTGAGAGACCAAGACGCAGGCCCAGGATGGTCCACAAGGTCTGGCACCCACTGGAACTACCAGGTGTAGGTCTGCTCTATAAAGAACAGGGTGCCTGGGAAAGTGGCCAATACTCTGACGTAGCAGAGCACAAGGAGACAGTAGAACCTAAAGGCTCAGAAGGGAGGTGTGTGCGTGTTTGTGCCTCTGTATATACCAGCTCACAACAGGAGTCTCTCTGGAGGATGTACCCTCTGGAGGTGGGTAGAAGGCCCAAGAATAGTGAGAGCTGCCCACCTCCCACCCTGGGCAGAGGTGGAAGGGCAGGGAGGCAGCCAGACCACCTATGACACACTCTTTCCCCTTGGCAGAAAGTTGGGTTCCTGCCTCCTGCAGGGAAGGAGCAGGCAGTATTGTGGGTGTCCCTGGAGGAGGCTGAGCCTATTCCGGACATCTCCTGGGCCATCCGGGTACTGCAGCCACCGCCAGAGCAAGAGAATGTGCAGTATGGTGAGCTGGGCCATGGCAGAGGGACACCTTCTCCAAGTTCCCCAGCACACGGCTTCTGTGGTCACTGTTCTTGCCTCCGGTCTCACATTGTGGGGTTTCTTGGGATTACCTCTAAGAGGTTTTCTGTTCCTCTTAGGCATGGTTATGGGGAATAGCATCTGGGTATCTGGACACCTACTCTGGGTATCAGGGCTGGGCATCACCAGGCCAAATCTTCTGCAGTAGGGAAACTCAAAGGCTCAAAGAAGACAGGCCTTATTTGAGGTCTCTGGCCACCCCTCATCGAAAATGCTGTTCCAACTGATTGGGGTCCTTGACTAGGGCAGGAGTGTGACTCCTGGGGTCCAAGTGTCTCAGTGCAGGCTACCTTGGCCAGATCACTCTTCCAGAGGTCAGCCCCAGCTACAGCTACAGCTCAGGTAGCTGCAGCTACAGCTCAGGAAGCCCCTGGGCAGCAGGACTGGCTCTGCTGACTGCCGTCTTTTCCCTGCAGCTGGCCTTGACTTTGAAGCAATCCTTCTACAGCCCAGCAACTCTCCAGATAAGACCCAAGTGCCCATGGTCGTCATGCCCCATGGTAGGCACCTGGTCTAGGAGCCCCTGCCCTCTCATCACTCGTCCTAGCTGGCTCTTTCACCCTCTGCTCCATGTCTGCAGGGGGACCCCATTCATCCTTTGTCACTGCCTGGATGCTGTTCCCAGCCATGCTTTGCAAAATGGGTTTTGCAGTACTCTTAGGTGAGTGAGCAGGGCACTGTGGCGGTGGTAAGGCTGTGGAGGGTGATGGAGTGGTCTGGTTTGTACAAGCATCATAGGTACCACCCTAGTCTCCAGGCTTCCCTGCAGCCTGGACCTGGCAACCATCACCAGGAACTGGCGTGGCCCAGCCTCAGGCTCCATGGGGACTTCCATGGAAAGTGCTGTGGTCACTGGGCAACAGCCTCAAATCTCTTGGCCCCTTCGCCTTGACAGTCTGTGGTACAGCTGGCCTCAAAGCCTACTTCACAGATGGGTGAAAAGAGTGTCCAGAGGGCTGGGAATGTCCCTTAATCACCCTGTCTGGTTCCTCTCTGGCTTCCAGTGAATTATCGTGGCTCTACGGGTTTTGGCCAGGACAGCATCCTCTCCCTTCCCGGCAACGTGGGCCACCAGGATGTGAAGGATGTCCAGGTAGCAGGGGCTGGGGGGTAAACCGTTAGGGTGTGCTCCATTCAGCTGGGTGGGCAGCTGGCTGCAGCACGCTCTGCCCCACCCTGTAGTTTGCAGTAGAGCAGGTGCTCCGGGAGGAACACTTTGATGCTGACCGAGTAGCTCTTATGGGTGGTTCCCACGGTGGCTTCCTCTCCTGCCACTTGATTGGTCAGTATCCTGAGACCTACAGTGCCTGTGTAGTGAGGAACCCTGTGATCAACATTGCCTCCATGATGGGCTCCACTGACATCCCTGACTGGTGAGTGTGCTCCACAGGTCCCTGCCCTTCTCTGTCTCACCTCATACCCCCATGGAGCCCCTACATGCTTCAGGGCTCCTGGGGCTGCATCAGCGCAGTCTCTTGCAGGTGCGTGGTGGAGGCTGGCTTCCCCTACAGCAGTGACTGCCTGCCAGACGTCAGCGTGTGGGCTGAGATGCTGGACAAGTCACCCATCAAGTATACCCCTCAGGTATACATCCCTCCCTCTGCCCAGTGTGCTGCCAATCTGTCCAGAGCCTTGGGGCCCTGCTCACTACCACTCCCCACATCCCCAGGTGAAGACACCGCTACTACTGATGCTAGGCCAGGAGGACCGGCGTGTGCCCTTCAAGCAAGGCATGGAGTATTACCGTGCCCTCAAGGCCCGGAACGTGCCTGTTCGGTGAGTGCATCAGGACGGCCCTGGCAGCTGGTGGGCAGGTGAGCAGGGAGAGCCGTCCAATCTCAAACATTGCTGCCCGACCACTACAGGCTCCTGCTCTATCCCAAAAGCACCCATGCACTTTCAGAAGTGGAGGTGGAGTCAGACAGCTTCATGAATGCTGTGCTTTGGCTGCACACGCACTTGGGCAGCTGAAGCCATGCCTCCCTGCATGAGCTGGTTGGCATAAGCCACACTTTCCTCTTGGAGAGCCCCAGGGTCTGGCAGATCGGCAAGAGGATTCCTGGGCTCTGGACTCCATGGATGGGTGAGCTGAGGAATGTAGGCTATACAGTCATAATAAATGAGGACACAGAATCTGGTTCCTGCTGGTACTTTGTACCAAGCCATCCCTAACTCCAGCCTCACCCTGGGGGTTGAGAGACCATAGGCTCTGGGTGTGGTAACCTTAAGGACCTCACCTACCTCCAATGTGAGAGGGAGGGGACAGTGAGAGGCTCAGCTGCTGCCTGTCAGGGCCAACTGGGATACTCCCAGGCTAGCTGTCTCTGCAGCAGCTCCTTCTGTTAGAAACTGCCCTACACCACCCTTCTCTTACCACCAATTTGTCTAGGGAACTAGTGAGGCCATGCTCTTCCACAGTGCCCCAGGCTAAGGTAGTCCTAAAAACCAGGTCTCCTAACCCAGCTATGCTGGGCTTGAACCACGTGCATACAGCAACTGATTTCCTAGCAGAGGCTAAGAAGCATCCTGTACAGGTGTAAAGAGGAGAGGCAGCTTTATGTCTGACAACAACCTTTGTTCTCTCTCCAAAGTAAATGGGATTGAAGGCTGGGCCTAGCCCAGCCGCATGACCTTGTGAATCCAGTCCGTAAACACAGAGACACGCATGAAGATGGCTGGCCAGCGGGGCCGGGCGCACACTCGGTTGGGGATTATAATTCCCTCCAGGACCCAGCAGTCATGGGTAAAGCAGGCAAGTGGGCCTCCGTAGTCACCCTGGTAGATGGAAGAACTGGTAAGAGAGCCCTAGGCCAAGGCAGAGACTAGCCCCCTTGTGGATAAAGTAGCCCATTTTCAGCTTCCCAGACCCTCCCTGAGCTGGGAATGGGACCCTGGTACAGACCTCACAGGCTCCCACAGGGGCCAAGAGTCCCTCAGTGCACATCTCACTCTCCCGTATGCGTCCTCGGTGCTTGATGTTACATTCCTGGTTGGAGATGACATTCAGCGAGGCCACATTTAGGACTTTGTTATTCCCTGTACCTACAGTGAGAGGAATGGGAAGGAGAGGGCCTCTGGATAGAATTTGAGGCTAGGCCTCCTGGCCTGGGGTAGTCCATGCCACTGTGCTGTGCTTTTTCTTACCTTTGGTCTCACCCCAGCCTGCGATCTCACACTTGGTACCTGGTGGCACCACATACCTCTCGGGGGGCAGGCAGATGAGTGCCACTCGCTGGTTCAGGGTCACAGGTCTTTAATGGGAAATGAGGGCACTCAGGATGTGAGCCCCCAAGGGTCAGCCCCACCTCACACCTTCTTGACTTGTCACACACCTCTCCAGCTTGAGCAGAACAAGCTGGGAGCCGGAGGGCCCACACACCATCTTGGCCACTGGGACCTGCTGCAGGCCTGGCTCTCCTGGCTGTGGGTTCTGGAACAAGGTGCCCAACCACACCTCATAGCCCACGAGAGGCATATGGCTGGGGGAGAAGCTCTGCTAGATCAGTCATGACACACAGCCTGCTGCCCCAAGGCTCACCTGGGAAAGGTGGCTAAGGAGAAGAGGAGGCAGGGGGGTGGGACTGGGTCCCCAAATCCAAGGGAGGCTCACCAGGAGGAGAAGCACTGCCGGGCCGTCAGTACCCACTGCTCCTTCACTAGGGAACCCCCGCAGAAATGCTGGCCCTGCCTGGAGGAGTAGAGATTAGGAGAAAACCGTGAGTTCTGGGACACAGGCTGGACCTGCCATCTCTTGGCCAGGACCTCTGAGGCCAGGGACAGGTTCCCACTCCCCTGGCATTAGCACGGAGGATATATCCTCAGCTCCTCTCTTGAGGAGAGGCAGTGTGCCTCACCGATTGCGCAAGCTGACTGTCCAGGGCGAGTTCCCAGGCTGGCCCCCCACCACACGCAGCTTGGAGCGCTGCTGGTCCAGGCGGGTCACCCTCTTGCCACACTTCTCAAACACCACCTGGTCTGGAGGACAGGATGGGCCGCGGGAAACTCCCAACTAGATGGAGGCCCCAAAGAGACCCCAACCCACACTTGGTCCAAGTGCATACCTGGGGGCTCCAGGATGGACGGTGGTTGGTCGTCATCTGAAAGAACCAATTCACCTGCGTTGAGGGAGCCAGCCTTCATTGGTGGAGGCTGGGGGCGGGGCCCCGAGGGAGGGTCACTTACCGCAGCGTCGCAGTGCACAGTAGTCGAACGGAGTACCCGGGTCCGTAGTGTAGCACCAGGGCCCATGGCTATCCCTGTCCGGGTTCCGGCAAAAGTTCTCCTCCAGATGCGCGTGGGGGGCAGAGGTGGGTGTGAACCTGAGTGGGCAAGGGAGTAAAATCCTAGCAAGGTAATCCTGACCCTGCCGGGCTCCAGTTGGAGAGGCTACGGCGTACCGCTTTAGGGTTCGGCAGGGGAGGGGCCGGGCGCGCGGGCCGACTCACTGCGGCATGTGTGGCATCTCTGTGGACCAGTGCTGGCACGGGACACCTTTTCGGGTCCTGTTGACCAAGCCGCGGTACTGCTCCCCCACGCCGTGGTAGCAGTCTGTGACGGGCGGGGATGGCTATTGGCGAGTTCTCGCCCCAGCCCTCCCGCTCCAGGCCTCCAGTTTCAGCTTGGGCCTTACCCTCAGGCCGCACGTCGTCGGCGCAGCGCCGGATCTGGTAACAGAAGGCCACGCGCATGCCAGGCCGTGACGTAAAGCACCAAGGCGCTTCCGAGCCGTCGGGGTTCCGGCAGAAGTTCTCCCGAAGGTCCCTGGGCGGGCGCTTCCCTCAGCTCTTGGTGGGGCCCATCCCGCGGGCCAGCCAGCCTTCGGCTGGAACCCCGCCCCCCCGACCCCCGTCTTTCTTCAAGCGCCGCCCAGGACCCCTCTCCTAACGTCCCCGCCGCAGGAGCACGCCCCCAGCGGCGGCCCGCACCTCACTTGCATGCGTATTTCTCCGGAGCAAAACGATGCTGATGGGGGTTCTGCGCGTCCCACCGCTGGCAGGGTACGCCTGCGGCGGTGGTGTTGGCCGTGCCCCTGTAGCCCTCGCCCTTCCCGCGGAAGCAACTGAGCGTCGTGGCCTCGTGGCGCGGCTGTGCCTCCGACCCTTGGATGGACCAAGGCTGGTCGGAGCCTGAGCGGGAGCTGAGACCCGGGCTGGGGCTGAGGCCGAGGCCAACTCCAGTGGGTCCACCTCCGGGTCACGCCCAGTCGCTCCTCTTTCCCCAGTCAGGCCACGCCCCCACGTTTCCTGGGTGCCCTCCCAGGCCCCGCCCCCGTGCCCTACCGCAGCGAGGGAGGTCGCAGAACTCTCGCTCCACCTTCGGGTCGGTGGTATAGCACCAGGGCCGCTCGGAGCCGTCCGGATTCCGGCAATAGTTGTCGTCCAGATCTTTGTCAAGGAACCTGAGGGTGGTAGCAGGGCGTGAACAAAACCCCGGGACTCGGGCACTGGCTGTCCCCTGCTATTTACCTGGTCCAGCCCCTGGAGTCCTGGCCCCTCCCCTAGCCTCGCCCCCTAGGTGCCGAGCCCGCGCACACGTACTTGCCCGGCTCAAAGGGGTGCGCGTGTGGCCGCTGCAGGTCCCAGCGCTGACACTCGCGTCCCGACTCGGTGCGGTCCACTGCCCCGCGATACTCCTCGCCATTGCACCAAACGCAAGCGGCTGGAGAGACAGTGCCGGTGGGTTCGTGGACGGGCGTGGGCATGTTCCTCACTCCAGTTTGGACCCAGAGCGGCTTACCTTCCCGGCAGGACTTGATGCCACAGGTCTGGAAGCGCACTGCAGGGTCTGTCGTGTAGCACCAGGGACCTCCTGGGTCCCCGTCGGGGTTTCGGCAGAAGTTCTCCTCCAAGCCGTTCCGGAGTGTGGGCGTGTACCTGGTGCAGAGAGCAGCAATTCAATGCGTGTTGGGGTGGGGGCAGGAGCCAGCCGGCAAGGACAGAGGGGGAGGTGTCTTACTTGTGGTCATTGGGGAACCTATGGTTCCAGCGCTGGCAGGGTAGGCCGCCAGTGGTGATGGCCACCGTACCACGGTACTTGACCCCATTGTCCATGACGCAGGTCCGCACATAGTCTGGGAGCAAGAGACCCATTGTAAGTCCTGAGGCCTCAGCAGCCCTATCCATGGCCCACCCTTCTCCACAGCCACTTACCTTTCTTTTGGAAGAGATCACAGCGCCCTGAACGTTGCAGCTGTGTATAGGGTGAGTATTGGGTCCATGGCAGCAGTTGGCAGCCGTGGCTGCTCACATTGTAGTGGAAGGCCCTGGGAGGACAAGGCACAGAGTCACCCAGGTTCCCCTGCCACCCAGTCTTATCTAGTCCTGTGGCCACTCACCTGCAGTCCAGTAGGGGCCCGCAACGCCCTGCACACTCCTCAGCATCTGCCACATGTTCTTGCCAAGGCCCAGGCCCCACCGCATGTAGCAGGTGTTGCAGCTCTGTACCCCGGAGCACCTGGAAGTCATTCAAGGGCGAGCGCTGCCCTGCGGGGATGGGCATGCATGTCAATGCATTTATATCAGCACATCCATGCTTGGTTCATTCAGGGGATCAAAGCTACAAGGCCTCTGGGATGGACCCTGTGGGTACGTTCAAAGGTCACACCCCTGTACAGGGTGGGAGAAGCAGGCCCAGACATGGTAGTTATCAACAGTGGGCAAAGTACTAGGCTCAGGTCTAAAACCTACACTTTATGAGAGCAGTGGGTGGTGGTACCTGCCCTATGGAGCTCATTTCATCTCCCAGATGAGAATGCTAAGGCTCAGGGCTGTTAAATTACCCTGCAAAGACTCAACCCAGGCATTCTGAGTCCAAGTCTGAGCTCTCATCAGCTCTAGGGCATATGTTAGGTTAGAGGGTTAGATCAGGCTCATGAGGGATAATTGCCTGCACGTGTGCATGCATCTGTGCCGTTTCAATGCTGCCTCAGTGCTACAACAGATGTTCTAACTCAGGCCTGAATAGGCAGGGGCTGCCCAGCTCCGCACAAGAAGCCAAGAGCACTCATTGCTCCATGCCTAGTGGGAAAGTGAGCTCCTGGCTTGAATGGCAGGCTGGGCCTAGCTAGGGCTGACTCCTTCCTGAAGGCAATTGGGGATCAGGGAGCGGGGCACTCACCAGGGACCCTTGAACACTGTGTCAGAAGCAGCAGCAGTGGGAACCACCCCATTCTCCTGGCTGGAGGCTGCACTGTGACCCACCACAGCCGCATCCGGGAAGTTGTGAAACCTGTCCCTACGGGATTGGGTGGCTCTGCCTCCACACCCCCACCCCAGGCCTGCTAGAGCCTGACCTGAGACCCAGTGGCAGGAATGGGGGTGGAGCCAGGCCTCAGGCCCCCTGGGTGAAATGTCAAGCCCCTTACTCTGGCCTATGTAGTGGGCAGGTGCTGGAAAGTTTCAGTGGGGACACTTGATGTGCCCTGGGGTAGGGATGGAGACACCCTAAAGCTCACATTGCTCTGAAGGGGAAGTTAGTGTGGACATAATCGCTGCCAGAGGCTGGGGAGCCCCTGGGTGGTGTGATATTAATCTTTTCTGAGCCTCAGCTTTTCCTCGTAAAGTGGCAAATGTTCCCTGACCCAGCCTCAAAGCAGCCTTCCCCTTTTGCTGTCTTATCTGCCCCAGCTGTAGGCAGGTCAGCCCACGCCCCTGGCAGCAGGGCCCAGAGAGGCTCCCCTCGCCTTGCCACAGGTGCCGTCCCAGGAAAGGTAAGCGAGGCGACCTGTCTGGCCTGAACGGAAGTGGGGGTGACAGGTTGCAGGGACCTTGGCAGATAGCCTTTCAAATGTCCTAGCAACCTCTGGGCTGGGCCTCCAGGTATGGGTAGGAGTTGCGATAGGCGGCCTGGGGCTCCAGTTAGTACATAGCATTCCGACCCGGCTAGGCTAGGTGCTTCTCTTGCGCAGGCGGGGGTCAGAGGCGGTTGGGCCTGTCCGGCGACGCAGAGGCCCTGAACTACCCGGCTGGAGGCCGCGAGGGGGCTCCCTCGAGGACGCCCGGCGCTGACTGGTGCGCCTGCGCGGCAGGCGCGCGTTTTGGCCCTGGAGGCGCGCCGTAGACAAGAGGCTGGGCGGATGTTGTGAGCCGGGGCGCCGCGGCCGAGGCTGGGGGTGAGTGAGGGGCGGCTGGGTTCCGAGTCGGGAGGGTCCCCGCGGCTTCCCTCGCACCTGCGGCCGGCCCGGCGAGGGTGCTCACAGCTCAGGGCTTACAGCCTGTGATGCGAGACTCCGGGCTGGAGTTGACCTGAAGGTTTCTCCGGAGCTTGGGGCCGGGCGGGGGCGACTTGGGGGAGACATGCGCTGCTCTTCGCGTCCTTGGGCTCCGAGATGGGGTCGGTTCGGTCCGGAGCCCGGATTCCTCGGCGGGGCTGGACAGGATCGACGTGGCAGGGAGTCCCCGAGCAAAGTCAAGGTCCGCCTATCAGCTGGGTCCTCAGCACCTGACACCCGGAGTGGATGTCTGGAAGGTTTGCTGATCAAATGAGTGATCAGGTCTAATCTGCCCTGCACCTACTCTGGTATGAGAGGCGCAGCGGTCATGGATGCCAGCGGAGGGCCCGTGGTAGGCGGCAAGGCGGGACAGTCACCTTCTCGAGGGGCGGGCGTGGTGCAGACTGTGAATGGGCAAGGGTGTGTGGTGGGAACGGAGGACCTGTTTGAGGTGAGATAAGGAACTGGGCTGCGGAGAAGGGAGTGCAGTCTAAGGCAGTGCTAGAAGGCCAGGCTGTAGACCAGCGCTGTCTAACAGAACTTTCTGTGATGATGGAAATGTTCTGTTTTTAGTGTCTCGTACAGTAACCACTAACCATATGTGGCTGCTGAATCCTTGAAATGTGCTTAATATAACTGAGAAGTTGAATTCTTAATTTTTATGTTTTAATTCAAATTTAAATAGTTACATATGGCTAATGGCTACTGTATTGGGGACAGCACAGCTGTAGATCAGTGAGGCAGTTACCAGCGACTTAGTGCGTCTGCAGCTGCAGCAACACCATGACATGTAAGGGATGGACAGCACTGGGAAGACCAGCAGGGTCTGCAATGATAGCTGGGTGGTGCTCTGATGGAGCTGAGATGATGGATGAGAGGCTGTGTGTGTGAGTGGGAACAAGGCCTTTGGAAAAGAGAAGGGAAGATCCTGGCCTTAGGTATCAGTAGGACTTGTAGGTGGAGATGGCCCCAAGCCCTTGGATGATGGACCACACTTGGGGAATGGGGTGTAGGGTTCTCTCTACTGGGAATGAGCTAGACCTAGTGTGGCTTACAACTGAGAAGGATACAGGGTCTCTGTCTCTAGGCCACCTCACTTTGGACAGTTTGGTCTGATTTTCCTGGGGTTGAGACATTTAGTTTGGTTTAACAAACCTATATCTGGCAACTGCTCTCCGTTGGGCCCTGTGCTGAGCACTGGAACATGGTGGAGCCCTGTGTAGGAAGCTGGGAACCCCTGGTTTCTTGCCCCGGGTTGGTTTGTGTGTGAGTGTGCATGTACCTGGTCTCACCTGCTCCCAAGCTTTCTTGCTGCCCCAGAACTGAGGTGGGTATGGGGGCCCTTGGCTGGCCTCAAATAGATAGGCTCTGCCTCCGGCTCAGCCCCCAGGACCGCTGGCTGCCCACAAGAAATGAAGGATGGCATCTAAGGGGTCCAGCATGTCTTTCTCCCGCAAGAGCTATCGGCTGACATCAGATGCTGAGAAATCCAGGGTCACAGGTAAGGGCTGACGTGTCTGGGAGGAGGCTCCTTGTGTTGAGGGAAGGAGAAGGAAAAGACAAAGGCGGTAAAGTCCCAGGTCTGGTGAGCTCCAAGCCTTGCTGCACCCCTTGTACCTGTGAGCCAGCTCTTCTCCATCAGCCGCGATGGAGCAGTGCACCCAACATGACTGCTCTTGTGACCCCTGTGGCTAGCCTAGGACCAGGAGCCTGTAAAGCCAGCCCAGTCTAGGAGCTTACACTGACTGTGTGACCCTTCTCTTCTTCTGCCCTGTGGCACAGGTATTGTGCAGGAGAAACTACTGAATGACTACCTGCACCGCATCTTTTCCTCTCTTGAGCATGCGCCCACCGCAGCCACCAGCAGGTATGGCCATGTGGGTAGCCCCTGACTCCAAAGGACCAGCCCAGAGCCTCTGGGTAGGCTGGCTTGGGTTCTGTTCTCCCTCTACTGCTCCTGGCTGTGAGACCTCTGGCCAGAGAGTCTGCCTTCTGGACTCTGCATCTTCATCTCCTCTGGCCGTGTTAGTACCTTCTTTCTGAGGGTGTTGTGGAGGTTAGGGAAGTGGTGCACATTCAGTCCTCAGGAGAGCACCTCACTCCTACTCCACAATCAGCATCTGGTCCCCACATGCACCTGCCTGCACATCTGTCCCACCCCAGTCCTCTGTAGCTGCCACCTGAACCTGTAAAGTGCAGACCCTACCAAGCCCCTTTTCCTTGAAAGTTGAGTACATTATTGTTCCTAAAAAAGTTACAAGTGCACTTGAGCAGAAACTTAGAAGAAGAAAAAACGTCTGTGTGTCTTGTTCTAACTTGACCATTTGAGCATAATTTTTCTGTTTTTCTTATCTTGTGATGTGTATAGTTTGGATTATGCTGTATAGACTGTTTTTAAAGTTTTCTGTCACCTTCAGTTCTTTTTAAAGTTTTATTGAGAAATAATTGACATATAATGAACTACATGTATTTGAAGGGTAAAATTCAGTAAGTTTTTATCCAGATAACCTGTTAAACCATTATTGCCATCGAGATAGTGGATCAATCCCACACCTCGAAAAGTGTATAGAAGTTTAGATTCTATCTTTGTCATTAAACATTATCTCCTGAGTGTTTATTTTCTGTATTACAAATTAATCTTGGTGGGCATCTTTTAGGGCCAGGGGTCTGTTGTAGCCTTTAGCACTGCCCTGGTTTAGAGGGGCTTTTGCTTTTGTAAACAGTGCCGCTGTGAGGATGCCCAGGGTTGGAATCATGGGCTGGAGCATTTGAACTGCAGTCACTTTTAAGACTCTTGCTACATTACTTCTTCAGAGGGTCACGTGGATTCTGCCTTCCTGCAGTGAGGCATGGGTGTCCCTATCTCTCAGCCCTCCTACCAGCTGGGCTCTCCTGCCTTCCACAATCTCTGCTCTCTGGGCAGCCACAAAGGGCAGTGCTGTTGCGTCTTTCATTTAAATGTCTGTGGTGGCCATAGGATTCCTACTTATGGAGAGCTACTGCCCACCTCCACTCCAGCCCCATTCCTGGCCTGTTTCCAAGGCCATCTGATCCCTACCTCATGTGATATCAGAAATGGTCCTGCTGCCACTGCTTCTGTGGCTGCCAGGAGGGAGAGCAGGTGGCAGGGCCATCAGTCAGTGCTTGTGTGGATGCAGAGCCCTGGGCTGGGACGTAGGTGATCCAAAAAGGGCACGCAAGTGCTGGGTTGGCCAAAGGACAGTGCTGCAGGCACTCGCTGAGGCTGAGCTGCCCCCAGCTGCTCTTGAGAGTGGGCAAAGAACTAGAGCAGGCCTCCCAAGTGGGGGCCGGTAAGCACTGCCATGACAGAAGCCTTTATCCCTGGGCCTGTTGGGGTGTTTAGAGAGGAGGTTGACTGGAACTTTCCAAGCTACTGGTGGGGCACCCCATTGCATGGCTGCCACTTGACCTTGGCTTGGGGGTTAGTAGGAATGGGGAAGAGGATTCATGCCTCTCTACCTCTGGCAGCTGAGTAGTAGCTCACAACTGGGGAACATGTGGTTCCTGAGCCAGTTGAAGCTACTTTGCCAGAGAGTTGGTGCTTTGGCCCATCTATGTCCCTTCCAGAGCCTACCCTCTAGACCACTGAATGGAGAAAGTGCTGGGATCAGAGGTGGCAGAGAGGTGCCAGCAGTCTGTGGGCTGCGTCCAGATGGGCACTGGTCTCTCTTCTACTCGAGCCCTGCTAGTTACTGCCACCCCATTCCCTGCTATTCTTAGCAGCTGTACTCAGGACAGGGCTGGCCAGCATCAGACAGAGGCCTTTCTCCTCTGAGCATGTGTGCTGGGTATATAAGGGGGCCACTCAGATTTCCCCAGCCCCTCTGGCTGGGGCTGATGGCAGACAGGCAGGCCAGGTGCTCTAGTTTCCTATACAGGTGGGTACAGGACAGAGCCAGCTAGCAACTCAGAGGGCTCAGCCCTTCATCCTCCCAAGACATGTCTCATTCAACACAAACTTCCCTGGCTGGGACCACAGGCCTGGGATCAAGGGCTGGCCTAGCTGTCATTGGTATAGGCTGCCTTGGGGATTGGTACTTCTCCCAGCCTTCCTCTCCCAGGCAAAGCAACAGATCCTTCTTTAGGGGTGGGTAGGTTATGGGCCATGCAGGGAGCACACATTATGCCTTGGAATCTTCATAACATCTCTGACATACAGCTATGTTCCCTTTTTACAGATGAGGGAATTAAGGTTGAGGGAGGGCTCTTTTTTTTTTTTTTTTTTTTTTAAGTCCTGAGGTACACCACATTGGACTGGTACTTTTTAGTTTAGTGGGTAGTCCAGCCTTCTGACCCCCCCCCCCCCGCATTCAAGAATATAGGACTAGGCACAAGCCTTTTTCTGGAATCTAGGCAGCCACTGTCCGAAGCTCAGAGGAAAGGGAGTAGGAGAGGGGTTTAGTGTCATCTGACTGGTTTCAAGGACTTTTGGGCCCCTCGCAGCCTCTTGCTCTCCCCAGGAAACCCCTGAACTTCCAGAACCTGCCAGAGCATCTGGACCAGCTGTTACATGTAGACAATGAGGATGAGGAGAGCCAGGGTATGTGGCAGCTTCTGGAATGGGATTGGGGGAGCCAGGCTGGGCCCTGGAGGCCCTGGGGGCTGCCCTGGGGAACACAGTATCCTCTATGCATTCTGTCAGACCCTGTGCCCTGCCTGACCCCACACCTACCTCTCCCTTTCAGGACAGGTTGAAGGGCGGCTTGGCCCATCCACTGTGGTCCTGGACCACACAGGTGGCTTCGAGGGGCTTCTTCTGGTGGATGATGACCTCCTAGGGGTGAGTGAGGGCAAGGCGAGGCCCCAGGTCCAAGCCCCTCCTGACAGCCCCAAGCTGCTCCTGATGTGGCCTTGCTCTCTCTATCCTTTTTTATGGGGCTGCAGCCACAAACCCCTCCTGATGTGCTCATTGAGTCCTCAGCCCCCAAACCCTCCTGATACAACCCTAAAACCTACTCGGTGCAACTCCAGCCCCAAGCTGTTCCCATCACAGCCATGAACCCCTCCTCTCATGCTGCCACCCCTCCCACCCTGTTCAGGCTCAGTGCGGTATTGGCTAGAACAGGCAGGCACCACCAATACAACCCGAGTTGAGGATGGGGCCATTCCTCTTTGGGGAGGCACTCTGTGTGCCCGAGAGGAGGCTCACCATCTCTACTCTTCACCCAGGTGATTGGACACAGCAACTTTGGTACTATCCGCTCAACCACGTGTGTGTATAAAGGTGAGACCATGCTCTGGCCACCATGCTGTGGCCCAGGTTGTTGGGAGGGGATCTGTGGGCCCAGGTCTGAGGCAGGAGGCAGTCTTTTTCTATCTGCTAGGCCTGACTTGGTTTATTCCAGGGAAATGGGTCTACGAGGTGCTCATCTCCTCTCAGGGACTCATGCAGATTGGCTGGTGCACTATCAACTGCCGCTTTAATCAGGAGGTACGTGTGAGAGAGGCCCCCTCCTAGGGAGACGTGCTGCTGCAGGCCTCATCAGGGCTCGGGCAACCCACCAGACCACATGAGGTCTGCTTGGAACTGTAACCCGACTGCCCTCTGGAGGAGGAATGCGTCCCACCCCGCCCTAGGACAACAGCAACCCAGGCCAGGAAATCACTCCTTCCCTCAGAGCATCAACCCTTTTCTCTAGAACTCTGTGGGTGCAAGGTTGACGGCTGGTGGGCTCTGGACCTCACAGACCCTTCTTCCCTAGGAGGGGGTTGGAGATACACACAACTCCTATGCTTATGATGGCAACCGGGTACGCAAGTGGAATGTGACCACAACGAATTATGGCAAGGTGAGGGCCAAGACCCCTGGAACCCGCTTGCCCCATGTTCATCCTCACAGCTTGGGTGGGAGCCACCAAATAGCCACGAGAGACTATAGGGCAAAGGGAGAGGGCAGAGATTCAGGTGCTCTGTACTTATGGCCACCTACCCTGAGGGGTAGTGGAGACACAGCCAGGGGGCAGAGCGGGCAAGCTGCTGGGCTTCTGTATGTCTGTAAGGCCTCCTCTCCTGGCAGGCATGGGCAGCGGGAGACATCGTGAGCTGCCTGATCGACCTGGACGATGGCACTCTGTCCTTCTGCCTGTGAGTCTCCTGCCTCTTCCCACAGGCCTGGCCTCTGGGATCTCCCTGAGCTGCCCTCAGCTTCCCAGTCCCTTTAAGGGGGCCAGGCTGACTTTAATAGCCTGAGGGTGGACAGCCGCAACAGAGCCTTGCTTACTGGCCTGTTTCGGCTACATCCTTCTTAGCACGGGCTCACAGGCCTTCCCTTCTGCTCCAGGAATGGCGTGTCACTGGGCACCGCTTTTGAGAACTTGTCCAGGGGCCTGGGCATGGCCTACTTCCCAGCCATCAGCCTTTCCTTTAAGGAGTCTGTGGCCTTCAACTTTGGCAGCCGTCCCTTGCGATATCCTTTTGGGAAGAAGTCTGTGGACTGCCTGGAAGCTCTTGAGGAAGCAGGGATGAGGGGCTCCCTGCCCTGGGAGTTCTATGGGCTGGTGGTGGGCCATGGTTGCCGAGGGGAGAGGGGCGAGTACAGCTTAGGTGGGTGCCGGGAGGCACAATTCCTATGGCAACCTTATTAGGTGGGTACCGTACTGTGTGGAACAGATAAGAATGTGAAGCGGCAGAAGTTGCACCCCACAGAGACAGAGAGCTGTGCCGCAGACCAGGCCTTGTGACTCCACAGCCCTGCCCTGGAGCCTAGGCCCCTCCTTGGGGATCTCAGTGGAGAGGGATGGGTGCATCTGAGCCACAGACCAGGTATTGCTGGCTTAACTCTGTGCCACCTACCCAGTGGCAGGTTACCGGCCCCTGCAGGACCCACCCCGTGCTGACCTGGTGCGGGCGCAGAAGTTGCTGGGCTGCTTCCGGGCAGTGCTCAGCGTGGAGCTGGACCCTGTGGTGAGCCAGGGACTGGGCCGGGTGAGCTGAGGGCCTTCTGCAGCCTTTGACCCCCACTGTCCTTTCTTCCCCACATAGGAAGGCCGGCTGGTGGAGAAGGACAGCTCCGAGTGGCAGTTGCAGGGCCAGCCCACCGTCCTCCTCACGCTGGCCCACATCTTCCATCGCTTCGCACCGCTCCTGGTGAGGGGATGTTTGAGAGGGGAAGAAGTGGGCTGTGGCACAAGTGCCGCTGCTAGGGGCTGGGAAGCCGAGATGCATGAGGCTCAGCACCGTCACCTGGCAGGGGTCCCATGTGACCAGAGCCCTTAGACCTCAAGGATGTCACTCAGGGAAGGAGGAGATGCTTCCAGCTGAGGATATCAGGGGATGTCCTAGAGAAAAGATTGAGGGGTAATGACATCACTGGCTAAGGGAACTGCATGTGTGAAATGCCAGAGGAGCCCTGGCCCTTCTTGTGTCTCAGACCCTGGAAGGGCTCATCTGTGTCTTGGGGTTGCTTGAGGGAACCCAAGACTATACCTGTGGCCTTGGCCCCATGCCAGGGCAGGGGCAGAAGGCCACCACCTCACCAGTGCCCGCCCTTGGTGCAGCGCAAGGTATACCTGGTAGAGGCTGTGCTCATGAGCTTCCTGCGGGGCGTCGTGGAGGCAGGCACCCCTGCACAGGCCCAGTCCATGGTGCGTCAGATCCTCGACCTCCTGTGGCTCTTCATGGAGGTGAGGCTTCGGACTTCAGGCCTCAGGCCAGGATGTCAGGCTCCACCGAGATGGGGGAGGTACATGAGGGTTTGGGAAAGGACCCACAGACGGCTGTCCTGGCACCTGCCCTCTGCCAGCTAGGTGTGCAGCCCGGCATCTCTCCCCCAGGACTACGAGGTACAGGATTGCCTCAAGCAATTGATGATGTCCCTGCTGCGGCTTTACCGGTTCTCACCCATCGTCCCAGACCTGAGCCTACAGGTGGGAGCTCCTGCCCCTGCCCCTGGGCCCCCTGGGCCCTAGCCGCCCTCTCTGAGCACCCCGTCCCCACAGATCCACTACCTGCGGCTCACCATCGCCATCCTGAGGCATGAGAAGTCCCGCAAGTTTCTGCTTAGCAATGTCCTGTATCCTTTCCTTGCTGCCAGACAGGCCAGACATGTGGTGTCCTCTGGGGTGATTAGGGGCCAAGGAGGGCAGCGTGCCTCTGGCCAGGGGTCCCTAGGGAGGCTCAGAGGCCCAGAGCCGTGCAGTATGTGAGTCCTTGTTCCAGGACCCAGCCTTCCCAGCACCCTCTCTACAGAGCAGAGAGGGTAAAGCAAAGGACCCCGGCCAGCTGGCCAGCCTGAGCAGGGATTTCCAGACGGCTGCCGACTCTTGGGCTACGTGGAGGTGTGGAGACGCCACCAGGGCCTGACTGCTGTAGCCAAAGCAGCACCGAACTTTTATCTGAGTCCCACGGCAGGGGTTCCCATGAGATCTTCTTTTGGGACTTGGCTCTTCCTGCTTCCCAACACTGTTGAGGACTGTGCTGCAGGAGGGAGGGTGCTGGTGGGGAAGCCTGTGCTGGTAGCTGTCTTTGTGTGGGGTCTTCAGCCTCCAAGAGTTAGAAACAGCTGGGAGACGGAGAGGCCGCCAGGCCCTCTCTCAGCCTGTTCCCCCCACCCCCCTCATGTGTTCCTGTGACAAGCCTTTTTAGTACATTTTCTGGGAATCAGGCTTAGTGGACTTGATGGCCACAGCTATTTTTTAGGGCTCATGGTCGAGGGAGACTGGCTTATAGTAGCAATGGTACCTCTAAGGGTAGGAGAATATGGTGGGCATATGGGGAGACAGGTGAGTTCAGAAGAGCTTCCCAGGGAGAACTCGTGAGGGTGTAGGGTACACCCCTTGGTGAGTGGAGCTCTACCTTGACAACCACCAGCTTCGACGTGCTCCGGTCTGTTGTCTTCTTTTACATCAAGAGCCCTCTGCGAGTGGAGGAGGCTGGCCTACAGGAGCTCATTCCCACTACCTGGTGGCCCCACCGCTCCAGCAGGGAGGTGGGCCGACTGAGATGGGCAGGCAGGGTCACAGGGAGGGCTGACCCAGGGTATCTGAGCCACCTGGCCTTGAGCATGTGAGGCCCCTTCCCCAGCCTGGTCTCTGGCGTGGGAGTAGGGGTTTCCTGTCTGAAGCAGGCCTGATTAAGTCCTGAGTGAGCTCTGCTGTCTTCCATCCCCTGCTCCTGCCCAGGGCAAAGACAGTAAGGATGTAAAGGATGAGACCGCTGAGGAGCACAGACGGAGGCGTGCCTACGAACGTGGCTGCCAAAGGCTCAAGAAGCGCATCGAAGGTAGCCCCCTGCCCAGGGCACTGAGTAGGGGGAGGACGATTTGTGTGTGTGTGTGTGTGTGTGTGTGTGTGTGTGTGTGTGTGTGTATCGGGGGCTCTTGGTAGTGACCATGTGTAGATTCAGCTTGTGGAACCCTGAGAGTGGAGCCCTGATCCAAACCTGCCGCCCCTTCCCATCCCTGGGAGCCTGAGAGCAAGGCTCTGCCTGAGGAGAGCTCAGTGTTGTGTTCCCTACCCCACCTCCAGTGGTGGAAGAACTACAGGTCCAGATCCTGAAGCTGCTGCTGAACAATAAAGATGATAATGGGGTAAGTGACTCCCAGACCCCCGCGTGGGTCCCTGGTAGGGATGGGTGCTGGTACTGGGGCCCTGAGACCCAGAGGGCAGGGACTGGCTCAGGTTCCCATAGCAGGGCCCAGGCTAAGGCACAGCATCGAGCCAGTCCACTCCAGGGCCAGCTCCTCACAGCCTCATTTTTCCTTCCCTCAAAGGGAGAAGCTTCTAGGTACATCTTCCTGACCAAGTTCCGAAAGTTTCTACAGGAGAATGCCAGTGGCCGGGGGGTAAGTGTCCACTCGGCCAGCCCACCATGGACACTTGGCTGTGTTGCAGGGTCTGCACCCCAGGCTTCCGGCACCTCTCAGCCTGCTGCATCCCTGCCTAATCTTGCTCTTCCTCTGCTGCCCCGCCCTCTGTGCTCACCCCAGGGTCCTGGGGCAGGCCTTGGATGAGGAGTGAGCAGGCTCTAGGCTGGCACAAATGCATGTCCTGTGCCCTGTGCCCTGCAGAATATGCCCATGCTGTGTCCCCCTGAGTACATGGTCTGCTTCTTGCACCGGCTGATATCTGCCCTGCGCTACTACTGGGATGAATACAAGGCTTCGAACCCTCGTGCCTCCTTCAGTGAGGGTGAGTGGGGCCAGGCCTCATCAGAGAGGCTGGGCAGCGCTGTCCCGGTGATAGTGTAGAGTGTGGAGCTGGCGGCAGGGTGGGGGTGGAGCTGTCCCAGGCTTTCTAACAAGTTGAGTACTCTCCTGATGGGTGGCTTTTCCACAGGGCAGCAGGAACTCCACTCTGTAGGAGTGCCAAACCCACATTCACTCTGTCCCCACAAGTTCCTGCCTACTACGGCCTCCTCTTCTCGGTCCCAGTCCGTCCAACCCTCTGCAGTCCTTTGTAGGGGACACCAGGGACAGGCCCTGAGGTGTTGGGGGCTCTGTTTGTGTGGGACAGGGTCCTCAGGGCCAGTGGGAGCCCTGCCCTGGATTGGGGATGTCCATGGGGCTGGGTCAGGGCCCTCTCTGAATGTGACTACAGACAGAGTGCTCCCTTCATCCCAACTCGTGCAGTCACTGACACTGACCCCAAATGGTCGGGGGTGGGGTTGGGGGGAAGCCATGCTGTGTGCCTGAGCAGGGCAGGTAGGTGGCCAAGGCCAGGGGTCTCCTCTGGGCTAAGCAGCGTAGAGGGGTGGCTTCTCAGTGTGTCTTCCTATCTGGCTCACTGCTGGCCCGGCCTCCCAACCCCTCCTTGCAGAGGCCTACATACCGCCTCAGGTCTTCTATAATGGCAAGGTGGACTACTTTGACCTGCAGCGCCTGGGAGGCCTCCTCTCACACCTTCGGAAGACCCTCAAAGGTACGTGTAGGCTTGTGGGCAGTGGGCAGGGCCGGACTGGGCGAGTGTGGGGCGTACAATCCTCAGCCAGCTCTGCACTGGGTGCAGGGTTACCCTCTGCCCGCCAGAGGGCACCCGAGTATCTCGACCTGCTCCTCCAGGGAGATGCCCTCTGCCTCAGGTCTTGGGTCCAGCCATCCCTTTCCTTGAGCTCTCTTCCCTTGAGCACCCGCCCCACGGGAAGCCTAGGGGTCCTATAAGGAACTAGGGAGCATATGTGGAGTGAACACGGGATCTTGGTGAGGTCACAGGGGTGAGAGGCGAGCGGGCACAAGTGCTGCCTGAGTGGCTTTCAAGGACGAGCACATGTGGCCACGGCACAGGGCACTACAAGCACAGCACACTCAAAGGCAGGGATGCTCACAACAGCCTGGTAGGGCCTGGAGACAGAAGGCTGCTGGGGTGCTGGTGAGGAAACTACCAGGCGGGGAGTGGTGGGAAATAAGGCCAAAGAGTCGCACGGGTAGAGTCTGAGGGCCTTGTGGGGCACGAAGTAGGTGTGGGCTCATTCCAGGGATAGGGGCAGCTTTGGAAGGTCCTGAGGCAGGGGAGTGAGGTCAGGGATCTGCGTGTGATAATGGAGTCAGTACGTGGGCCAAGAGAGGAGATAGAGGGAGGGCAGGAGTGAAGGGGAGGAGTCAAAGATGACCCCAGGCTTCCTGCCCGAGGCTGTGGGGATGGGGCACCGTCAGGAAGGGGGCTGTAGGAGGAGGCTGAGGTGGCAAGTCCGCTATGTTTGAGGACCACAGCCTGGGCTGGAGGCAGAGGTGTTGCTGTTCTACCTCTCACTGACAGCTGAGGGGATGAGCCTACGGTGAGGCCTGTGTGCAAAGTGAGACAAGCAGTGGCCTAGACAGCCCTGGATCTTGTGTTTGTAGGTTAGAAAGTGCTGGGGAGAGAAGTAGGGGACCCTGGAGAGCGTGCAGTCACTGGAAACAGAGGGACCGACAGGAGTGTGATGGGGAACACCTCCTGCTGTTAAGGTCCCTGAGACAAAAGGCCTTGGGGCGCAGTGAGGGCTGGCGTGGAATAAGTGGAGTGCATAGGCAAAGGTGCAGTGGTAAATGTGGGGCCCTGCAAAGCCCCCCGCTCAGCCATTGGTGCTCTCTCGCCATCGTGGGCGGTTTCATGTGACCCCTGAGCCCCCCACCGGCCTGAGAACCCTCCTGCCATTCCCTGCAGATGACCTTGCCTCCAAGGCCAACATCCTGATCGACCCACTGGAGCTCCAGGCAGCCACCATGGATGACCTGGACGAGGACGAGGAGCCAGCCCCAGCTGCGGCCCAGGTGCCGCGGTAGGGGCAGGCAGGGGGCTTGGTATTGGGCTGTCCCTCTATCATAAGGGCAGGGGTGTCACACGGGGTCACCTCCTTCTCCAGGCAGCAAGGAGCTTCTCACCAGGCAGGTTTCCTTGCTGTAGGTGGAGGCGCGAACCTTCCTGCCATTTCCCAACCCCACAAATCAAGGGAGTCCTACATGGGCCCCGGTCCTGGGGAGCTGAGTGGCGTCTGGCCTCCTCTCTCCTACACAGCGCCCCATGCAGGCTCTGGCCATGGGGGGCGTACTGCCCCTGCCCCGGCCCAGCTGGCTCAGTTCTCCAACCCTGGGCCGAGCTAACCGCTTCCTCAGCACAGCAGCTGTGAGCCTGATGACCCCACGGCGGCCTCTGACCACCTCGGAGAAAGTGAAGGTCCGCACGCTGAGCGCAGAACAGAGGACTCGTGAGGACAGTAGGTGCCAGGCAGGGCCAAGCACATCCATAGTTCCCCACCCTGGGCAAAGCCAAGCTACACCCCCATTCCTTCCCGGTCCTGTGGCCTGGCAATATCTCAAGGGCATGGGAAGTGCACTCTAAGGGCAGGAAATCGATGCTACAGAAATAGTCCTGGAGCTGCAGGCCCTTGCCCTACCCCTGCCCCCATGTTCTCCCCTGCAAGTCCCTCCTTGGGCCTAGGCAGGGAGAAAGGGCTCCCTTCTCCTACTGTGAGGCCCGTCCTGGCACCACAAGCTTGGGAGAGAGCTGGAATGGCCTACGGCCCTGACCCTCCCCTTCCCCCACTCCGTAGTTGAGGGCAGTCACTGGAATGAGGGCCTGCTGCTGGGGCGGCCCCCGGAGGAGCCTGAGCAGCCCCTCACGGAGAACTCCCTGCTGGAAGTCCTGGATGGCGCCGTCATGATGTATAATCTCAGCGTTCACCAGCAGCTGGGCAAGGTCTCCCACTGGTGGCCGATGAGCATGTCCTGTGGTCCCACACGTTCAGATGCTTGTGTGTGTGTTGGGGGGGAGGGGTGGATATCTACTCATGACTGCATGTGAATGTGTGCCACAGCAAGACTGATTGCTGCCAGTGATGTGTGGGCCTGACCTGGTTTTGTGGGAGGGGGTTGTCTGGGGCCGAAGGTTGGGAGCTTGGCAGGGCTGGGAGCCAGGCTGGGTCTGGAGAAACCTGAGTGACATGCCTGAAGAGTCACGCTGGACCTGTGGTGTCCGATGCTCTAGATGGTGGGTGTGTCTGATGATGTCAATGAGTATGCAGTGGCTCTGAGGGACACAGAGGACAAGCTCCGGCGGTGCCCCAAGCGGGTAAGACCTAGATGGGCAGGGGGGTTTTCGAGAGGGAGGGCTGTTGCAGAGAGGAGGCTTGCCAGCTCAGGCTTCCCAGGGCAGGCCACAGAGGGACTGTCCTGCCCCTGCTTCTGGGGGCTACACCGGTAGTTTTCCTGTCCCCACCCACCTGACTATGCCACGTCAGTGAGAGCAGGGCTGGCATTAGGGCAGGGCAGGGCTTGAGCCCCATCACTAGCTGCAGCCCGCGCCAAGGTGCCCCTGCCCCCTGCCCGCTAAGTGCTGACGCACACCCACTCTCCTCATCAATTATGAATTCGACCCTGAGTGCTTCCTCGGCCACTTGCAGAGTCAGCAGGAAGCAGGGCCTGACTCTCACACTTCCCTGCAGCCCCTCTGCTGTAGCTCTCCTGGCCTGGGGAGTAGGGCGTCCTGTGCCTGGGCTGGACTTCCCCAGCAGGGCCCTTTCCCTGCTGTCTGCAGAGCCCAGGCTTGCCTTTGCAGCCAAGCGAGAGCAGCTACCGGGACCATGGTCCCAGCCCAGCTAGGGGACATGGCCAGGGGCTCATGGAACCCCAGCTGTGTCTCATTTCCACGCTCTGCACAAACGACCAAGACCCTTCTCTGAGGCCTGCTCGGGCTTGCCAGTGGGTCCTAGGCAGAAGAGGGTTTTGAAGAGTAGAGCTGAGTCTGCCCAACCTTTTGCCTGCTCCAGCCACCAGTGGGGTTCCTACCAGGCTGCCTGGGGCAAGCAGGGTGGGTGTGGGTATGGTGCCATGGCCTGATTGTCTTTCCCCTTGGGTGGCAGAGAAAGGACATCCTTGCAGAGTTGACCAAGAGTCAGAAGGTTTTCTCAGAAAAGCTGGACCACCTGAGTCGCCGTCTTGCCTGGGTCCATGCCACTGTCTACTCCCAGGTGAGTAGGTGTGGGCTTGGCCAGTGACTGCTGCCCTCCCCGAACTCACTGACTAGTCACAGATGGCCAGGCTGTGCCGGCCTCTCAACGCTCCCTGCCCTCCTGGGCCTCTGCCATGCACGTGCCCCCTCTCCGCTCCCTATCCTCCCTACCTCCACCACATGCTATGCCCCCTGAACCTCTCCTGCCCTGTGAGCTTGATTAGATGTCATTGTAGGCATCCCAGGTCCCCTCCAGCTCACAATTCCTCCCTTGCAGGAACAGGGCTTGTCTGTGCCTGTCTCCCCTTCTTCGCTTCCCCTTCCTTCTCTCCCGGGGTGGAGGTGTCCTCTTAGGAGCCCCAGCCTCCCTCACTCTGCACATGCTTCTCTCTGACTCCCCTTCTTCCTTTGAAGCCACAGCCTTGTTTTCTGTTTTGTCATTCACTCATTCGTTGGTTCAGTAACATGTGCTCAGAGCCTGGAGTATGCCAGGTACATCTTGATGCTAGGGACACTCAGTCCTGACCCGTGTCTGAGCCATGTCTGCCCTCCCAAGGCTGTCAGCCTTGAGCAGTAAACTGAAAGATGGTGCACTCTCTATGTGACCATGCTTTGACCCTCAGGTCCCAAGCCCTCCAGACTTGCTTCCACTCCCTGCCTGTCCTAGCATCTCTCCCCAGCTAGTGAGCGCCCATGTCAGGACATCCGTCTACCTTCTTAGGCATGCCCTTCCCTCATAACTGGGTGATCAAGGCCCTTGGTGTCCCTACCTCTACCCGCCATCCCCACTTGCTTTTTCTCAGGCTCCTCCCGAGCCCAGACCGCTTCCACCTGTTACTCCTCCTTTCTCTCTTGCTGCAGACCACCTTGCCTCCAGCCCCATGCAGGAGGCTCCTCTCCTCCCTTGACTGGGATTTCATGGCTGTCCACTGGCCTATGCAATCTTTTTTTTAAATGTTTGTTTATTTTTGAGAGAGACAGAACAGAAGTGTTAGTGGGGGAGGGGCAGAGAGAAGGAGACAGAGAATCCCAAGCAGGCTCTGCGCTGTCAGCGCAGAGCCCGACTTGGGGCTCAAACCCACAAACCATGAGAGCATGACCTAAGCTGAAATCAAGAGTCAGATGCTTACCTGACTGAGCCACCCAGGCTCCCCTGGCCTACGCGGTCTTGCTGCCCCTGCTGCACCATCTTGTGGGGAACCTAGCCCTGCCATCTTTATACCTTCTTTTCCTTCCTTTTAAATTGTGATAAAATATGCATCACACAAAATTTGCCATCTTAAACCATTTTTTTTTAAGTTATTTTTGAGAGAAAGAAAGCATGCACACGTGCACTAGAGCAGGGGAGAGGCAGAGAGAGAGGGAAAGAAAGAATCCCAAGCAGGCTCCGTGCTGTCAGCACAGAGCCCTACTCAGGGCTCGAACTCAGTGAACTATGAGATCATGACCTGAGCTGAAATCAAGAGTCAGATGCTTAACTGACCAACCGAGCCACCCAGGTGCCCCTTAGCCATTTTTTTTTAATTGTGGTAAAATGCATACAATATATTGCTTATTAGTCATTTTAAATGTATAGTTCAGTGGTGTTAAGGATATTCACATTGTTGTGCAGCCAGTCTCCAGAACCCTTTCATCTTCCCAAACTGAAACTTATCCCCCAACTCCCCATTCCTTCCTCACCTCAGTTCCTGGCACCCACCATTCTACTTTTTGTCTACTTGACTGTTCTGGGGACCTCATATAAGTGGGATCATATAGTATCCTGCTTTGTCACTGGTTTGTTTCATTGGGCATAATGTTCTCACAGCTTTTCACCCATGTTGTAGCACGTATCAGGATTTCCTTCCTCTTTGAGGCCGTATATTCCATTGTATGTATATACCACATTTTGTCCATTCATTCATCAGTGGACGTTTGGGTTTCCACTTTTTGGCTATTGTGAATGGTGCTGCTGTGTTCATGGTGTGTACAAATACCTCTTTAAGATTCTGTTTTCAATTCTTTTGCATATATACGCAGAGGTAGAATTGCTGGATTACATGGTAATTCTATTTCTCATTTTTTGAGGAACTGCCATACAGTGGCTGTACCATTTTACATTCCTGCCAGCAGGGCACAAGAGTTCCAATTTCTTCCCATCCTTGTTGTCACTTGTTACTCTATGTATGTTTTTTCTTTTTTTGGTAGTGGCCATCCTAATCGATGTGAAGTGGTATCTCATTGTATTTATTTATATATATATATATGTGTGTGTGTGTATGTATGTATACATTTATTTTATTATTTTTTAATATGAAATTTATTGTCAAATTGGTTTCCATACAACACCCAGTGCTCATACCAACAGGTGCCCTCCTCAATGCCCATCACACACCCTCCCCTCCCTCCCACCCCCCCATCAACCCTCAGTTTTTAAGAGTCTCTTATGTTTTGGCTCCCTCCCTCTATAACCTTTTGGTTTTTTTTTTTCCTTCCCCTCCCTCATGGTCTTCTGTTAAATTTCTCATGATCCACATAAGAGTGAAAACATGGTATCTGTCTTTCTCTGTATGACTTATTTCACTTAGCGTAACACTCTCCAGTTCCATCCATGTTGCTACAAAGGGCCATATTTCATTCTTTCTCATTGCCACATAGTACTCCATTGTGTATATAAACCACAATTTCTTTATCCATGTATCAGTTGATGGACATTTAGGCTCTTTCCATAATTTGGCTATTGTTGAAAGTGCTGCTATAAACATTGGGGTCCAAGTGCCCCTTTATCCCTTGGATAAATTCCTAGCAGTGCTATTGCTGGGTCATAGGGTAGTTCTATTTTTAATTTTTTGAGGAACCTCCATGCTGTTTTCCAGAGCGGCTGCACCAGTTTGCATTCCCACCAACAGTGCAAGAGGGTTCCCGTTTCTCCACATCCTCGCCAGCATCTATAGTCTCCTGATTTGTTCATTTTAGCCACTCTGACTGGCGTGAGGTGGTATCTGAGTGTGGTTTTGATTTGTATTTCCCTGATGAGTGACGTTGAGCATCTTTTCATGTGCCTGTTGGCCATCTGGATGTCTTCTTTAGAGAAGTGTCTATTCATGTTTTCTGCCCATTTCTTCACTGGATTATTTGTTTTTCGGGTGTGGAGTTTGGTGATCATTGTGGTTTTGATTTGAATTTCCCTGTTGAGTATCTTTTCATGTGCTTATTGGACACATGTATATCTTCTTTGGAGAAATGTCTGTTCAAGTGCATTTGCCCATTTTTAATAGGATTGTTTGGTTTTTGTTGTTTTGTAGGAATTATTTATATACATTGGATATTGACTCCTTATCAGATTATGATTTACAGGTATTTTTTCTTCTTCTGTGAGTTGTCCTTCCACTCTGTAGATGGTGTCCTTTGCTGCACAGTTCATTTTGATAAAGTCCAATATATTTTTTCTTTTTTTGCCTGTGTTTTTGTTGTCACAGCCCAAAAGTCGGTGTTAAATCCAAGGTCATGAAGTCCTCTCCCCATGTTTTCTTCTAAGAGTTTTATAGTTTTAGCTTGTAAGTTTGGGTATTTGATCCATTTTGAGTTAATTTTTGTTTAAGCTATAAGGCAGTGGTCCAACTTTATTCTTTTGCATATGGAAATTCAATTTTCTCAGCACCATTTATTGAAAAGACTGTCCTTTCTTCATTGAATGGTCTTGACAATCCTTGTCAAAAATCCTTTGACCATATATGTGTGAGTTTATTTCTGGGCTCTCTGGTCTGTATGACTATCTTTATGCCAGTATCACACTATCTTGATTATTGTAGCTTTGCAATAAGTTTTGAAATCAGGAAGTGTAAGATCTCCAACTTTGTTCTATTTCAAGGTTGTTTTGCCTGTTTGAGTCCCTTGGGACTCCATATGAATTTTAGGATAGATTTTTCTATTTCTGCAAAAAATGCCATTGGGATTTTGATAGGGATTGCATTAAATCTATACTTTGGTTTGGTTAGTATTGTCATCTTAACAATATTAAATCTTCCAGTCCTTGAACATGGAATATTTTTCCATTTATTTGTGTCTTTTAAAATTTCTGTCAGCAACATTATATAGTTTTCAGTGTACAAGTTTTTCACCTTCTTGGTTATATTTATACCTATTTCATTCTTTTTGATACTAATGTAAGTGGAATTATTTTTCTGATTTCCTTTTTGGATTGTTCATTGCTAGTGTGTAGAAAAACAACTGACTTTTGTGTATGAATTTTATATCCTGCATGTTTCCTGAATTCATTTATTCTAACAGATTTTTTGTGTGTGTGGATTCTTTTTTTTTAATTTTAGTTATTAAGAATTTTTTTTTATGTTTCTTATTTTTGAGAGAGCAATAGGGCGCGACTGGGGGAGGAGCAGAGAGGGAGACACAGAATCTGAAGCAGGCTCCAGGCTCTGAGCTGTCAGCACAGAGCCTGACGCGGGGCTTGAACCCATGAACCGCAAGATCATGACCTGAGGCCAAGTCAGTTTCTTAACTGACTGAGCCACCCAGGCGGCCCTAATTTTAGTTTTTTAACATACAGTACAATATTGGTTTCAGCAGTAGACTTTAGTGATTCATCACTTACCTACAACACCCAGTGCTCATCACAGCAGGTGCCTTCCTTAATACCTATCACCTATTTAACCCATTCCCCCATCCACCCCCCTCCATCAACCCTCAGTTTGTTCTCTATTATTATGAGTCTCTTGTGGTTTGTTTCCCTCTCTTCTCCTTTTTTTCCCTCTCTTCCCTTATGTTCATCTGTTTTGTTTCATAAGTTCCACATATAAGTAAAATCATATGGTATTTGTCTTTCTCTGATTGACTTATTTCGCTTAGCATAATACATTCTAGCTCCATCTACATCATTGCAAATGGCAAGATTTCATTCTTTTTGATGGCTGAGTTATATTCCATTGTAGATATACACCACATCTTCTTTATCCATTCATCAATCGATGAACATTTAGGCTCTCTCCATACTTTGGCTATTGTTGATGCTGCTGCTATAAACCTTTGAATCTGTATTCTTGTATCCTTTGGGTAAATACCTACCAGTGCAATTGCTAGATCGTAGGGTAGTTCTATTTTTTTGAGGAACCAGCAGTGCAAAAACGTTCCCCTTTCTGCACATCCTTGCCAACACCTGTTGTTTCTTGTATTGTTGTTGTTGTTGTTGTTGTTGTTGTTGTTGTTGTTGTTTTTAATGCTTATTTTTGAGAGAGAGAGAGAGAGCGAGGAGAGGGGCAGAGAGAGAGAGGGAGACAGAGGATCTGAAGTGGGCTCTGTGCTGACAGCAGAAAGCCCGATGTGGGACTCAAACTCATAAACTTCAAGATCATGACCCGAACCAAAGTTGGACACTTAACTGACAGAACCACCCAGGTGCCCCATCTTATGTTGTTAATTTTAGCCATTCTGACAGGTGTGAGGTGGTATCTCATCATGGTTTTGATTTGTATTTCCCTGATGACAAGTGATGAGCATTTTTTCTTGTGTCTGTTAGCCATCTAGATGTCTTCTTTGGCAAAGTGTCTATTCATGCCTTCAGCTCATTTTTTAAGTGGGTTATTTGTTGTTTGGGTGTTGAGTTTGATAAGTTTTTTATAGATTTTGAATACTAGCCCTTTATCTGATATGTCATTTGCAAATATTTTCTCAAATATCTTCTTCTGTAGGCTGCCTTTTATTTTGCTGATTGTTTCCTTCACTGTGCAGAAGCTTTTTATCTTGATGAGGTCCCAATAGTTCATTTTTTGCTTTTGTTTCCTTTGCCTCCAGTGATGTGTCTAGTAAGAAGTAGCTGCGGCCGAGGTCAAAGAGGTTTTTGCCTGCTTTCTCCTCTAGGATTTTGGTGGTTTCCTGTCTCACATTTAGGTCTTTCACCATTTTGGTTTTATTTTTGTGTATGGTGTAAGAAAGTGGCCCAGGTTCATTCTTCTGCATGTTGCTGTCCAGTTTTCCTAACCCCATTTGTTGAAGAGACTTTTTTCCACTGGATATTCTTTCCTGCTTTGTCGAATTTTTTGCTAGATTCTTGAGGGTTTTCTACGTATAAGATCACATCATTTGCGAATGGGGATAATTTTACTCCTTTATTTCCAATTTGGATGACTCTTACTTCTTTTTCTTTCCTAATTGCTCTGGCTAGGACTTCCAGTACTGTGTTGAATAGAAGTAGCAAAAGTGGGCATCTTTGTCTTGTTCCTGATCTTAGAGAAAACGCTTTCAGTTTTTCACCATTGAATGTGATGTTCTCTGTGGGCTTTTCATAACACAGCCCTTGCTATGTTGAACTGCTTTCTTCTCCATCTTCAGTGCTCACCCTCCTGCCTCCTGCTCATTCACTTTCTCCCATTAGTAAAGAGAACAGTCCGTGATGCCCCTCCCTTGACTCTACATCTGCTTACAGAAACCACTCCCTTCCAACAACCATTCCCCTCTTCCTTGTCTGTATCATAGCTTCTTCATCTTCCCTTCACTCTTGGTCCAACACAGGTTCCTCCACCTCTCTGGAATAGTCTTGCACGGTCCCTCCCAAGCCCTCCGCCCCCTTTGCAGACACATCTCTCCCCCCTCCCCGCCCCTGCAATGCAGTGGCTCCCTGGGTGCATAGGTTCCATCCCCTCTTTAGACTTGGTCTTCTCTGGCCTTCTGTGGCAGTATGCTCCCAGCAGGCCTTCTGGCTCAGGCCCACCCTCTGACCCCTGCTTGTGTCTTCTCGGGTTTTCAAGTTTGAGGGCACATCAGAGCTGGTGTCAAGTCCAGATTCTCCAACTCTGAGAGATTTGGGTGGTCTGGGCTGGGGCCTGGGACTTTGCTCTGCTCTGCTCGGTGACCCCTCCTGGGCACAGACCATGTGGAACAAGGCCCTTGGCAGGTTTGCTTTCTATGGCCTCTGTTGCATGTAATCATGCTCTTCAACACCACCTCTTTGGGGACATTTTTAGGCACCATATACTGCACATATCCTAAGCCACATCCCCTCTGCCCTGGACCAGGCCTGCTTCTCTTCCGGTACTTCTGACCTCCACGGAGGTTCCGTCACCCCCAGAAATGTGGGCCCTGTTTGGTGCAGCCGGTCCCTTGCCCCCACAGCCCATCGGTGCTTCCCCATTCCTGGCCTTCCAGTCCCTTGTCTGCTGTCTTGGGCCTAGATGAGGCCATGTAGCTTCTTTACTGTCCTGCCCCCACTCGTCCCTGCAGCTCCTTTTGCACTGGGCAGTGCTCCAACTCAGACTTATGGTCACATGACACCTTCTCACTTAAAACCTTGTGTACCTTTACTAATGCAAGCCAGAATTCTGATCTAGGCTGGGGTGTTGCCTCTCCAGGCACAGGGTGCACCCTCTTGCCTATCAAGCATGTGACTGCCCTGCCTGAGCCACTAACGAGGAGGCCTTTCCCGAGCCCCAGACCATGCCCTGCCCCTTGCAACCCTTTCTACGAACAGCCTAGCAGCACCCCTTGTGCCTCCTATAGGAGAAGATGCTAGATATCTACTGGCTACTACGCGTCTGCCTGCGGACCGTCGAGCATGGCGACCGCACAGGTTCTCTCTTTGCCTTCATGCCTGAGTTCTACTTGAGCGTGGCCATCAACAGCTACAGTGCTCTCAAGAATTACTTTGGCCCCGTGCACAGCATGGAGGAGCTCCCAGGTGACAAAGCCATTCAGGCCGAGAGGGGGCAGGAAAAGGGCCTTTATTGTAAACCCTTAGCAACCCTGTTCTGCACCCTCATGGCCCAGCAGCACACGTCCGTGTAGGAAAGAGGGGAGGTAGCCCCTGTTCTCTTTGGTCCTGTGTTAGACAAGCATCTGCAAAAGCCCCACATGGTGGAGAGCCCTGCCCTGGTATTAGCAGCCACAGAGCCAACAGCTTCTCCCGGATGCTAGGAAGGAAAGAGACAGGATGGAGTGCCGGAGTGGGGGCCCCTCCGCTTTCACTTCCTTCTTGCTGTGGTACGGGAGCCGGTTGGCCTCACACAGACACCCTGGCACTGCACGTGGGATGTGGCAGCCCATGCAAAGGCAGAGCGGCTTGTGTTTGCAGATCGCAGTAAGGGGTGGTGGTACCCTGCTGGAGGCCATACGTAGGAGCTTGGGCTTCTTGCAGACTACTGATTTCAGGCTGGGTTTGGTGGTTTATGTCTGGATCAGGCTGTGGGCTGTCAGGCCCCTGGCCTGTCCCCTGCCCCGCCCCAGGCCTAGGTGCAGGCTTTGTCCTCAGAGGCGGAGCCATGGGTGCCCAAGGGGCTTTGACTGCTGAGCCATCAAGTATGTGTGCGGAGATGGGTTTGAGCCCAGTCAGGACTCTTGCAGGACCCGTCCTCCCCCACAGTGAGTCTGTGCAATGGCCTCTCACAGTCAGTGAATGCCATGCCCAAAGTCCCTAGATGACAGCTTGGGCCCAGACTGGCCCTTGAAGTCAGCTCTGGAGCCCGCTGCCCAAGCCCACTCACCCTGCCAAGGGACGTGCCTGCCTCTGGAACCCCCGCTCCCGGCCAAGCACTCCTACTGCCCCATCCTGCAGGCTATGAAGAGACTCTGACACGCCTGGCTGCCATCCTTGCCAAACACTTTGCCGATACACGCATCGTGGGCACTGGTGAGGTGCCCTACAAAGGGCTTGGGGATATGGGGATGGGATGGCACTTCTGGCTGGCCGTTTTTTGCAGAATGCCGGCCAGGTGGGCTTGAGGCATGGGGGCCGGGGCTCATGCCAGCTACCTGCTGAGGCACAGCCTGTCCCAACAGACATCCGTGACTCGCTGATGCAGGCCCTGGCTAGCTACGTGTGCTACCCACACTCTCTGCGGGCTGTGGAGCGGATCCCAGAGGAGCAGTGAGTGGGGGTCGGAGCAGGGAGGCGGGCACTCTGACCTGCACAGCACCATGTCTGGCCTCACCCTGTGCCCACCACCCCTTGCCCTTGCAGGCGTATTGCCATGGTAAGGAGCCTCCTGGCTCCCTATGAGCAGCGGCCCTGGGCCCAGACCAACTGGATCCTGGTGCGACTCTGGAGGGTAAGTGTGGTTGGATGGAAAGTGGCTATGGCTGGCTGAAGGGGAGGGTTTCCCTGCCTCCCTGACCCCCCACTGACCTTACCCACAGGGCTGTGGCTTTGGGTACCGCTATACACGGCTGCCGCACCTGCTGAAAACCAAGCCAGAGGACGCCAACTTGCCTAGCCTCCAGAGTGAGTGTCCAGGTTGGGTGACCCAATGGCTCTGGCCCACTGCTGTTGGTCTTCTTGGACTCTTCTCGCTTCTCCTGGCCTGTCTCCCGGACTCCTGTTGGGCCCCAGCTCTGCCCCCCGGCATTTCCATTACCCTGCTTCCTCCCAGTCCAAGGACACTCTGGGACACCTCCCCCTTGCTCCCCTGTCCCATGTGTGTCCTTTGGGCCTGAATGCTGTGCATGGGTCATGGTGAAAAGGGGCAGCATCTTCTCAGGGTGCTGGCAGCTTATTCAGAGTGAGGACTCCGAACCAGCTCCCTGACCTCCAGCCTCGTCCTGGCACCATGTCCACCTCCCACTTCAGTGTACTTGAGTCAAGGCAGGGGCACAGACTGGGGCTTGGTCAGGGCCCCAGAGGGTGCCCATGGCGTTCCCAAGAGGAAGGGGAATTTGGTTGGGGGCAGAGGTTGTACTGTCTCTCCAGGGGCCATGGATGGCCCAGCAAAGCCCTGTGAGCCTGAGGACCTTCACCTAGGCCCCTCCTGGGTCCTGGGTTTTCTGCCTTGCAGTCTGCCTGCCATACTCTGCACTCACCCCACTTGGTGGTTTTCCTAGGCCTACGTGATGTGTTTCTGCCTTCATGGGCAGGGTTTTTGCACAAAAGGGTCCCCAGAGACTGAGTGCCTTGTGTGAAGTCACTCATCAAGTCCTTGCCGGTTTTCTTGGATGCACCAGCGGGTGGAACTGAGCTGCAGTTAGAGTGGCAGTGGGACTAGATACTCATCCTGCTGGCTGTAGGAACTATTGATTTGCACGGGGTGGGGGGTGGTGTCCAGCCCGGCTGTGGCTTAAGGGCTCTGGTTACCGCTCCCCGTCAGCCCAGACTTGGCACCCACCACCTCGGCCATATGCCAAGGCCAGGCCAAGGGCAGCAGAGGAGAGTAGAGGACGGCAGGGCTCTGGCACAGTAGGTCTCGGGGATGCTGGTCTTGAAATGAATGAGGAGAGGCCTAGGTCACCCTGTCTGGGTCTAGCCCTCTCTGAGGGGCATGCAGCTGAGGACTTCTTTGGGGGCAGGCTATGGCTGGGGGCCTGCTCTAGGCCAAAGGGATGGTGTGGGGCCAGGAATAACTTCAGCATGTGGCTTGCCAGCAGGAGGAGGGACAGATTTAGCCCTAACCCCCAGGCAGCACTGTACCCTGTCTTCCCTGCCTTCATGACCTGAGCATCCTCAGGGAGTCATCTTTTTGTCCTTACACCAATGGCCCAACAAGTCAGGACAGAGGTAGACAGGCAGGAACCACAGATCAGAGTCCCCAGTGATGCCACTGTGTCAATGCCCCTGCAGAGCCCTGCCCCTCCACCCTGCTTCAGCAGCACATGGCAGACCTACTGCGGGAGGGTCCTGATGTGGCACCCAGCTTCCTCAACAGCGTCCTCAACCAGCTCAACTGGGCCTTCTCTGAGTTCATCGGCATGATCCAGGAGGTGGGTCACAGTGGGTCACGTGGGCTGTGGTGTTGCAGAGGACCAGGCATGAACTGCAGTGTGGCCAGGCCACTGACTGCCCACCTGCTGGTGGCTCAGATCCAACAGGCTGCCGAGCGCCTAGAGCGGAACTTTGTGGACAGCCGGCAGCTCAAGGTGTGTGCCACCTGCTTTGACCTCTCGGTCAGCCTGCTGCGTGTCTTGGAGATGACCATCACGCTGGTGCCTGAGATATTCCTGGACTGGGCCCGGCCTACCTCTGAGATGCTGCTGCGGCGTCTCGCACAGGTGTGTCCATCTGGGCAGGGAGGGGGGGCCCCTGGGGCCCCCCCCCCCCCGGTGGTGAGCCCACCCATCCACTCCACCAATGGGCTCCTGCCCTCACAGCTGCTGAACCAGGTGCTGAACCGGGTGACGGCCGAGAGGAACCTGTTTGATCGCGTGGTCACCCTGCGGCTGCCTGGTGAGGACCCAGTGCCCTGAACCCAACATAGCACAAGCCTTGGTTCCTCTGCTAGGAGTTGTGACGCCTGATTGTCCATTCTGCATTGGGACAGGCAGGCTTGGTACCCTCAGCCTTAGGTCGCCCTTCTGTGGGGAGGACAGGGGGGCTCGCACTAGCCAGGAGGCCTGGATCCCTCTCCAGGATCCCTGGATCCCTCCTTTCCCTTCAGGCCTGGAGAGCGTGGACCACTATCCCATTCTGGTGGCTGTGACAGGCATCCTGGTGCGGCTCCTGGTGCATGGCCCGGCGTCGGGGTAAGTGTTAGGCACCAGGGCCCCATGGGAGCTGGCACGGCTGATGGGGAGTGCACCAGGCAGGGTCTCCCTGCCGCCCGCCGTTTCTTCATCTCTAAAATGGACCTCAGCATCAGGCGTTGAGGCCAGGGGGAGGTCATGAGGTACAAACTGCCTAAACAGGTGGTAGCAGCAGTAGCTCTGCGTAGGAGAATCGGGGACCCCAGCAGAACAGGGTGCCCGAGCCGCATGGGCATAGCCACTGGCTTGTGGTTATACCTCAGGCATGGGCGGGGTGCTCTCCTGCAGCATCCAGCACAGCACTGCTGGGAAGGGGGGCTGAGCGCACACACTGATACTTGTGTTCACGAAGGCTCCGGTGATGAGCGTGTACCACCTTTATTAAGGAACTCCATGAACAACTGGATCCAGGACTTGTAGGAGCCCCCAGCTCAGCACCCACGCAGGAGGGGTTCCCAGGCCCCCCGCCCCCTTCCCTGCCTCCCTGTGGTGGGTGGTAAGAGCATATGAGACCAGGGCACTGCCTCAGCCATTAGATCAAGATCAGAGCCAGACCTTAAGAGGCTTCTACCCTCGAGGGACAGCAAGTTCCGGCTAGGCCCTCCCATCTTGGCCATGCTCGGGCTTTTTACTGCTAAAAAGCTGGGGGCACAGGCCATGTTGCCCCTTACTGCTGTCTTGTGAGCCCGTGGGAGAGGCTGTGCTCTCAGAGTGGTCTGTGGCTGCCCCTGACCAGAGGGAGCAGGGCCACTCTGGCTGATGCTTGGGCCAGGCCCCCTGGGGGTCTCTTGAGGAGCCCCACCTGCTTCCTTCCTGCCCAGCAGACTGCATGGAGTTGTGGAGCTTGAAGTAGGTTGGATGTTGGTGCATGTTTCCTCCTTCCACCCTGGGTGGGGGCCTAGGTCTTCCTTTGGAGCCCTTCTCCTCTTCCCCTGTGGGCCCACTCTCTTCCTGTCCCCTTGGGAAGGGGAAGATGGTTATGCTTCAGTA